>NC_045152.1:7170546-7173046 GCF_900700415.2 Clupea harengus | reverse complement strand
AGGAGAATCTCAGTGGAGCGACACTGCCAGTTCTCACACAGAGAGTGCCACATGGCCGACACCCAAACACAAAGCAAAATCAACAGAACATTCATCACTGTGGCCCTGAGCGGTCCAGGAGTACAAATGAACAGAAATGTTGGTAGACGGCGATGATCAACGAATGCATCCAGAACTCTGTTACCTAACAGTGTTTTCTAATGGTGCATTTTGGCCAGTTAAGTGTAGATCCAGTGCTACTGTGTGTGGGTGAGTTTGTGTTAGTGGGTGTGTTTGTGTGGGTGTGTTTGTGTGTGTGTGTTTGTGTGTGTGTGTTTGTGTGTGTGTGTGTGTGGTTGTGTGTGTGTGTGTGTGTGTGTGTGTGTGTGTGGACCTGCCCATTCTCTGAGCCAGTGCTACTGTGTGTGGGAATGTGGGTGTGTATGTGCGTGTGGACCTGCCCATTCATGGTCTTTCTGTGGCGTGCCTGTGGTCAGGCCTGAGGCACAGGAGCAGGAGAAGCCGCTTGAGAGATAAGCAGTTGGTGGTTTAGTTATCAGTTTCTCTTCATTACGCTCCATTTCTGAAAGGTGCAGCGTATCCGGCGCGGGGATGTCAACCAAAAAAAGAATGTCTGATAAAAATAAAACTCCTGGAACAGAAGTTGTCCGGCAGTGGTATTCTCTTACATACCGGTCTGCAACAACAGACAGGCTGAACCGGATGGACAGCCTTTAAGTGCTAATGACACATCACCCAAACCTGTAGGGCCTTCCGAATGCCAACGATGACATCACCCAAACCTGTAGGGGCCACAGGTGTTCTCTACATACACACCCTGTTGGTCTGTGATCGCTGGACCTGTCGTGGTGCTGTACGGAGGGGTCAGTGGGTGGGGCGGTAGGTAGAGGCTTTCTCGCCCCTGAACTTCCCGCTTGAGTGGCGCTGAGGTCCCCTGGGTTCCCTAGCTGAGCGCGGGGGTGAAACATGCACCTCCCCACCCCCAGTGGAGGCATTTCCTCTTTTCACCCAAAAATAGACAGCCACACGTCAGCAGTAGGTAGGAGGTAGGTTTGTTGGTTCACATGACAGGAGCTGAGTGGGGCCTTGGCTGCAGCAGTCTGTCTTTCATTTTGCCAGGTCATTGACGCAAAGGAGCCCAATAATAAGGGGTATTAAGAAAAATGCACTTGATTTTCTGGAGCGAATACAAAAAATGGTTGCTTCCCCCATAAAAGAAATATGATTCATTTTGAGGAGGAACGAAGGCAATTTGGCACAGGCTGTCTGAATGGATCTCTTTCTCTCTCTCTCTATTTAATGCAATGTGGAGACAACAGCCAAATCCTGTTAGGAGACAAATGAGCAACTCAATGCGGTGGTACTGAGAGAGAGGTGTGTGGGGGCAGCTCATTTGGACCCTGGCTCTGGTCTTTGGCTCTGGTGTGAACTTGGCTGGACCCGGTTCCGACCCGTTTGGATCCTCCCCCTGGTCTGTCTTTGCTCTCAATAACTGGCCTCTCTCCACCAATCTAAGGCCTTTCTTGCCCCTAATTCTTTGTGACAAGCAGACAGCAACATCACATACGGCAAGGGATTGATGCTGGCTTTGGCCTTGAAAGGGGTCTTTAAATAGCCCCCACCACCACACACACACACACACACACACACACACAGCCGACTACATTCACGCAAGTCACAAGAAACACACACGCACCCGAACGCACGCACGCACGCACGCACGCACGGCAGAGAAGGCTTCACATGGATATCAAACAGGCTTACATTTAGACGCCTGTCTTCATGGCCCCATGCGATTCTCCCCACTCACACAGTTATTGGATAGCCATCAAAGCGGGCTTCTCCATGCCAGCATTCCCACGCACGGGGACATCAGCCAATCAGAGCCAGACAAGAGAATCGTGACGGGCCAATCCGGGGCCGAGACTGTTTATGCAAATGGCAGCCTGTCCTTGTTAGAACAATTCCCTCGACGTGGGGAGGGGGAGTGGAGGGGTGGGGTGGGAAGAGCGATTAAAAATAAAAAAGGAAGAAGAGAGTGATATTTATATCGTCACCCACTTCTCGGATGAGATGTGGGCGCCACCACCCTCCCGGCGGGAGCCCAGGGTAATCGAGCCCGCCAGAGGTTGGGTGGAACTTTCCAGAAGGGGTTAATTCTGTTTCTCTCGAGGAGCGGCGGGCGGACGGGCAGGCGGGGCGGGCGGGTGGCTGGGGAAGGCGGAGAGCCATGAATCTGATTTCCCATCCACTCACACATGTTAGATGGCTGGGACACGCCTCTGCAGATTACACTAGTGGGCTTGGAAGATGCAGGAGAGGAGGGAAGAGGAGGAGGAGAGGAGGGGGCAATGCTACATCCAGTTGATTTCTTTGGTCCGTCACAGCCTTCAGGCAGAGAAACAAATGTGGCTACCGACACACACACACACACACACACACAGAGAAGTCTGTGTTTAAAGTATAGCTTCTGACACAGACTAACCTCTTCAAACTACTC
>NC_045152.1:7145546-7165546 GCF_900700415.2 Clupea harengus | reverse complement strand
TGACTGGGCAGAGGAGTGCGTCTCACAGCCTGGGCAGACGGGTGGACATATGGCAGTGAGCAGCTCTTTTCAGTGGAAACAGCCAGATCCAAAACACTTCCTAGCCTTGCGCTTCCAAACTAAATACACTTCCTAATTACTGGAAGACGAAGCTTAAGGCCAAAGGGATAGACAAAGAACCCCCCTTCTCACGAGTCACTGCCACAGATTCTCAGATAGAAGATTGACACAGTTATCTAATGTCTACCTGGCTGTCAATCGATCCCTCTCTGCCTCTCCCTCTCCCCCTCTCCCCCTCTCTCTCTCCCCCTCTCTCTCTCCCCACCCTTCTCTCCTGTGCACTAACGCGATAACTGGGTGACTTCTATCGCTCTCCTTCTCCCTCTCCCCTCTGACACATTCCCCATCAGGTTCTCTTTGTCCCTCCCTTCTTCCGTCTCTTTTGTATTGCTGTCTCTCTCTTTCTCCTACTCTGCCACATTCACCATCCAACATCCAATTCTCTGTTTGCCCCTCTCTCCCTCTCTCTATCTCCCTCTCTCTCTCTCTCTCTCTCTCTCTCTCTCTCTCTCTCTCTCTCTCTCTCTCTCTCTCTCTCTCTCTCTCTCTCTCTCTCTCTCTCTCTCTCTCTCTCTCTCTCTCTCTCTCTCTCTCTCTCTCTCTCTCTCTCTCTCTCTCTCTCCCTCCCTCTCCTCCCTCTCTCTCCCTCCCTCTCTCCCTCCCTCCCTCCCTCCCTATCTCTCTGGGTCTCTGGTGAGGTGACCCAGGAGGAGATTCCCTGCCTCTCTCAGGGCTGTTTGAAAGGTCAGGGTGACGGGTGGGCAGGAAGGGTGGGGCGGGGTAGGGTGGGGTGGGGAGGTTGCTGGCTCACATAGCATCTAGCCTGCCTCCACGGCGAGCCCGATCTGGCTCTCCATAATTAAAGAGGCCATTAAATATCCATACAGGCCCGGCTCTGCCCGTGCTACTGCCCAGAGAGAGAGAGCCCCAGCCACCACTGGCACTGCCTCATGTGTGGAGCTCAGGTGATCGTTCAGTTCATACACACTCCACACACACACACACACACACACACAGCACACACAGCCCACACAGACACAACTTGTTGCTTGTGTGCTCTCTCGTAAATGCACACACACACACACACACACACACACACACACACACACTGCTCCACACTGAGCCACCCCCCCCCCACCCCCCCATCCCACACACAATCAGACACCTACTGTTCAGAAACACACACAACCCTGAAATGCTCACAAAAAAAATCAATCACATTACACACATACATAAGCACAGAGGTGGACACACACACACACACACACACACACACACACACAGAAGTAAGCAGCAGCCATTGACAAACACAATGAAGGTTCATTCTCCTCTGATATGAGGTGGGCTTCCAGGCAGTCAGTCAGTCATGTACAGATCCACACAACACACCCACGCATACCCTGCAGGATGTAGACACACACTCAGGCTCAGGCGGAGTGCACTCACACACACATACACGCACGCACACACACACACACACACACAAATTACATTTTCACCCATCCGCATGTGCACTCACCTACTCCCACACGCCTGCAGCGAGCCCACGCACGTACGCACACGCACACACACACACACACTTACATATTCCCCCTCTTCCACTCACTCAAGCACCCACCCCACGCACAAACAGTCCATCTTTCTTGTTTGACAATGGAAGGCACGCACACACACACACACACACACGTTTCCCCTTTCTCTCTCTCTCATAGAGCATCTCTCTCCCTCTCTGCACTTGTAGTTAACCACACACACACCCCCACCCCACCCCCCCACTAACTGAAGCGTCCGCCCACATATGTGCACACCACCACCACCGCCGCCACTCCAAAACCCTACGCATCTCTGCAACGCATACAAGATTCTACAAGATTCTCCGGCTGAACGTATGCAACGTAGGGGGAGGTGGGGCTGAAGCTGGCGGTGCGGTGGGGTGGGGTGCCTCCCGGTGCATCAGCAGCAAAGCACTAAGCGCTAAGAGCACCATGACGGCAACATCCAATCGAACGCCCACCGCAGTCGCCACGCTCATCCAATCAGACGCCCACCGCAGTCGCCACGCTCATCTCAGGGGGGAGGGATTACAGGGACGTGATGGACTGGCAGGGCAACCAGAGCTGGCCTACAGGAGAACTCTGGCCTACGGGAGAACCCTGGCCTACGGGAGAACCCTGGCCTAGAGGAGAACCCTGGCCTACAGGAGAACTCTGGCCTACGGGAGAACCCTGGCCTACGGGAGAACCCTGGCCTAGAGGAGAACCCTGGCCTAGAGGAGAACTCTGTTCCAGAAAGCATTGAGGGGAGTTTACCACCCATGATCAGTCATTTAGAAGCTCATAATCATGGTGAGGAGGAACACTGGACCTTATGTAACCTCGCAGCTTGGTGAAGAAAGCAAAAAAAAAAAAATCTGAGCGAGAATAAATCAACCACTAAAAAAAACCTTCTCTGTGACAGGATACAATGCAAATCAGCTTGTTTCCCTTCTCCTCAGTGCTGGCGTGAGAGAGCTGGGCTCATCAGTGGCCTGTGTGAACACACTCTGCCTCTCCTCGGGATGTGGGGTGACAGCTAACTAGAAAAATAAAATATTCTCTTCAGATTTTAATTGGGAATATGCATATCTGAATGTGGTAAGCCCATCAAAGAATTATGACGAGATCTCCAAATTTCGTCCTACGCAAGGAATATTCTCTATGTGAGGCAGATGAGTAGAATTCCATGCCAAGGACATTCTATCCATCGCTGTTATTCACCAACCCATCCTGATTCTTTTTTTTTTTTTTTTAAAAGCCCAAAGCTTCAACAAACACTTTCACACCAAGCTGGCCATTAATGATCCACCCATCAGGACACACACAGGCATCTATACCCTCCAGCCCCCGTCACACACACACACACACACACACACACACACACACACACACACACACACACACACACACACACATTGAAACAAAACAGCAGAATTAGCAGAAGATGCTAACATCCCATCGTATTAAAAAGCTGACTGTGCGTGTCTGTGTCTGTGTCTGTGTGTGTGTGTGTGTGTGTGTGTGTGTGTGTTTGTATTTGTGTGTGTGTGTGTGTGTGTGCGTGTCTGTGTGTTTGTGACTGTTAGAATTTGCATGCTGGCTGCAGACATGAACTCATGTCGGACCCGCTCAGCTCGGCATTGCCGCTGCCGCAGGTGTGTGTCTCTTGCCGACACCGCCACTCTGATCCCCGGGCTACTACGGTGCAGACGGCACACGCTACCGTGACCCTCTTCTCCCAAATGCCATCGCCATTACCCACTCTGGCTGGCTGCCCCCCCCCCCGCACCGTTAAAGCGCTGACATTTTAATAGAGGCGTTAAAAAAAAAGGACAGCCAGCCATGGACCCAGCGGAGGGAGCTGAGGGGTGCACTGGCCCCCGTGATGGCCAGGTGATGTGGCACAAAACCTGCAGAGAATTTCTGAGAGACCTCGGTCCTCACACTCGCTAGTGTGCTGCCAGAACTCTTGGCACGAGAGCACCGTTGGCTTTCATGACTCCAGTGGTTTTTTTTGTTTTTTTTTTGCCAAATGAGTTCCTCTGGCCATCCTCCTAGTATCGTAAGTAAACTAACGTGATCCAGTGCCACAGGTGACAACACTCGGTCTCATCTCACTGTCTGCGATCGCCTCAGAGCAAACAGGGACAGAGGCACCACATTGAGCCTCCTATTGTCTCTAGTTGCACTAGAGCACAAATAATAACTGGCAGTGTGGATGAGTGGTTTGGCTCATCCAGTCTGTGTCTTTTTTTCTCTTTTCCCTCGGTCACATCCTCCTCAATCTTTTGCTCTCTCTCACTCTCACCTCTCTTTCATGCTCTTTCTCTCACTCTTCCCTCCTCTTTTTTTGTCCTCCCTCTCGCTCATATGATCTTCAATTTCTCTCCTCTTCTACTTTGAAGTGGAGTATAATTTACATATGTTCAGTCCACAGAGAGGTCACACGACGCCATGACTCCTCCCCGAAACAGAGTGATGTCGCCTGACCCGCTCACTGGGCACAAACAGGGGGGAATAGATGACATGCAAAAAAAAAACAGACAAAAATAGTCACATAGCATCAAACAGGGGGGGAATAGATGACATGCAAAAAAAAAAAGACAAAAATAGTCAATTATTTCCATGCCAGAAGTCAAGCTTCCTCCTGAACAGTACTTCTGACGGCAACTTGTGATTGACAGGAGGAGAGAGAGCTCAGTCTGAGACATAATCTCCAGCCAAGATAAACGCTTTATAATGGAGGTTCTGCCATTTGCACAGTGTGCTGTGGAGAACCTTTCATCTGACATTTTCACTTACCGCACTGGAGATGGGCTGCCCAAACAGATATAAATCGGCTCTTACCAAACGTTTCTCACACACACACACAAACATCAATGTTCCCACAATAGCAAAACACACACACACATAAACTCACCCATCCAGACTCCCACACAGAGCTAAAACACAAAACCAGTCACATACACACAGACACACACAGACACACACAGACACACACACACACACACACACACACACAGGAGAAGTGTGTAGTGTGACTGGCATTAACCTGTTCAGAGAGCTTGATCTGGGCCTAAAAGCGCAGCCTCTGGTGAAGCCCTGCGTTATTGAAGAGATTAGTCTCTGATCCATGACTGGGACAGCAGCAGCAGGAAGCTCTACACTCACTCCACAACCACTGCGCACGCACACACACACACACGCACGCACACACACAAGCGCACGCACACGCACACATAGCAGTCCCTCCAGGATTTTGTGATCTTGAGCTTCCATAAATTCACACAAATTCAAAGATTTCCCACAATTTCCCTGAAATTTTCTCTTATTACCGCCCACAAAAAGCAGTCATGGAACTTCTGCATTATTTGCGATGGATTTGATTTAACTAACTCATTTAACTACATTTTATTGAGTCTAAGTCTTAGTCCTGTGTCAAATGTCCTGTTTTTTTTTTTCAAGTTTTGGTCTGGGCATATTTATTTTAGTCAAAGAAATACAACGCAAATCAGCTTGTTTCCCTTCTTCTCAGTGCTGGTGTGTGAGAGCTGGGCTCATCAGTGGCCTGTGTGAACACACTCTCTAAGTATTTTAGAGAAATGTTTTGACATTTTCGTCTTTTTGCCTCTACTGCTGCTCTAAATAAACCAGTCATCAATTTAACAGGTTATAATGCTTTATGAAGCCTTACTGATCATGGCTCTCATATAATGTATTCCATATTGCTAATATAATAATAGATAAATATACAAATAATACCTGTATAAATACAAAAATATACATACATATATTTAAGTCTGAGAAAAAAAAGTTGCAGTGGATCACTGCCATTTGATGTGACCCTTAATGCTGTTGTTTGATGTGGTCCTTCTCGTTACATGTGTGAGTTACTCTTAGCAATTCCAAGTTAATTTGAAACATAAAACTTCCTTTTCAGTAATGGTTAGCTCAGGATTACGGCGATGGCACACGGCCCTGAAATCACTGTGTGCTTTCCCTATTAAAGAGCAGCCGCAGGGTAAACACTGAGGTTTACAGCGCCTCCCGCTGTAAACATACAGGGCACGGGTGCATCCGAGCGGAACAATACCCATCAAATTATACTGCGCTATGAGGCTGCAGCTGGAGCCTACTACAGGCGTGCCACTCTCAGGGGCGCTGATGCGGAAGAGAGCCTCAGCAGCCACCAGTAGCCATGGCAGCCAGGTACACACTGGCAAAACCAAACCAGGCTTCGACTAGAACCATGAGCATCAAGGCCACCAGCAGCCATGGCAGCCAGGTACACACTGGCAAACCCAAACCAGGCTTCGACTAGAACCCTGAGCATCAGGCATCAGGCGTCAGGTTTGGAGCTTTAAGCGCTAATGTGTGGCAGTAAGAAAGGAATGTTCCTAAGTGTAACCAGTTCACCAACTAAAGATTGCCTGTTCATTTGATGATACATTTGCAAATGTGCTTGACGTATTAGGTCAAAAGGAAATATAATGTGAGCATAAGCCTGTGCTCACACAAAGGCATACACTTGTGGCAGTCAAACACATGACTGCCATGACCTAGGAGGGATTGGATGCAAACTACAGAAGCCTGTCAACATAAATCAGTCATAGACAATCTCTGAAGATTATCCTGTGAAAACATGCTTTGAGATGAAAGCAGAAAAAGCCCTTCATTTAAACCCATGCACAAGGCATGAGTAGATCTAGACTGGAGATGTGACCTAGGTAGAGACATGTGATTAGATGTACTGGTACGACTGAATGGGCTTATTAATGTGAGGTAGATGGAGGAGCTGGTTAATTTTGTGGGCTATCAGAGGCTGGGGCTGGGACTGGGACTGGGGCTGGGGCTGGGGCTGGGGCTGGGGCTGGGGCTGGGGAGGAGAGGAGAGGAGAGGAGAGGAGAGGAGAGGAGAGGAGAGGAGAGGAGATCGCCTGGGATCAGTGCGTCACATGTGAACTTTACATAATAACAGGCACTGAGGACCCAATCGATAGGCAGCGCCTACCCATGAATTAGTGCACTCAATAGCAGAGCAGAGTGCCATGGACACCAGCCTAAGAGGCGCTGCTCTCACGCTCTCACCCTCTCCCCTGTGTGTATGTGTGTGTGTGCTTTCACCCTCTCCCCTGTGTGTATGTGAGTGAGTATGTGTCAGGGAGTGAGTGAGTATGTGTCAGGGAGTGAGTGAGTGTGAGTGAGTGAGTGTGAGTGTGTATGTGTGAGTGTCTGTCTGTGTCTAAGGCCATGTAGGTGACTGTGCATACTATATGGCATCATATACCAATGTATACATATTTAAAAAGTTGTAACCTATCCATTTTGGGGTGTGTGTGCGTGCGTGTGCATATGTGTGCGTGCGTGCGTGCGTGCGTGCGTGGTTGCGTGTTCTTCCAGGACTCTCTGCAGCCGATGTAGTCCAGAGGCTGGCACCGGTACCCTGAAATCAGTGGCCCATTCATGCATAGAAGCAGTAACTGGGCCCACAGACTGACAAGGCCAGCGCTAAGCAGAATGCACTGAAACACAGTTGAAGCCCAAAGGGATCATTTGGAACATTTAAATCAACTTTGTAGAAAATGCACACCACTGTACTTCCTGACTAATGTAAATGTAGTATGCACCTAAAAGCTCTCTCTCCGTCTGCGTCATGGTGACCTTTCGGCGGTGTACCAGGGCACTAATGAGGAAGCACTATTTCAACTTCATCTGTTTTCAAAGAAGAAGAGTCAGGATTATTCAGAACAATGTCCTCTAATGATTGAAGAATGGCCATAATGGAGCTAGTCATGCCTACACACTCATTTGACAGGATATCAAACAGAGCTGTGCCACTGTGATTCTAAATCTGTACAAAATGAGCCAATTACTCCTGTGTTCGGGAACAAACCTGTGGTTTAAATCTACTACAGCATAGCAGCATGAAGCCAAGAGAACTAAATTATCGCGCTAGAGGCTAATCTTTCTTTTTTCTTCTTTCTTTTCTTGGCTTTCTTTTTTCTTTAGCTTTCATTATACCGGTCTTTTTCCCTCTCTTGCTCATTGTCATCGCTGGTTATCTATCCATCATGTTGTCCCATTTACTTTCATTCCTCTCCTTCTTTCCCTTCGCTCACTCCACCTCCACCTCACCCTCCCCCTCCCCCACCCCACCTCCACCTCCACCTCCCCTCCCCACTCCACCCACCTACACGCACAGAAACTCGTATTTGATTAAGACTCGGCAGTCTTTCCTCAGAAAGGTAGGTGACTGTACCCAGTGACACAGCCTTGGGAATATTTCCCACTTTAGAAAGGGCAAGGTGTATAATGGCACACAAAGCATAGTACGCTTTTCTTTTTTTACCACAGCCAATAAAAAGAATCCATGCATATTGAACAATGGCTCAGTCTTTACATATTCCTTGTGTGATATGCAGCTATTTCTGTGTGTATTCTAATGTGCCCCCCCTTTAGTTGAACTGTGTAGTAAAATGTCTTTCTATAGCTCAACCAGATTAAAGATGATGGGGATATTTTGGGGTACCCGTTTGTATGGTTTGTGTGTGTGTGTGTGTGTGTGTGTGTGTGTGTGTCTTTTTGCCCTTTATCTCTTTGACCAAAAAGGTTCATGTCAGTATCCACATTGTCACCACATCAGTAGACTCTAAACAGTGGGTCACCTGTTGCATTGATGTAGTATTGATGGTTCCAAGCCTGCAAGAGATTCTGAGCATAATGTCCAAACACACGACCACCTGCACTTCATGTGGCTTGCTGAAAAGATGCAAACATCAGGTCTATAATATAACTGCAAATATCCTTTTCTCTTATTTCAGCGTCACAGAAGTCCCCATTTCCCCTGAAAGTGACTGACGTCCATGCACAATGCTAACTGGATGCTAACTGACCGCTAACTGCTGACTCTTAACTCTTCAAGCCCCAAGGTGCCCCGTGGGGAACTTTTTGGTATTTTGATTAATATATTTAAAAATCTCTGCGAGTTTTTGTCCTAGAAACATAAAACTAACACCCACAGCAACCTTGAACCCTTTTCTTTTAAAATATGTAAAGTTTGAAACTAAAATATAAATAATCACTTTGTAAGGACAATATTACGAATCCCTTGCAAATTTCAGCCTCTGAGTGAGGTTTCGACCCTCCCATTAGCAAATGACAACTATTCATATGATAAGGAGATGGTAATTCAGTGATCACTATTGGCTCATGATGTGTCAAGTAAACCTGTAGGAACAAAGACATTCCAGGCCCATTACGTCATGGCCATTGTTCTTGACCGAGGTGTCCCAGAATGTTCACACCTTTCTCATCAATATGCATAGTGGTCTAAGTGAAGAAAAGTGTTACATTGTATATTACTTAAAATTAGTATTGAAACCACACACACTTTCTGAATGATAAACTCACCTATGTGGGGCAAACACCTATGTTTACAGGGCTCAGAGTAAAGAAGAAAACTTCCAAAATATTAACAATGTGTTTTTGTACAAAGTCTGGGCACCTCTAAAACTAGATTTAATTTTAGTGTCTTTAGATTTCATTTTAATAAAAAACGTTTTTTACTACATTCCTTTTACTCTCATTTTATTATTGCTGAGGTGTTCTAGAATATAATCATAAATGCCACTTTTGCCTCATGGTTTTTAGTTAGGTGAAATATACAAAAATATCAGGCATGGCAGACTACCTAACATAGTAAAAAAAAAGCCGTGGGGCTGGAAGTGTTAAAAGTATTTTAATTTTAAATATGAGGTGTAGAGAGGGCCGAAACCTGACCTGACCAACATGTCAGGAGTTGAGTTCAAGCCCAGGCAGCCTGCCTCAGGGACATGTTTCTGAGAGCAGTATGGTGAGGTTTGGCTCTAACCACTCTGCACTGCATGTTCAGATATATCAAAGACAAATGTGAGATAGTGCAGGATGTTTGTATCCTGCCCTTGCTGAGGCACGAACTTGTGATGAAGCTTTGAAGCAGAGCGCAAAAACGGCAAAATGAGTGTAAACAACCCTATTTATAGAACTACACGACCCATAAAGATTCATAGAGATTGAACTGCCCTCCCCCTTACAGATCTTATTCCCCACGTTGCTCATTTATTCATGCAGAGTAGCCCAAGATAGTATTGATTGTATTTCTATCCTACAGAGGAGGAGATGGAGGAGGGTTGTATTCCGATGTGTGATGTGTAGATGTGTGATGTGTAGAGTGTAAATGTATAAATGTATAAATATGTAAATGTGTGATCTGTAATGTGTGATCTGTGATCTGTGATGTGTGATCTGTGATCTGTGATCTGTGATGTGTGATGTGTGATGTGTGATGTGTGATGTGTGATGTGTAAATGTGTGATGTGTAAATGTGGGATGTGTAAATGTGGGATGTGTAAATGTGGGATGTGTAAATACAAACTACTGTACAGCACTGATTCCATGCATCACTTTAAAGGAACCAGGATGTGTTCTCCTTCAAGACAGTAGGTACTGTGGCCACATGTGGCTTTAACATACAGCGTAAACAGAGAGAGTAAAAACCTGCTCCAGTCATATACATGTATGTGGACCGGTCCCTGGCTATGGCCCTCAGCAGCTGTCTACTTAATTCTTGTTAACAAGATAGGATAGCAGGGGTGTGAAAACATAGCCACCCTGTGTGCTCAGTGTGGGAGAGGGAGTGGTCACAACATGCCATGAACTCTCATCCAATCACTGTCGATATCATTTGGATCAATACTTAATGTATACCAGTAGCCTGGCTTGAATACAACTGAATACTCTCAGACTACTCTCCATTAATTTACTTATTTTTTGTTATAAACATGTTTTTCTTTTTGCCGTAAAAGAATAACACAAAGCAAATTCGCACAGAGAAACAGCACACAAAAATCTCTACTGGAATTTCTTTTAGCAGGAGTCGATAGTTCTCCATCACATTTTTATTTTGTTCTCCCTCTTTCTCTTTTTTTTTTTGATTTTCACCTTTTATGCCTGTGGTAATGGGAGTTATGCAAGTGAGGCCGTGGCTGCCCACGCGAAAACATATAAATACCCAGCCACTGCTGGGAGGAATACAGGGATGGAGGGAGCGACTGACGTGAGGAGGAGCGAGGGATAAGGGAGGGAGAGAGAGAGAGAGAGAGGGGTCAGTGAGTCAGCCTTCCATCCAGAGCTCTCCTCATCTCCTTCTCCTCCTCTATCCCTCTGTCTCTCCATTTCTCACTCCCTATATCACCTGCTTTCCCCAACCTCTGTGGTTAGCCCTCTCGCTCTGTACATCACTCAGTCTTTCTGCATCGTTTCCCTTCAGCATCTCCAGCTTTCTGTTGGCTGTCCTCTACAGCATACTCCCCATCACAACATGTGTGAAAGACTATCCCCCTGGCATACAAACACAGATCAACATCTGCACGCACACACACACACACACACACACACACACACACACACACACACACACACACACACACACACACACACACACACACACACACACACACACACACACACACACACACACACACACACACCCCTTCTGCGCAGAAACAGCTGAGAATGACAGCGTTGTGCGTTGTTTTCTCCAGCTGTGAGGATTGGGCCTAACCCTCAGCCCCCTATCTATGAAGAATGGAATCTGCACAGGTAATATGATCCATGTGTCCGTGAAGGCAGTCTTTTAAGGCAGAATACTGCAGTACTGGATAGCGGGCCCATGGCTCTCCCCACACTGCCATGGAGAGGACGAGGAGGAGGAGGAGGAGGAGAGGCAATGTGATTGACAGCTGTAAACAGTGTCTATATTTACACCAGTAGGCGGGCCAATCTGGCTGTGTCGTCACTCAGAGCTACTCGAAAGCTGGTGGCTGAACCCATTCTGTGTGGAAACAGTCACCAGTGTAACAGGAGGAGAGGGTGCTACTAAGAGACACTAAGCAGAGAGAGAGAGAGAGAGAGAGAGAGAGAGAGGGAGAGAGGGAGAGAGGGAGAGAGAGGGAGAGAGAGGGAGAGGGGGAGAGAGGGAGAAAGCGAGAGGGAGGGAGAGGGAGAGAGGGAGAGAGAGAGAGGGAGGGAGAGGGGGAGAGGAGGAGAGGGGGTGAGGTGGAGAGAGAGGGATGGAGAGAGAGAGAGAGGGAGGGAGAGGGAGAGAGAGGGAGAGAGAGAGAGGGAGGGGGAGAGAGAGTGGTGGAAGAAAGGGAGAGAGGGAGGGATGGTGACAGGAGTGAGGAGGACAGAAAGATACACAAAACAGAGAGCGGTGTGTACAGAGCGTTGAAGGGAGGAGAAAATGTGAAAATGAATCAGAGACTTTAAAACACACAATAGGAGACATACTCAGAAAAAGAAAGAGTTGGGGGGGGGGGGGGGGGGGGGCCTGAGGTCGAAAGAGGGGGAGAACAAAAGGAGAGAAAGAAGACGAGTGAGCGGGAAGCAAGCTACAGAAAGGGAGAGGGGTGACGGACATGAGAACAAAAAGAGGAAGCGAGAAAGAGAAAGAGCAGACAGAGGAAGCAAGGCAAGGCCTACAAGCTCATTTCTATAGCACATTTTATACACAGAGGCAATACAATGTGCGTGTGTGAGTGTGTGTGTGCGAGCGTGTGTGTGTGTGTGAGCATGTGTGTGTGTGTGTGTGTGAGCGTGTGTGTGTGTGCATGTGAGTGCGTGTGTGTGAACGCGTGTGTGAGTGTGTGTGTGTGAGCGTGTGTGTGAGAGCGTGTGTGTGTGAGAGCGTGTGTGTGTGAGAGCGTGTGTGAGAGCGTGCGTGTGATAGCGTGCGTGTGAGAGTGTGTGGGGGGGGGACAGCTGCAGGGTCGTAGCCTAGAGGGGGCGGCAGCCTGCAGAGAAGCTCTTCAGCTACAGCACAGGGACCCATCGGACAAGAGGAGCTCACACACACTGCACACACTTTTTTCTTTCCCTCACTCTCTCTCTCTCTCTCTGTAACGCGCTCTCCCCCACCCACACACACACACACACACTAAGAGCTGGGGGTGGGGTCAATTCACTAAACCAAAGAGAATACGCGATAAAAAAAATAAGATTTACACAGAGCAGGATAGGGAGAGAAGGACCAAGAGGATGTTTCTGGAAAGAGAGCAATCTGGAGCAGTAGAGTGAGGGAACCAAGAGAATGTTTCTGGAAAGAGAGAGTAATCTGGAGTGGTAGAGTGAGGGAACCAAGAGAAATAAAAAAAACGGAGAGGGAGAAAAAAGGAGAAGCAGGCCAGACGATGAGGTAGAAAGGTGGTGAAAATTATTACTAAAAGAAAAAAAGAGCAGGAAGTGAAAAAAAAAGACCCTTGGTAAATCTTGATTACCCCCTGGTTGAAGGAAGCCAAAGCACTTCAGAGGGGAAAAAAGCAGAAAGAAAAGATCTCTATCCTCTCTTCGCAGTTTCACATTGACTAACAGACTGCTACCACCAAAAAGGGAATTTGTTTACTTGGTTTTAACCACTGAAATGAAAAGGCAGTCACAAGCACTTCTTAGCGGTTCCCAGAAGGTCTTCTGGCTTCGGTTATCAGGGTCCATTTCTCCACTGCTCACTGTAGCTCTCTCAGTGGGAATCCAGGCGGTAGTGGTAGATCTGTGCCGGATCAGGGCCAGATGAGGGCCATATCAGGGCCAGATCAGCACCAGATCAGGGCCAGATCAGGGCCAGATGCGTTAGAGTTAGAGGTTCCTCTTTCTGACAGAGGCTGAGCTCAGATTAGAGCAGGGTCCTGTGAGCTGGCTCCTCATGACAGAAAAACAAACAAAAAAACAAACAAACAAACAAACAAACAGTGCTCGGAAGATTCACTCACGCTGACCCTGAAATGAAAAAGGGGGAAACTGCAGAGTGGAAATATCTGCCAGACCTTGAGAGGCTACTCTGCTCGTAGTGCATTCGGCTGCTTCCTACAGCATTTGACTGCACATCCATGGCTAGTAGAGCCTTCAGAGGCACGGCGAAAGGCCCCCCTGTCAAACGTCCATAATAACTGCATGGTGATTCACTTGTGAACCTCTGTTAAGTTAACACGAACCCTCTGTCTCTGCATCTGAAGCCCATGCAAACGGAAAGCACTCTGGTCACAGAACGTTCTGTACATGAGGAGCTGGACACGGGGCATTAGATACACAAAGCCCTCGGTCTCTGGGATCTACAGAGGAATCATCTCCAGCCTTCGCCAAGAGAGAGGAGACTGACAATCATAATCCATGTAACGCCACATACAGATTGCTAAGCAACAGAAAAAGATGTGGTTTGTGTCCAGACGCTGGCAGACAAAAGGCCTCAGCAACCTTGCACTGTTAAATAACTTTCAGGGACAGACATTGTCTCATAGCTCACCAATGTATTGTTTGGGGGAAATTATTTCATCAGCTATCAACTGCTTATGTTCAGCAAGGTTATCATGAGAGAGAAAAAAAAAAAAAGACGCTAGCAGATCTCTCCCTCAGAATGAAAACATCTCTCACAGTATGTATATGAGAGCTGCAGAATTCATTGCACAATGTATATTTAACCTTGTCACAATAAGGAATTTCTACAATAAACATGTCTCAAAGAGATGACAGATCCGACTGGGGGTGACTCCTAGGGATAAGTGGTTGACAGGCTGGCACTGAAAGAAGGAATACAGCTCTCCCAGGGCTCAAAACCACCCTCTCAAAAGCCCGTGGAGAAGAAAAAAACCTACTAAATAAGTGTCTAATACATGATCCCTTCACCCTATTCCATTTTAGACCATCTAATGCATGAAGCCTACCGAGGGGACTACAAAACAATCTGATGCAGTCTGTCTCATTAGGAAACAAATACTTTGGAGCACTCCAGTGGGGACGCTCCATTTAACCACGCTGGTACAATAACCCAAATATTCTAGGAGTGCTTGGCTGAGAATACATCACCGGCTGTGCTCATATATGTGGAGCAGCGCGGCCGCTTGAGGTGTGCCGAGGCCCCGCGCTGCTGGACACTCTGTGACAGCGCGCATCCTCTCCTCTCCGCAGCCTGTTGCCTAGCAACGGCAGCCGGCAGAAGCCTCCCGGGTTAAGTCATTTTCAAGAGTGCCGCAACACAATTATCCAAGTCTTCCTACAGCTAGAACACACAAGCTCACACACACACAGACACACACACACACGCAAGCTCACACATATGAAAACTGACAGCCTTAGCAGATAAACCATGACCATGAAAACAAAGAACTGAGTCATCATCATCCCCTGGATGCTCTTATATAGTTCTCCCACTCTGAGAAAGTCATAATAATGTACCAGAATGTTCCACATGTAGAGGTCACTCACTTGGTGAAAAGTATTGATAGTGGACAGAAAGCCTTGTGAAGGCGGACAACCACATGAATCAATGAGGATTTCAGCGAAACATACTTGTTTTAATGGATGCTGGGGAATTTGTTTCCTCCTCAGGAAATACATGCACACAACCTTTCTAAGGTTCTAAGTCTAACCACACAAACACAATTTTCTCTAAAGGGATTTTCATGGAACACTTTGAGCTCTGCCTTCCGAGTGCTTCGCTCCCCTTTGTCTATTCCTGTGACAACCAGGTTACAAGAGAAAAGAAAATCAATCCCTCCGGTCTATAAGAATACCACTACACTCCATTCAACACAGAAGCCAATAATAACACAAAGTTTTAATTTGACAAGAAAAGCTTTCAATGGGCGTATGTATGCTGTACAGTATGCTTCACAGAAAATATGGTGGCATCCTGAAGGCTTCAACAGAATTAGCTTGATGGCTAGGGGGGGAAAGGGCACATTAGCATTGATTGGGCTGATACGATTGCATTCATGTCCTGTTGGGGTCAATATTGATTATTGATCGGCTGTCAGCTCAGGTTCAACTGGGGTCCTGGAGTGAAGATTGACAGGCCAATCAATGATGTCATGACAAGCAGAAGCTTACAACCTATAGATATAGAGCAAGGTCCACACAAGCCAGAAAAGAATGCTACCATTTCACAAGAGCTCTATGAAGATGCTCCAAATCCATGAACTGTATGGAAGCTTTTAGCCTTTTGACTGGGCATTAGTCCTTTTTTTCTGGCTGAGTAGGTTTAGATACACCCTCCCTCTCTCGCTCCCTCCCTCCCTTCCTCCCTTTCTCCCTCCCTCCCTCCCTCCCTCCCCCGCTCCCTCCCTTGCTCCCTCCCTATCTCTCAGGTAACTGAGTTTCCAGAGTGAGACTGTGTCCTAAAATACTGGCGTTTCAATTAAAAGTGTGACTAATAGCCCGAGGAGCGTTTTAACCTAGCTGGGGCTGACTCACCAGTGCAGGTCCGCTTGGATGGGACCAGCCGAGCCGTCCCGGCGGTCGGCCCGAATTAGCTCTCGCAAAGGGAGAACGAGCACCTGCTCCAGCACCACTCACCGCACCCACCGCCATCCCCTTGTGGATTTCTCGCTGTCTAGTCTCCAGAAACATCCAGATGATGATGATGATGATGTTGAGGAGGTCTCTTTTTTTTTTATTTCCATCTATTCTCAGAAGGCTTTTCTTAGCTCGCGAACCAATGGAAGTAAAGTGAAAATGCCTAGATAATAAGATAAATGAGAATGTCAAGATAATAAGATGATAAAGTGCCACTGCCCTGCCTTGTTGATGAAGCAGTGAATTTCAAACTGTGTAGGAGAGAAGGAGAGGAAAGGAGAGAGACAGTCATTTTAGTAGGATTTTAGTTGTTTTAATAGGGCTTGCACATAAACAAACAAAAAACAGAGGGTCTGTAAATATGTGTTGCCTTTTCCTTGTCCTCTCCCTGATCTCTACCCAGAATGCCCTGCGAGATGTGGCCCAGCATGCCCTGCCTCTCTGTGACGTCATCCTTCAGCGGTGTGACCTTACAGGCTGTTATACGACAGCTAAGCACAGGCTTCACCAAACTACTCCTGTTTACAAAGCCCTGCTTCTGAAGAGGAAATAGCCAAACCATACTAACAGTTTGTGTGTGTGTGTGTGTGAGGGTGTGTGTGTGAGGGTGTGTGTGTGTGTTTGTGTGAGAGAGTGAGTGTATGTATATGTGTGTGTGTGTGTGTGTGTGTGTGTGTGTGTGTGTGTGTGTGTGTGTGTGTGTGTGTGTGTGTGTGTGTGTGAGAGAGAGAGAGAGAGAGAGAGAGAGAGAGAGAGAGAGAGAGAGAGAGAGAGAGAGAGAGAGAGAGAGAGAGAGAGAGAGAGAGAGAGAGAGAGAGAGAGAGAGAGAGAGAGAGAGAGAGAGAGTGTGTGTGTATATGTGTGTGTGTGTGAGTGAGAGAGAGTGTGTGTGTGTGTGTATGTGTGTGTGTGTGTGTGTGTGTGTGTGTGTGTGTGTGTGAGCAAGAGAGGAATGAGATGACCGTGAGCAAGAGGGAAGTAAGCAGACTTGTTTGTCCGTGTGGATCTATGATGAGCATCTCAGGGGAGCATCTCTTCGCTCATCTGATCTGAGAGTACACTGTTCCTCATCTCTTGCATTCCCTGATGCCATTCAGGAAGACGGCACTACCGACGCAGTGTTGGATGCCTACAGACGCACTGGCCCCTCTATTGATGAGCTGGTGGTGATCAGAGCTCTCTCTGATTAAAGGGCAATGGGAAAATGATCCAACCAGCAAGAGAGAGAAAGGAAGTAAGTAAGAAATAGACAGAAAGAGAAAGAGAGAGAGAGAGAGAGAGAAAGACAGAGAGAGAGAAAGCGAAAGAGAAAGCGAGAGAGAGAGAGAAAGAGAGAGAGAGAAAGAAAGAAAGAAAGAAAGCGAAGGAGGGAGAAAGAAAGAGAGAGCGAAAGAGAGAGAAAGCAAAAGAAGTCAGAGAGGTTATTAGCGCTGCAGTGGTGGGCAGGGCCACCATGCGGCTCCTATGGTGCTCAGAAGCGTTTGGCCCAACCTGTAATGACAGGAGCAGTTCAAGCTAAAACACAGCCATGAGGGGCTTCATCGGCAGCCCAGCAGGAGCAAATC
Organism: Clupea harengus; assembly: GCF_900700415.2. NCBI lineage: Eukaryota > Metazoa > Chordata > Actinopteri > Clupeiformes > Clupeidae > Clupea > Clupea harengus. Next base: position 7,148,004 of record NC_045152.1, on the reverse strand, counting down.
AATCTTCACTGATTCACTGCTTTTTAATCCACACACTCCGCTGCCTTGCACCTTTCAGTTTGGGTCAAAACCGATGCTTGGCCACAGCCAACCTTACTTTACACCGATGCACTTACTTTACGTGTATCACTTTATAGACTGTCCATTTGTCGTCAGTGAGAAAGCCCTGTTTCACTTTGCTTTACTAGAGCACTTAATTGCATCTCCTCAGGGTTGTTTTTAAAACGCCTCTTTTATTCCTGTGTTTCAGTGAGAAAACTCCATCCCTGCATACCAGAATGTATAAAACACAACATGGCAGTGGCCAAAGCCATCACCCAATACTGAAGGTCCAATCACAACAGCCCTTCTCTGAGCTTCCCTACATACTGTTGACTTGAGGGTGTGAATAATGATTAAGCACGTTATTCCTTTTGGAATGAAGTCAGCTTTTTGGCGCAGGTCTAAAAGTCAGTCTTGCTGACAGGCAGTTCCATTCAATTTACACCAAACCATTCAAACTGATATTTAAGCATACGCTGCAGATTTCTTGGGAATGGTGCAGCTTCATGAGCTTGAGGAAAGGCAGAAGAATTAAAATACACAAATCATTTAACACTCATGAATCAAGCAACACCAACTCTGCTTGCATTCATAGATTCTCTGTTTTGCATTCAGGTTCAGCATCCCAAAAGGAAAGACTCTGAGCCAGAGATATGATTGCCCATTTCACTCAAAATGTATTTACCTAAAAATGAGCATTGTTTGAGCTACGTTATTTTGGATGACCATCATGACTTGTACAACAGTATTTAATCACATACTGCTTTAATTAGCTCACAGACTGCTGCTCATGACTGCTGAGTATTTATACTCCTAGACACAAAGAGAAGAATGCCGTCATTGATCACAGAAGAGGCTTCGCAAACTAGTAGCCAATGCAGTTAGCTGTAGCGCCAACACTGCATGGACTAGCTTGTATATTATGGGTAGTGTAAACTGCTTGGACATACTTGCTTTCCAAGAGCAAGACAGACTAATCCAAAGTGGCACACAACAGGGCTGAAGCAAGGCGTTCCCTTTGGGACTGGGACCTGTAGCCCTTTAGCCCTGATGCTGCTACAACACTGACCGCATGGGACTGCCCCTCACCTCCTCACCCCCTCACCTCCTCACTCGTTTAATCCCCCCCCCTCCCCCCTCCGTACGTCTCCCCGTCGGCACACACATCAAAAATGCAGCAGACCCCGACACACACATCAAACACACAGCAAACACGTAGCAAAAGAGACTAGACGGACAAAAAAAGAAAAAAAGGTTACAAAGCGGCCTTTCACCAAAAGAGCTCTTTAATTAAGACCATCAGGTTTGCTCTCAGCCGGAGGGAGGACGAGTTACAACTACAGGAGAGGCTAACTTAATCTGCCATGGATGGAGGTTACATTGATTTACCAAAGCAAGGAAACGAAAGAGAATGTACAATCCCACACGCTTCACCCCTAAGTTCAACGGCTTAACAACAAACAATGGCGGGCAACTAAACAGGAAATGGTGTGAACAGAGTAAGCAAGTTGAAAATGGGGAGGAAGTTGCAGAGATAATCAAATCAGTTGGAGAACAACAAACGTGGGGTTAATGGTATTCAAAGGGAAACGAGGTTGTGGACGGTATTGAGTTCACACTGAAGGATTTAAGAGGTAATTGAGGGCCATTATTGTATTATAGCTGAGGTGCTCTCTTCTCTTCGTGCTACCTTCAGGTTGCCATTTCATTATTCTAATGGCTTGACAGATCCATTTGATGGAACTTCCTCAGGGGAAAATGGAATGATGCAGAGATAATGCAATCCTTCAAAAACCCTCTAATACAATAAACCGCACCTGTAAGTAACCACTAATCATTTATATTGGCACAAGAAACACACACACACACACACACACACACACACACACACACACACACACACACACACACACACAGAGAGAGAGGTTAAAGGGGAAGACACATGACGACAGAACATTTCCCCTTTCAAAAGTGGAAGAAACAGAAGTTTGACCTCATATAGTAATACCTGAATATAGAAATCACTGTTATTTGATAAACTTGCATCCAAAGTTGCAGCTAAACAAATGTCTCCTGAAGTTCCCATGTTCTCTCAATCTCGAGTGGGAAGCAGAAGCTGCCCAACATGAAATAAAGAAACTCAGATGTTGGCACGTATGGAAGAGCAAACCTTAGGGTCCCACAACCCATTCGTGAGGCTGGGTGGGGGCAATCAACTGCCTCACCTCCAACCCTGAGCATGCCATTAATCATACCCTGGCCCATATTAATGGGCTTTCTCCTGCACAGTGCTGGCTGTGTGTGTAAATGAGATGGGCTTATAGAGCCCGCAGCACATGAGAAATGAGCGATCATGACACTCCTTTACCCTTGAGCTACATTCTTTTTCTAGGAGTTCAGATGCCATTCAACCACA
>NC_045152.1:7095129-7145046 GCF_900700415.2 Clupea harengus | reverse complement strand
TACGTGTAGTGCAGTACGTGTAGTGAAATAGAAACAGAAAGAGATGGTCGCTATTCTTTACCATAGAATGGTAAACACATTGCAGTCTGACTTCTGAAACTAAAGGAAAGTGAAACCTAAAGGGTTCTACTTGCATAACAATGAGTGTGCAGTGACAAACATTTTGAAAGTCACCTAGACAAAGGTCATCGTCACCTTTACCTTTGAGGAGTGTTCATTTCGTAATTCTTAGGTTTAATTAGCAAACAGTTTACCCAAATCTTCATAACTTTGTTGTGCATTAAAGTACTAAATGAGGGAAAAAGTTTCATTTGCTGTAAAGGTTTATGTTGCTTTTCTGCTTTCAGTCTGAAGATCGGAAGATAAGGCCCCAGGTGTCTCTCTACCTATTATCCCAGGTACAGTGTCACGACTCAACTCACTCTGCCATCTGACCTCTAACCTATGACCCTTTCCTCATCAGGGTGGGCCACGCCCCACATTTTCCAGTAGGCTGTCCTATTTCAGTACTGATGTCTGAATGTTGATCAGTGATAAAAGAATGATCAAATAAGGTCACACTCATTTGTGTTCAGTTTTGATTTCAGATAGAGGATGACTGGCAGGTTTGTTGTCTGTGTCCTGTGATGGTACTGATTGTGTGACAGATCTGCTTTTGTTTGTGCCATCAGGTGTTCCTCATCATCCACTACCAGCCTCTGGTTCACGCATTGGCCGACGTCATTCTCAACGGCGACCTCTCTGTTTTCTCTGCTCAAGCCGAGCACAATGCACACAAAGCTTTGGTGAGTAAATGTCTCACACACACACACACACACACAGCAACGTTATCTAGTAAATGAAATTTGGATATATATGAGTTTGGATAGGATATACAGTATATAAGTTCAGATAGGAATGTTCCTCTTGAGTATTTAGTGTGAGCCAATTGAACTCAACTTCTCCCTCCTGGTTCATTGAAAGTGAAATCACCTGCCTCAAAGGATGATAATTGTTTTCTTTGACCATGACCTTTCCCTAATGTCATCGTGGAATAGGAATCATTGAGAATGGTCTGTTGTGGCAGGTTATGTTTGGCCAGAAACTTTGACATGATGATGATGAATATAGCAAAGTAAAACATTGTGATTGAAGCTAAGAAAAACCAAATAATTAATAATAAATAATTGTCAAGTAGGAATCCTAACCCGAAAGTCAAGGACCATACCCCTTCTAGATAGATAGATGGATTGCTTTATTGATCTCCGAAGGGAAACTGCAGTGTTGCAGAAGCGATTTTCATAAATCACAAAAAACACATAACCTAAAAAAAATCACAAAACACACATAACTTAAACAGACACTGAGGTAGGTAAAAACACAGTATTAACTCATTTGCAAATATATAAACTACTATACTGCTAGATGAAATAAATAGAATAAAAAAAGAGAGTTTGAGATATAGCTTTAACTATGCAAATTAAATGTAGAATGTGCAGGGATGCACCGATACCGATACCAGTATCGGGTATCGGGCCAATACTTCGTTAAAATACTCGTACTCGTATTCGTTTTCAATTGCCGATACCAAGAACCGATAGCATTGAACAGTATTTCACTACAACAAACTGGTCGCGCTATGCGGACAAAAAATTTGATTTGTTGTCCTACCTGACTTCAAAGTCTAGGGGGAGACAATGAGCCGGAAACTTGGAGATTCTGTCCAAAAGCTTGTGTGTGTGAAAGTAGGCTACGAAAGGATAGATGTTAAAGTAACAGTATGTAGCAATTGTACTTCAGGGTTAGGATTAGCTATTTTACCTATTTTACCTCTTGCTTTGTCTTGTTGCACTTGCTTGATGTTTGACTGTGTAAGGAAAGTTGTTGACTCACTAGTTTGTCATAGTGTCAAAGTAAGCAAATTTCAACAGGTTTCGCTAGGTTTAGCCGCTAGCATCTCGTTAGCGATTAGCAATTCCTCCGTTGGGCTGCTTTAACGGAAGAGTATAGCCATGTCAGCGATTTGGGCTCATTTTAAGATAAATGACGACGACAGGAGTAAGGCACAGTGTAAGATCTGCACTGTTACGTGTCGAGGGGCGGAAAGGAAAGTACTTCGTTTAACGCAAGCAATTTGATTAAACATCTGAAGACGCACCATAGTGCTAAGTACACAGAGTTCACTAATGCTAGTGGCGCAAGACCGAAGCAACCAACCTTAACTGACGTCTTGCAGAGGTAGAGAGAAAGACTAATAGTGCCACATAGGTTAAGTGATTGTTTGTGTACTTGAGCAGGAGACTCTTTTGATCCTTTTGTAACTGTAATGTGCTAATCCAGTAATAGTTCTGAATTGCCTTTATCTGGTTATATTTGCATTTTGTCTAATGTGATGACATTGTCTCTTATGAAGGCTTTTTGTTGTTGTTGTTAAAACCAGAAAGCTCTGTTTATTTTTGGCTTGGGATAGCCTTCTGTTAATTTCGTACTATAGGCTTGACATAATCTGCAGAGGATAAAATTAAATCTGCCTCCAAATGAATTGCACTTTCATGGAGACCAAATCTAAGAAGTATCGGTATTCGGTATCGGCAAGTACACAAATAAAAATACTCGTACTCGTATCGGTTTGTAAAAAAGTGGTATCGGTGCATCCCTAAGAATAGGGATGAGAATTGATAAGATTTTAACAATTCCGATTCCATAACGATTCTTGCTTATCGATTCAATTCCTTATCGATTCTCTTATCGATTCTTTTTGGGCAAGGAAAAAAAAAGAGTACAAACGGGTTTGTTTACATACATTTTCTTTTATATAATATTCTCTGAATAGATGATGCACCGCATATACAGTATGTATGTTTACATTTACATGTTTTAAATAACCAAAAACAAACCTAAGAATAGGTCAACAAACTCTCAAAGTAGGGTCCAGAGACCCATAGCCTAGGGATCCTTTCCTTGATGGGGTGCTTGGGGGTCCCAACAAAGAAAAAAAGTATTTGTTTTGACTATAATTCCAACCATAAGTAACAGAATGTATGACTGATTTGGTAATGGGTTTCATACATTTTTAGTAATAAAACATCTAAACTCAAAAATCAAATGGGGGAGCCTGGAAAATAATCTTATCAAATAGAGATCCCTCCCTGGTCTAATTTGTGGCAGTTTAAGGGTCCTTGATATACCAGTGTTTGAGAACCGCTGTGCTAAATAATATTTGAACTTGCCAATTACAGTGCTGTTTTTTTTTTTTTTTTTTAAGTGTATTCTCCTTGAAATAACAATAAAACTGACATAAACAAATAGTGAACGCTGGTTTACACAATGAAACCAATGGCACTAACACAACAACTGTTAGAGTTTACCTTTGATATTAACAGATGACGCGCTAACGTTAGCCGCGCTGCTGTTGCTTGGTTGAGATTCATTAAGGTTATCGTCACTCCGTAGCGCTCAAAAACGTGACATTCCTGCAAAGTTATTGCATGCCGTATGGACAAATGTTTCGGCGTAATGGTAGTTTTTCCCCCCTTTGACGAGAGACATTTTTCAAGCATTGCAAGTGGCCCTGAGGTCATCTTTTTGCGTGAAATATAACCACACCTCTGCCTAGACGCCATGTTGGCTGCAGTCTAAAACAAAACAAAGCTGCGTGCACGTGACATACCTAAACGGCACTTACATGATACTGGAATAAAAAAATTTAAAAAATCTTAAAATTAATATTTAAAAAAAAGTATCTATAGCGGAATCGGGGGAAAAAAAATCTAGAAATTATTTTTATTTATTTATTTTAATTTTTTTTAATATCGATAGCGGAATCGAAAAGGACTTTGGCTAACGATTCCAAGGAATCGATCGATTCCCATCCCTGCCTAAGAATGTGCATTGTGCATTGTGCATTGCCACTCAGAGGATAAGCCTCCTCTCTCAGCACAGAGGGTAGTCATTGTACATTGCTGTTGCTGTGGCCAGGAATTACTTCATGTAGTGATCCTTATTACAGCAGAGTTAAAGGATCCTCCAACTGGAAACACTCCGCTAACTGACAGTGGGTCGTGCAGCGAATGCAAAGTGTCCATTGTGTTGAGCAGTTTGTGCAACATCCTTCTCTCAACAACCACCACTAGGGGTTACAGAGCAGTCCCCAGCACAGAGCAGTCCCCAGCACAGAGCTGCCTCCTTAATCAGTGTGTTCAGTTTCTAAAGGCCCCGTCACACCATAACGTTCTGGTCAACGTTCTCTGAACTTTCTAATCGTTCAATTTCGAGCGTTCTAGGGCGAGGTGGACACATCTGGCGTGTGACTTAACGAAAGAATAGCGTAGGACTGACGCATGACTACTAGCCTGGGACTCACGCATGAGGAGCATGTAACAGCGACTTGTGACGTGTCACTGGTGGTCAACAGTGCTCAGCTATGTTCAAGTTCAGTACATCTACTTCATGCTGGGCTCAAGCAAGCAAATACTGTATACCCTCCACTCCGCTTTTCGCTAGATTATGCAATGACCTTGCATGACATGATAGCATGGAATATGTAGATTTATAGTGCACAGAATAACGTTTGCAATGATGTAAGTTGCGTTTGTTGATCACGTATGGTTAATAACATATTAATTGTAGAAGGGACATGATAAAATCAAGATATTCCCTTGGTGAAAAAACTTTCGCCGATATCTTTGTATGAGAGATGGATTAGGTGCTCAAATTTCCCGGGATCAAAGAGGACGTTAGTATGCATGTCCAAACTAAAAATCACGTCTCAGGATTGCTGCGCACAGAAGTTATTTCGGGTGCATCAACTGTACTCAGTCTATCCTACCCAAAGACTGACTACGATAGCCAAACGCGTGCAAAGTTAATAAAACGTTCCACGAAAGTTCTCCAGCGTTTAAATTAAACGTTGAAGAACGCTGGTCTCAATGAGAACTTTTGTGTATGTTAAAAAAAAATAAAAATCGGACCAGCGTTCTCCGCCGATCACTGACGATTACTGACGATTACAGCGTTCACCAGCTTTCACACAACGCTCTTCTGGTGCTATACCAGCGACCATGGACGATTACCAACGTTTCCTCTAACTTCATAGAACGTTGACAAGAACGTCATGGTGTGACGGGGCCTTTAGTGTCACAGGATCTGATGCTATTGCCCCAATAGATGGTGGAAAAGAAAATTTGGTAAAAGAAAACATCAGGATGGTAGAGTAAGTTAGCAATGACAAATGTCACTAGAATCTCCAATGAAAGAGCTGGCATGTGGACCCATGGTCATGTGGTCACAGTATCAACTTACCTCAAGAGAAGGTGCCAGAGGGTGAAGTTGGGCCATACCAAATAGAAATAGAAACCACGTCACTGTCCTCAAAGCACCACTGAAGTCCAAATCCAACCTTCCATTCCACTCTGTCGTCGCTGTCACTCTGTGCATCTGCAACACACATGACATGACTGCTCACTCTGCAGGTTTGACAGGCTATGAAAACTTTTCTTTTTTTTGTCCCTGTGAGCTTGGATTGGAGATGCTGGATGATCTGCTGCTCCCTGTCACACCGTCACACTGCTGAATACCAGTTCAGACGTGGTGCCTCTGACCCCAGCAATCACAAACATGACCCTTGCCCTTTGGTGCTGAGACTTGTTTTTGCGCTAGATTGGAGAGCTGTGGTGCAGCGTGTGTGTGTGTGTGTGTGTGTGTGTGTGTGTGGTAATCATGTTGGTTGATTGAAGCTATTATCTCATGCACTTGATGAGAAAAGTAGCTATGCATCTCTAATGGCACGGTGCATACTGGAAACCCTTTGAGCCTTGTTAGAAAAAAAGCCACAATTAAGGAAGGTCCGATGCAGCGGGGGATAGGTGCACTCTAGGTCTCCCTGGCACCTTTTTTTGAGAGGTGCATATTGACACGACTATAGCATGCAGGAGCTGATAAGGCCCTGGAGGTGAGATCGGCGGTTTTGGTGCATGCTCTTTGAAGTCGGTTTCAGCTTGGCGTGTGGGCGTTTTGCGAAAGCCTTCTTGTGGTGCAGAGGATCGGCAGAAGATGGAGGCTGTTTTGTTTTTCAGGATGTGGAGGCCTCTGCCCCCCTCTGGCATCCATGTTAATGTGCTAGCGGGAAGGCGTTCTCGGAAGGGCCTTTCGCAAAGGTGCCGAGAGCAGCCTTTGATGGTGCGCCCCATCACAATAGCTCAAGGACTAGCTCAGTAACTGGTGCAGAGAGGCCTCTGCATCCTCATTGATGTAATGCTGACAGGAGACCAGGTTGGTGTCTGTCTGTCTGTCTGTCTGTCTGTCTGTCTGTCTGTCTGTGTGTGTGTGTGCGTATGCCTGTGTGCGCGTGTGTGCGTATGCCTGTGTGTGCGCCCGTGAGTGTGTGTCTGGCTTGCACTCATATTGATGTTTTTGTGCACACAGGTGCATCCTCTAGCCACGTCTCCACACACACACCTTCCCTTCCTACTTGTGTGCCACCCCCCCCCCCCCCCCCCCCACACACACACACACGCCGTAGCTCTTGTCAGCTGTGTCACACACACAGTAAGCTGATAAGCCCCTCATCCTGCTTGCTAATAAGGCCTGTGGTGGCTGCTAGCTGCGCTGGAGAAGAGGAGGCGTGTCTGTCATTTCTCAGAAATGCCTCTGATGTTTGAACCGCTTCTCAGAGCTCGTCCTTGCTATCGGAGCTCACTCTCCTGTCCTCCACTCTCCCGTTCCCACGTGGTGGGGGGTGGAATGGCTATAAATTAATTAAATAAAAAACAAATCTAATTCATTCTTTTAGTTTGAGGCATATTTTATAAATATAATAATAGGGCTGATATTAAACTTAACCATAATCATACAGTCTGGAGAGAATAAACACACTCATCACTCAACACAGATGACTTATCAGGCCATATTTTCTCCTCTGTGTGTGTGTGTGTGTGTGGTAATCATGTTGGTTGATTGAAGCTATTATCTCATGCACTTGATGAGAAAAGTAGCTATGCATCTCTAATGGCACGGTGCATACTGGAAACCCTTTGAGCCTTGTTAGAAAAAAAGCCACAATTAAGGAAGGTCCGATGCGGTTCCAGAATTCAGACAATACACACATACAATGATTTTCACTTTCCACCTCTGGTCTGTGTGGTAAGTGGTCTCCTGTCTGTGTGTGTGTGTGTGTGTGTGTGTGTGTGTGTGTGTGTGGGGGTGGGGGGGGGGGGGGGGGGGGCACAACTACGCTGTGGTGTGTACTTCAAAGTATACCTCAGCTCCCGTAACCTGCTTTCCCCTTCCAGTAAGGACCTGAGAGGTGTGCGCTACAGTGACACTTCTTAACCAGCAAGGCGTCACTGTCTGAGCAGAAAAGCCTTTGTGGTATTTGATGGCCTCAAAGCTGCAGGTGGAACAGTGTGTGTGTGTGTGTGTGTGTGTGTGTGTGTGAGTGTGAGAGTGAGTAAAACAGAGTAACTTCTGCTCCAATTATCTGTATGATACATCCAGAGCACATAGAAAGGTGGAGCCAATAACACCATCACAGATCGTCACATGTTTTATTTTTTTCAGTTAATGCCTTTCTTGCTCTCTTACCAGTACACAAATAAGCAGAAAACCCAGAGGACATGCAGTCGATAAGATTCGCAGAACTGGTACGACAGCTAGAGCATAAAAAAACAAAGTTGGGCACCATTCACTCCCATCCCCTGTCTCTGCGGTTTCGATACGTTTGCTTTGGTGTCCATAGGTCAAGAAACTGTCGATGCACAGAGGAACTGTCAGGCTGCAGCCTTGGTTTTTCCTTGTATTCGACACTGTTGCTCGCAGATTGCACGCCTCGCCTGCCTGCCTGCCCACAAGGTTTAGCACCTGCTGCGTGCAGCGGTGGAGGTGCGCACCTGCCTCACATTTGTAGCGTGCCGAGTTCAACGTCTCGTCAGCTCTCTTTTCTCTGAAATCACTGTTTCCGTTGCTGCAGTTTGACGCAAGGCAACTTGTAATTAGGAATGTTGAATATCACAGTATATTAAGGCGGTGATTTTGCCTTAAATCTCCTTGAAGAATCTCACAGCTTTCACTTGGTTTTACTCTGCCTTTGTGTCTCAATCAGATAAAGCAAATCTGAAAAAGAACATGAGGCATTTCTGCGGAATTTACACAGAAAGTTTCGATTTTCGTTCAAGTTTGCCTCATTGTTTTCTTTTCTCAGTTCTTCTGTCTCTCCTTCCCTTCCTACTGGTCTGCATGCACGTCACACACACACACACACACACACCTATGTATACATACACATATATGTATATAATTGATAACGTGGCTGGCAACACACAAAATCCGCCGCAGATGATCTAAAACTAATTTAATAACTTTTCATAACACAATTTCATACCCAGGAGCATCCTAAGCGCAAACATGGTCGGGTCCGTGCAATGCTGAGGTGTGTATGGGCACAGACCTGGGAGTTCCATGTGTAAACGAGTTATTTTGAGCCAACACCATTTCTACGTAATTTCTAAAAAGCACAGATGACCGAAACACAACAGACTTGACGTCTGATACGAGTCCCCTTCCCATTGTTTTTTGAATGTAACGGCAGCGCTGGCCTTTTACGCGACTGGATCCTTCCAGCATCCCCTGGCCTCACCGCTCAGGGTGTCCCAGCCAGCTTTAGGCTCAGTGATACATGCTGTCACCGCCTCCCTTGACACCCAGCCCTTTTAGAATCGTTTTGTCATCCTCGCGTGGAGAGAGAAAAAGAAGCGTGTGTGCTGTGGATGTCTTCCTTTTTAAAAACTGAGTTTTCGAAAATATCTGGATACGTGTAGACAAGACCACAGACCAAGCCACAAGCTCTATGAGGATGGCAGCACTCTCAGATAAGGGGGGGAAAAAGCTGTTATGACAGTAATGGCGGTGACGGGCTCAGCACCGTGGTACACCTTCCTAGTACCGCGGTGTGGTGGTGAGGCGGTTGTTGTTGCAGCCCTACTTATCACTGAGCATGTTTAATGAAATACCAAATAAATGAGCCATGCGATTCCCACAGCAACAAAGTAATTTCCGACACTTGACCGTTTTCTTTTAGCATGCACTAGAGTCTGCCTCTGGATCCACACAACCGTTGTTCTTTGATGCACTGGCCATAGTGCTTCAATGGCTTTTGCGCCATTGCATTCCCCAACAGACGACAACAACACCCGTCCTGTGGGAAATGGCCCTGGCCTTGTTCAAATGACTGAAATTACTATTCATTCCTTCTGCGTGATGATTGTTCGTAAATAAGTCGTTAAATAAGCCACTCCCACAGGTGCACACTTCTGAGTAACTCCGCCTCATGAGGTCCACTTACTTACTTGCTCATAAGATGTTGGCTAGTGTCTGAGGAACCACGATGGCTTCACCTGCCTGTGGCCTCTGAGGTCTCGACGTGTGTCCCAGTTCCACACACACAGTTTCTGCACAGTCGCATGACTTTGACAAAAAAAAGGCTCAGGTCACGTTTCTCCGCTGTGACGGTGGCCAGTGCCAGTAGCAGTCCTATTTTGCTGCAGTTCTTAGCTGTCATTAGCTTCTGAAACCACAGGCCAACCACAGGGGTGCTGTTTGTGCCTGTGTGCTCACCATGCTAGCGCAGGCTCCACTTCTCACATGTGAACTGCAGGCTTCTGCTAAGGTGTCACTGTCACAGTGACCTGTAATGCTGGTTACTAGTCATGCTTGGCTGCAAGGAAGTTGGCTCAGTTTACCGATGGCAGTTCTCTGAACAGATATAAATAACAAGATTGTCATTCGTTGTTGTTGTTGTATAGTTCTTTGTGTGATGACTTATTAGGATCACATGTTTTGAGGGAATTGGTACATTCAAATTCAAAACATTTTTCAACCAAGAGTGCTGGTTAATGTCTCATCTTTTTTGCTGCTAAATGTTTTGACACAGATTCAAATTTGGGTTGATTGTAATCAGTAGTATGTTCATACCTCTTCAGACTCATGGGTGCTTAAGCCATGTCATGCGTTTAAGATCAGATATCTCTTATCTCTTTGTCATGGTCAGATTTCTCTTACATTTTTCCCCTGAAGTGGCCCACTTAAAACAAGGGGATTTATTAAAAACATTTCACTAAAATATGAGTATCTCTGTGTAATTATGAGTGCTACAAGGCATAGCCAACCCACGTGGTAAGGCATACCCCATTAACCCAACCTGTGCCTGACCCACCAAACCTATATACTATTGCCTGCTCTGCACTCAAGCATGTGGGCCGTTGTTCACGTAGTAAGGCAGAAGGGCTTTCTGAGAAGTGAAGTGTTGTTTCCTTGCAAGAATTCACAGATGTTTTCTGTGTTGTGTGTTCTCTGTTTTTTAAATGAAGAAAAGGAAAAAAAATTGTTCTTGTGAAAGAAAAATACCTACTCCTCTGGGCCTGCATTTCATCAGAATAGTTTTTCCATGAAAGCATAGAAAGCTTCATTCTTTTTATTAGTCTTTCTCAGAACCTTTCTGAAAGCCAGTCACACCCAGTAAGCTCTCAGTGAGCTCTTAGTATCCTTTCATAAGAGCGACACATGAAAAAGTGTCTGACTTGTATTGTGCAGCTCTTTTCATAGACCTGGAGATAGAGTCCATTTACACTTTTAGAAAGGGGGAAATTGCATTAGAATGATTGGGCCATTCAGAGAATTAGACAGTTAGCCCAGTGAGGTCTCTAGAATGGCCGTGGGCTGAATTACGTGGAATAGTCAGAGCCTCTCTCAGTACTGTGCCCACAGAAAAACTTTGCTGATGTGTGGATGCTTGCAATGCACCCCAGAGTTACCTGGTCAGTTGGGTAGGTTTTGCCTTACCTACCTAACATGGTGTTAAGTACTGCACATGTTCAATACATATATTTCCCAACAAACTGACAAACAAGCTAACTAACTAACTAAACAACCAACCAACAAATGGACTCGGGTTATAAACATAACTCAAGATGTCTGTTTGCAACGGTCACTTTAAATAAACAATGAACCCCTTTTATTTAGTAAGAAGGTGATCTGAAGGCACAACCCTAAACGCACAACATTGACGCACTAATTAAAGAAAACGGAGAATGTACGCCTCCCTGTTGACTGCAGGGAATACACAGCAAAACAGTCAGCTGAATCTCTCTAAGCAGGCAGCGAGGCCTTCTATATTCCACGGTTAATCGCATTATTAAACTTAGCATTTTGATTGTTTAACAGAATGGCCGATGTTTGACACTGTCCGATAACTGACATAGGTACGCTATTTAGCTCATACTATTAAAGATGGCGTTAATAGTTAAAGTTAATAGTCAGGTTATGGTGAAGGCCCTGTGACATGTGTCACGCTCTGTTTTGCAGGCAAATGCCGGTGTGCGCCGTTTCGCCAAGCCCTCAGAGAGCCTGGAGCGCTCGCTGGAGATGAGCCGGCAGAGGGGGCGCAAGCGAACGCAAAAGAGGCCCAACTACAAGAACGTGGGTGAGGAGGAGGAAGAGGAGCGTGGCGGGGGGGTGGACGAAGGCCCCGAGGAGGAAAAGGCTAAAGGTACAGAGGCTATTCTAAAGGGCAGCAGGACGATTGGGGACACAGAAGGTGAGTGGAGGTGGGGACGGCGGGGCACGGCACCACCCCAGAGGGACCCCCAGGGTGGGGTTTTGGGGTGGTGTCAGGGGTGATGTTGGGGTTGTTGTATATGTAGAGGTGAAGTGCTCTAATCTCGCCCTCACCTCCTAATCAGCTCAATGAAAGAAACAAGAGGCAACGCTGCGGCTTTCAAGACCCACGGGACCTGCATGAACGAGGATAGCACTGTCAGGGCTCCTAAAATGATCCAGCTGTCTTGGGTTGCAGTCTTTTCTAAAAATATAAACAAAAGTGTGCGAGGCATTTTACGAGAGAGACTGCCAAAACCTCTTTCACGGAATCAATTAATTTCAGTCTCAAAGGAGATTGATGAGAGCTGTGTGTTTTCAAAACATAACATGGAGTCGTAAACCTTCTCAGGCGCACGGAAAGGTCTACACCATCAATCACTAGAACAAAGGCAGAAATGAAAGTGATAGTAAGTCCCTATTTCTTTCACTGAGCTGATTTTGAGGAAGAGGGGAGTAAAGCCCCAGCCCTGCCCATGACAGTTCCAGACCAGACCAAACCTGTCAAGATCCGCTCCCATATAGGCGCCGCTCTACTCCTCCAACTGGCTGTACACTCATACAGATCATATCAGTCAAAGGTTGAACTAGTGCTGGGTGTGGTTAGCTTCAGCTTTAACACACCAACATCTCTTTAAGACAAACTTTTCCTTTCATTCACATCTCTATCTATTCATTTAGTCGATGTTTTTTTTTTTATCCAAAGTGATTTACGGTACAGTGCAGGTATACAGACTTTTACTAGTCTATGCACTCCCTGTGTGATGGAACAGTCCTGTACCAGTTTAGCTACACGAGTGAATTTGCACCATGATACGAATTAAATTGTATTTTTGAAGCGATTGAATCGCAGATCAGTACATACAGTATATTCCCACAATGGCGAAACTATTGTGGTCCTCAGGGAACTCCTGTGGGCTTCAGGGAAAAGCTTATCTTCAAGGTACTGGATTCTGGTTAGAGATTATAGATAGATTATAGATAGATTAGAGATAAATGGGTCATATATGTCACTCATAGTGGCTTTAACTCTTCATTTCCAGTAAACGAACCATGATGCTAGTTGCAGCTGCCACACCACTTTTCTTTTTTTTTTTATGACCCATCTTTTATCTGACACAGTCTTTACGGTCAGCCACAGTACACTTTTTACTGGTACAGCTAGACTTTTTCTCACAGTGCAGACTCCATCACAGCTTCAGCACTAGGGTTGCAAAGGGGCGGAACATTTCCATGGGAAGTTAAGATCGGGAATTTTGGAAATTTTGGATTTTTTTTTGTTGCAAAAGTTAGCCTATAACAGGGAACTTTAAATGTAGTTGAAAACAAGACTAGGCAAGCCTAGCTCAGCTGGACCCTGGATGCAGCTAGTTGGGAACATTTTCTGCCAGAAACGTAAACATATGACTTTCTGTTGTTTTTGAACGTCTTTGTCATTACCTAGCATAAGGATTATTTGTTTAGCGATTATTTGTTTATATAAGTGTTATAAAAGTTTATTTGTATACAGTAGGCTAACTTTTTACAGCAGTGAGAGTAGGATGTATGCATGTCCACGCAAAAGTACGCCATCACCTCGATAGCTTGCGGCTGTTGGGGTCCATCAAAAAAGTGCGAGTTGGGCGACTTATCGAAAATAAAGGTAATTACTGCAAATTAAAGGCTGAGCAATAAAAACGTCATGCAAAACTTTATTTTAAAGAAGTATGGAATGCAGCACACGCTGTGTTTCTTTGCAGAAGGATGTAGCTAGCTATTGTAAACCAAATTGACAGAATTAATGGATTCGTGTTTTATTTTTATCTCAACCCGACATGATCAAATGCGTCAAATGAAAGTCCGAAGTCCTCTTGTCCGAGAAAGCACGCTGTATCCATTATCGATTGAAAACGCAAACAGGTGACTATATTTATAGTCCACAGGAACAAAATTGTCTAGCTGGCAAGTGGCTAACGCAATTCTAGATCTTGCAGCATGATCTTGGTTAAAACAACCTGATTTAATGCAAATTCAGTTGAATTTCAACCCTGTGCAGTGCATTCCTCATCACATGTGCAGTGCATTCTTCCATCACATGCACAGATAATTCCCAGCATTTTGCACATTACAGGATGCTGGGATTTGTCATATATTGTCATATATGACAAGGTAAATACAGTTAGTATAAATTACCCCAAAATTTCCAGTTAATTCCCGTATATTCCCATATATTCCTGGAATTTTGCAACCCTATTCAACACAGAACATCCCAGTGTCCTCATTATCACCAAGGCAACCTAGAGAATGACAAAGGGAGCCTTGGAAACAAATGCAGCAAAATGAATGCAGAACTTTGGCATGAAAAATGTTCATGACCATCCTATTACCAGAACTCTCCTTAGATTGTCAGGTGTGAAGGGAACATGATGGGAGCATGGAGCTCAAACAGGAGATCTTGGCCGGGCACAGAGCTCGGAGCACCTGACTGCTAATGACTCGAAGGAACCGCTAGGTTGTAACATAAGCCTCAAGCACTGAGTACTTAACCCAATAAGCTTTAAACTTACACTCTTTGTTTTGTCAAGTTTTCATGGTCCTGGAGGAGTGGCTTAGTACCCATCTGAGGAGACATGGTCCAGTTGGGGGAGTAGACCGCCGCCGCTCATTGTGGGTGTCTTTTAAGGATCGTTTTGGGACCTATCCATTTCACCCTGCGCTCTTTCTTTCTCATCCCCCTCTCCACCTCGCCCGCTCCCTCCCTCCTTCCCTCCATCCATCTCCCATCTGTGTTGTGCCTGCCAAGCCTGTCATGGTGCGTGCTCTGATAGAGCGCACAGTAAAAGGTCAATGTGGGTGGTTTGCACGCCATGTTCTTGTTGTCTTTGTCAGTGTTGAGTTGTGTTTGTTGAAATGGCGGCTGACTCAGGAAGGTGGTAAAGTGATTGGGCTAGATCATGGCCGGTGGAGACTCAGTTTCATCACTCCACTGAGTCGTTAGTCAGACAATTGAGCCGATTCCTGAGTTAAGCAATCACGCATGTTTGTCTGTGCATGTGAGTGAGTGCGCGGGTGAGTGTGTGTGTGTGTGTGTGTGTCTCTCGTGTTTAGTTTTTCTTGACTTCACTGAAAAAAGAGAAATAGACTGCTGGCATATGCATTTCAGCAACAGTGTTTAGTCTTCCTGGAAGAGACCTATGACCTCAGGGCTAAATGTGTTTGTAAGGGTTTGGACATGATGCATAAGTCTAGCACTGCTCTGTATATGGTCACTGTCAACAGTGTGTGTGCGTGTGTGTGTGCGTGTGTCAAATTGTCATTTGAAGTGGGAGTAAGATGCTGTCTTTTCCCCGACCCTATCCTCCGTGTGCGTTTGTGTGTGTGTGTGTGCGTGTGTGTGCGTGTGTGTGTGTGTGTGTGTGTGTGTGTGCAGAGATTGAGATGGTGGTCATGGAGAAGTGTAAGATCTCAGATGTGTCACTGACGGAGCAGAACATCACCGATGAGGAGAAGAGCGCTGCAGCTGCTGCCCGTGGGGAGGGACAGCAGAGCAGGTACGCGCACACACACACACACACACACACACACACACACACACACACACACACACACACACACACACACACACACACACACACACACACACACACACACACACGCACACACACGCACACACACGCACACAAACACACACACACGCGCGCGCGCACACACACACACACGCACACACGCACGCGCACACACGCACGCGCACACATGCACACAAACACACACACACACACTTGCACACAGACAGGCACACACACACACACACACACACACACACACCTACACTTACACTTCCACACGGACAGACACACACACACGCACACACACTTGCACACGCATACCCTTACACCTGCACACACACAAACCTACCTACACCTGCACACAGACCCCCACACACACACACACCTGCGCACACACACACACACACCTACAAACACACACCTACACCTACACCTGCACACGGACACGCACTTTTCATTCAGTGCTGTGTTTTGTCCCTTCCCTTGGCCCTCTCCCCCAGGCCCTTCCTGGATATGGTGTACAATGCGCTGGACTGCACTGAGGACGACTACCATGCCCTGTTTGTGCTCTGCCTACTCTACGCCATGTCACACAGCAAAGGTATAGGGCTTCAGTCATCACACACACACACACACACACACACACACACACACACACACACACAAGACACAGCAAAGGTATAGGGCTTCACAGTCATCACACACAAGACACACAAAAACACAGACATACAATGATATATGATATACAATGAGACATGCCACCATACAGAGGGACAGATTCAAGTAGACACTAATTAATAAGTCTCTCTCTCTTACTCTCTCTTACTCTCCCTCTCTTTCTTCCTTTCTCTCTTTCTCTCTTTCTCTCTTACTCTCCCTCTCTTTCTCTCTATTCTCTCTCTGACTCTCTCTTTCTCTCTCTCTCTCTGTAACTTTCTCTTTGCCTTTGTCTTTATCTCTCCCTCTCCAACCACACAAAGATAATTGTTAAGGACAGGCAATCACAACTGATAATGCATGAGTTTTTATGCCCGTGTGTGTGTGTGTGTAAAACCGTTGTTTTATTATTAACACAAGAGGGGTGTGTGTGTGTGTGTGTGTGCACTTGCTCATTCCGAGAGTGAAAGCACCCCCCGCACGCTCTAACAGCCCTGCATGGAACTTGACCAGTGGGAGTGGAAAGTTCACCTAAGGCAGACGTGTGTGTGTGTCTGTGTCTCTGTGTGTGTGTGTGTGTGTGTGTGTGTGTGTGTGGTCTGTCTGTCTGTCTGCCTGCCCTTATGTCTGTGTGTGACCCATCTGTCTATCTAAACTGAAAGAGGTGCTGTCGATGTATGCCATGGCCAGTGGTAACATGTGGTTGTATCTTCATCATAGGCATGGGTTGTCTTTAGGTCAGAATCACTCCAGACTTCAAACAGTCGCTATACATTGACATTTGTTTTTGACACAAGAAACAAATTTCAACAAAGTTGAATAGAAATAGAAACTAAATTGATGGCATGTGTTTGTTTTTATATTAGCTGTGGCCTGAGGCACTCACCATCTCACAGCCATATAAATCCCTGGCAGTTTTAATATTGGGGAGCAAAATGTCTCCATAAACAAGGTCATAAACAAGGTCAGGTCAAACCCCCTTAGTCGTGGCGATTACTGAAAGTCTTGATATCCAGAGCAGACGGTGCTCTCTGTAAACCCCGCACTTACTATACTGCGTAGTGTTCATTGTGAATGTGAAAGGAAACTTGGTGTCTGTCTGTCTGTCTGTCTGTGTGTGTGTGTGTGTGTGTGTGTGTGTGTGTGTGTGTGGTTGTGTGTGTTCGTTCTTGAGTGTCTGTTTTATGCCTGGACTTTTCCACCTGTGGAGTGTGTGTAACCACATGCAATGGTGCGTGTGTGTCTGTATGTTTGTTTATGCAAGTCCTTGTTTTTATGTTCACCCACCTCTCCGTGTGTGTGTCCGTAAGGAGATTTATGTTCAACCGTCCTTGTGTGTGTGTGTGTCCGTAAGGAGGTTTACGTTCAACCGTCCTCGTATGTGTGTGTGTCGGTAAGGAGGTTTACGTTCAACCATCCTCGTGTGTGTGTGTGTGTGTCGGTAAGGAGGTTTATGTTCAACCTTCATCGTGTGTGTGTTTGTGTCCGTAAGGAGGTTTATGTTCAACCGTCCTCCTGTGTGTGTGTTTGTAAGGAGGTTTATGTTCAACCGGCCGTGTGTGTGTGTGTGTGTGTGTGTGTTCTCAGGTATCATTCCTGCCCTCCTGGAGAAGCTCCAGCTGCCAGTGCCTGACCAGGAGAGGACGTCCTACAGCCAGGTCCTGATGGAGAGACTCATCCGTGTCATGAATCTGGCAGCTCAGCCAGGTGCGCACACATACACGCTAAGAACACGCACATACGCGCGCGCGCGCACGCACGCACGCACGCACGCACGCACGCACACACAGACGCACGCACGCACGCACGCACGCACGCACGCACGCACGCACGCACGCACGCACGCACGCACGCACGCACGCACGCACACACACACCATCGAGTTTCCTTTCACATTCACAATGAACACTAAGCATTGTAGTAAGTCACACACACACACACACACCATCGAGTTTCCTTTCACATTCACAATGAACACTAAGCATTGTAGTAAGTCACACACAAACAAATACATTTTGGATGATGGATGACGTGACGCACAGTCTCCAACATGTCACGAGATGACTAGCCAAAACATTTTGAGGCCATTGTATTTCACACACAACTTAGACACTTCACTGTTTAGTATTGATGGCATACACACTAGGAAAGTAATTACATTGGCCGAAATTAATTTATTCAGTGAAGTGTAGCCTATAGGTAGTTTTGAGAAATCAGATAATGCTCATTATGATTATGATATGATTGCCATGTGATTACGAGAATACTGATGATGCATCCGTATCCTACTGATACACAAAAATCCTGATGATCCAGAAACCTTGTCCCTGTTTGATGACTCTGAAACTACCCCCACTACACAAAAATGTCAGTGACCGGCTACTTAAAATTGAGATTACTAGATCATCCACATTACTAGAACATCCATAAGTACAATTACTCATAACAGATTCACATCTTGTATATGCTGATTTTATTCATAAATTGATTAAAATGTAGGGGCTTAAATCTTCTTTTTGAGGTAAACCACTAGTCTAATAAACGAACTAATAACAGCAGGGGTTGCTGAATCTCCTGTGAAAAACGCAGTCAGGTTTCTGTTAGTGGCACCGTAAGATTAACTGATCATTATCCCTGAACAAAATAACAAAATTAAAAACATTTCTTTTTCGGTAAATACATCTTTATTTTGTATGTTATAATGGGTACAACATTAATGACATCACTGAACATATGTTTGTTATAGAATCAATTATACAACGATGTCAGAAAAACTCGAAACGAAACCACCTCACAGGCACACTCCTCTCATAACTTTGGAACCTTCTGGAATGATTGTGGCGGCTGGAGGGTGCAAGGTTCTGTTCGACAGAGGACAAACATTGTATAGCCTAAATGTCAAATGACAAACACTGATAACAGTGAATGAACTGTGCATATGGTGCTACAACTTTCACTTAGGCCTGTAGTCCATTCAGTGAGGATACTATTACAGCTGCACAATCATATCTTATCTATCATAGCCCAATGAGTTTGTTTTGTACAGTTCGCCATTTCCTTCTCTACAAAATGAAACATAGACTCCCATCCCTTCCTGCTGGCACGTCAAAGAATAAAAAAAGAACATTCCTGAATCACTCCAGCAACATCAACAAATAACGTTCCTGAATCACTCCAGCAACATCAACAAAACGCACGATTATGGACAGTTGCGCTTTGCATGAAATGTCGATGGTCTTGGCAGTAATTGGTCGGAATTTTGTTTCAATCATATTCAAGTTGAGAACAACCTATTACATTAGATAATCTCTTCTAACCAGGTGGGACTTATTGCCATAAGAGGCCATGTAACTGCAGAGGGGCCACGGACCTGACTAGATTTACATTGAAAGCAATGGACAGAAATATCTATGGTAGTGAAACTTTGGTAGTGGTAGTGAAATCTGTGCGCCTCAGGTGAGAGTGTTGCTGTTCCACAGATTGCAATACCAATAAGAAGTTGAATTCAGAGAACAATGTAATTTCTGTGGCAGGATAACGACCACTTTTCTCTGTTTCAAAGGAAGAAAAAACATGATTGTTGTACGTTTTTTTTTGTGGTGAAGTACTTCTTCACCTGTAGTAGCAGTAGCGAAACATCCTCTGCTCCGTATGCCTCAAACTTACACCATGGATTTAGCTCTATATCTAAACCTTAAAAGTGTGAGCAGTGGCGGCGCCAGACATTTTTTTCTGCAGGTGCTATGGGGGAGCTCGGCATTTTAGTGAGGGTGCTATGAAATTAGGATGATAGCCTATGTGTCACATGGTTCTCTACTACAACAACCTTACATGTTTGCTCTCTGAAGCGTCTTTGGGGTCCTTGAAAAGCGCCTATCAAACCGATTGTATTATTATTATCTAGGCTTCTTCCGACAGACGCGCACATCTGCGACGGTCACTGACAAAAGGCATACAGCATGTTATAGAGTCCGCAATCCCAAATACCTAATTTACTTTAAAACACTTGTGGTTGTGAGGATTAAAGTTGGGCGACAGGTGACCACTACCATGTCAGATAGAGTGAAATTAATCTTGGAATAGCAGATAGAATTAACTAAAACAGTCAAAGAGTCAGAAATGCGTTAAAAAGGTATATATTATTTCAGTTCACAATCATCAGTAATCACATAGAACCTTATGTATAGCCTACCTAGCACACAGACAGACTGCTTGTCTTAGGCTAAAGAGTCTCTGATTTTTTTTAAGGCGTCTCCAAAAGAATCCAAAAAAGAGGAAAAAGGCAAAAAGTTAAAATCTTCGGCAAAAAAGGGCATCTTCGTTGCTATTCAACCGAAGCGAGTCTTCAGCGACACAGGGCAATCAATGCATGATCAGACAGCTTTCATTAATGTTACACAGCTAACAATACCTTAGTTGCATTGTACTCCAACAACGCAAACTGTCCCAACCAGCTTTTACAAAAACTCCTTTGTTGGACTCCAAACATGCAAGGTGGATATTTCTGGAGTTTTGGTCTTCTCGGACCATCCTGAGCGTTCAAGCTAATGTCACTGATGCTGCTAGCACCATGGTTAGCACCCTCAGTAGTGGTGGAGGGTTGACCTCCTTGACCACAACGTTCCTCTCCTTAAAAATCCACACCAGAAACCCCTGGCATTTCTTCTTCTTCTACGTCACTCTTGTTTCTTAATTGTTCTTCCAAACATGGCCATTTAGGTAGCAAAAACCGATGCATTGTTGATATTCACTTGAAACTACCACGCACTAGTTCGCTTTCTCCTTCAACCGTCCAGTAACGTCAACATTCAAGCGTGCGACGTGAAAGTTGGGTCAGGCTATGACAGAATGATTGCTCTGTGTCTAAAACAATTTAAATCTGTTATTATTTTCTTTTGTGAGTTAAATATTATTATCACACAATAAATAACGCAGAATTAAATTAAATAACAATAATAAATAAACCATTATTTTCTTGGGGGTGCTATGGGGGTGCTATGGCTAATCCAGGGGGAGCTAGAGCACCCCCTAGCCCTCCCCTGGCGCCGCCCCTGAGTGTGAGCCACACCACACCACAGCACTCGATGCATTCGCCCTAATTTCAACATGGCTGGCAACACACAAAGTCTGCCCAGCATGACCTAAAGCTAATTTAATAACTTGGCAAAATCATTTTTGCTGATTTCATAACATGAGCAAAATTCTAAGCGAAAAACCTGGGTTAGTCAGCGCCTTGTTGGGGTGTGTCCGTGCACAGACGTCGGAGCTCAATGTGTAACTTTAACGTTGTGGATGTACTGTGAGGAGTCTCACATTCACGCCAGGCCTTCCTCCTGGAGAGTAGACATATTTGTGTCCTTTGAACTGTTCAGAGAGTGTTTGTGTACACCAATTCGTTTTTTTTGGCCTTCGTTCACAGTGAACTAGTATGAAGCCACTTAAATATATTGCGTGATAGCCATCTGTTTGGCAGCCAGTAACAACATGTTTTAAGGCAGGCCGTCTCGCCGACTGTTCCTAGGAACCTGTTCAAACAATGTCATAGAGAAAGTAAAACCACTAAAAAGAAAAGTGTTTTCATGCCTAGCTATTCGCTAAGCACCCAAGCATGTCCACCAATGATGGATGGATGTGGGTATGCTGTGTTTCCTGTTTTATTTTTTTTGGCAGTGTACTGAAAACATATCAGTCTCTTAGTTATTTTGAAACTGAAAGCATGCAAGGTCTCTTAAGGACCACGTGGATCAAAAAAGTCAAAGTGTGGTGACATTAATGTATTGCTTACTTGTTGTACACAATGGTTTTATTGCATTTGAGTTTCATCCAGGTTTTGCAGGAGACTTAAACTCCCCAGCTTTTATGGTATAGCTCTGATGGGACCATAGAAGTTGATGAAATGGTATTGTGAACAAGTCAAATTATTGTGTAACTGTGTGTGTGTGTGTGTGTGTGTGTGTGTGTGTGTGTGTGTGTGTGCTTTCTGGCAGACGGAAAAGTCCGGTTGGCCACTCTGGAGCTGAGCTGTCTACTCCTGAAGCAGTCTGTGCTGTCGGGGAGTCAGTGCATCATCAAAGATGTCCATTTGGCCTGTCTTGAGGTGACACTGCTTGGTGTTTATGTTTGTTGTGTGTGTTTGTATACATGTTTGTCTGTCTTTGTCTGGGTGTGTCAAGGTTATAATAGTTTTCCTTTTCATTCTGATCATATGTGATTTCATCATGTTTTCATTTTGATCATATGTTTGTGTTTAGTCTTTCGTGGATTTTAGTTTATTAGCGTTTGTAGGTTTAGTCGTTTTGGTTTAGGACGAAAAATTATTTGCTTAACATTTCAACGCTAAACTTAACTTAAAATTTCAGACTGAAAAGATACAGACCGGTTCCATGAAAGGTTGTGGATGTTTGTGCTCAACAGCCAATCAAATTGCACCCTATTTCTTTTATGCTCCTGGAGCACCATTTTGATTGGCTGGGATTGTTTATGGCTCCAGGCGAGCCACTATGTAAACAAAGTCCATTCCACACCTTTCCACCAAGTTTCATGGAAATCGAGCCTTTTGTTTTAGCTTAATCCTGTTTATAGACAGACTAACCAACAAACAAACTGCACCGACAACATAACCTCCTTGGCGGAGGTAATAACAAAAGCAGTGGGATAATTTATTACCAAATCCCTATTCTGTGGTTACTGACTCGGGATTATGTTACCTGATGAGGAAGATAATGAACCGCGTTACAATGTCCCCTCCCACACTAATTTCAGCAGTGAAGCTCTATGAAACTGCACAGAGATAAATTGAAAACAAATTGATAGAATTGAATAGCGCTCTCCACCTATAGTTGGGCCTCCAGAGCAAGTACAAGCTACCTCACTGGAGTAGAGACAGAAACCAGGCCTAGTCTGTCATGCTGCCATTTTCCTGAATAGAAAGGTTTATTTGTCTATAGGCAAATTAAATAGTTCCCAGGCTTAAAGAGCCTGAAACCGCACCATTACCCACTGTACCTTTGCTTCCCCAGCGGAAACACTGAACGGACAGCTAATGGACTGTAATTTTGGATTCAAATCCAGAATCACAGAATCTGCACCTTCTGTAGGCCTGCACATGAAAGGTTGGAGTACGATTAAACATTTCAACCATTTACTTCAGGAAAACAATATGACATGGGCTCCGCAGGATTCTCGTTCATAGTACGCACACTCAAGAAAGTTGTGCCTCGCACTCGAGTATCCCAGGCACAACCTGAGTGGCAGCAGCTCCATTTGAGATGTGCTTTTAGTGTTACCTCGTAAACTAGTCTCTTAAAAGCTAACGTCAGTTTTTTTAGCTAGCTGGAGGGGTGACTGGGATTCAGGATGAAATGATGGCAGTTTTTCAGAAAGGATACCAAAAAAATTAAAAAAAAACGGCTGTCATGAAGAAATAAAGAAAAGATCGTCATTGAAAAAGCAATCAGAATAAACAAAAAAACATCTTAACATCTTATCAGCGCCGAAAGTGAATTTCAACATAAGTGTTTCCCTGCCAATGTTTATTTTTTATCAATGCCAATTTAGATTTTTTTCAATGCCAAACTTAAAGCCTCTGTTTTAGCTCCATGAAGTTCCAGCTCGACATCTACGCCACAGATACTGTTTCGTTAACGTGAACTTGTCCCACTGTCACTATTAACTTTAATGTTGTCCTCACACAAGACTCACACGTTTCCTCCCTGACACATCTAATTTCTTCTACCTGATGTGTGTGTGTTTTGTGTGTATGTCCGTGTGTATTCAAATGATCTGTTCCTGTTCTTTGTCCATCGTTTCTTCTAAGTCACTTATTGCTACAAGGAAATGACTTTTATTGTCTTGTGTTGAAGGGGATTTCCCCCTGCCCTCTTTACTCTTTGCCTGTGCTTTCTTGTTCACAGATTGGCACAGGCTCTAAAGAAAGTAAACATGTAGCGTCTGTTATGCAGTCTCCTGTGCTCATGGCCTCTCTGTGCTGTCTTTGCTTTGCAGGGAGCGAGGGAGGAGAGCCTGCATCTCTTGCGCAGATTTTACAAGGCAAGTAAAAAGCAAAAAAGGCTGCCAAGTTGCGTTTTTTTTTTTGTCCTTGATTTAGGGTGGTAACTCACTTCTGAGCTCCACGTGTCACTTCTTCCTCCCGGTCCTATTAGAATGTGAGAGTGTAGTATTGAGTTGAGCTTGCCAGCGGGATCAGGAAAGTCCCGAGAGTAGCCTGTTGTAACCACGTCTACGCTGCGCCCAGCTCTTTTCTGGATATTCAGTGTGTTTCCCAAAGCCTCACTCTTTCTCTCTATCTCTTTTTTTCTCTCTCTCTTTCCCACTCTTTCTCTGGAATTCAGACAACCTTCTATTGTCATCCTTCATCTGCAGCAAAACAAATTGGCCCACTTTTATTGTAATGCAGACACATCATGATGTTCTAAACTCACATTTCCTTAGCTCACCAACACAGTTTAGTGGTTGATGACACAGGAACAGTACCTCAGGCCAGTCAGTTGATCTATCGTGAGCCCAGTCAGTTGATCTATCGTGAGCCCAGTCAGTTGATCTATAGTGAGCCCAGTCAGATGATCTATAGTGAGCCCAGAATTGAAAAATCTTCGGTATGTTGTCCAAGAAAGGACATTGCCTGTCTTAGGTGAGGACAATGACAAACTATGACCTTTTCCTTTGAAGAAGAGACTATTCCTTCTGCATTATCAGGAAATCACCACCTTCATGCAGGGACATTTTGTCTTGCATTTTGATTGTAGCTAATAATGCTATATATAATAAGAATATACTAATAATGCTATAACAACAATAATAATAATAATCTACTAATAATTCTATAATAATAATAATAATAATCTACTACTATTATTATTATTATTATTCTTATTATTATTTTCTGAGCACCATCATGGCTAAATCATGAATGAGTAGATTAGCAGTGCACAAACACAAACATGACATGAGTTTGTTATTGTTTTTTTTATCTTACTAGAATGTTGTCGTGCAACGGGAATTTCATTTCTGAGAAAAGCTCTAGCTAACCCTAATCACAGGCTTACCCTATTTACACCGCTTTTGCCTCACTCGTGTCTTTTGAACCGTTTCACTCATGTCTGAGTTCCTGTGTCGTCCCCCCCCCACTTAAACACATAACATGTTTAAAAACTAACATGAGTGTTCAGGAAGAGCTTATGTCAATGTTTGCAAGGTGAAATAATATCTTTGATAAAAATAAATAACAAGGAATCCTCATGCCATGGGTGAACTGTGTGTGATGATGAACTGTGCATAGTGATAACTCTAAAACATAAAAAAAAACTGTGGAAGTGGCTTTTAAAACATGTTATTCAGCACTTACAAATGTGTAGTAACATCCTTATGAAGGTGCTTGTCAACTGAAGTGTTGCCCAACTATCATATTTTACATAATTTTGCCTAGTTTGAGTTTAGGCTTTGGGAGCATATGACTCTCCTGAACACCTTGGATATAAAGCATTAAGGGCCCTGTTGTTAGGTCAGAAATGTGCTGTTCACCTGCCAGTACTGCCTGTGTGTTTTTGAATATGCCAGGTTCTGAATATGCCATAGTCCATGTTCTCAGAAGTCCAAGGGCGTGAGTGTTTGCTAGGCAAAGGAGTGGCCCGGAATCAGAAAAGGGACATTAATGCCTCATGACTTCCTTTAACTAATAATTTACTCCATTCATAGAGTAGTCAAGTCAACTTTATTTGTATTGCACATTTAAAACAACAGTTGAACCAAAGTGTTTTACAGTCGACAATAAATAGAGTATGGGAGTCGCCCGGAAGTTTGTAGTTTTTAGTGTTTTAGCATTTTAACACTTCCTGGTTCCAAAGAGAAAATCGCTATGGAAACATGAATGGGGATTTGCAAAGTCTGCGAAAATAAGGTCTGAGCCAAACAACGCTAGGCAAACCTAGGCAAAAGGTTGGGTGAGTTAAAATGTAGTTATCAGTTGGTCTTTTGTAACAATCTGAAAAAGAAAAAGAATGGACTACATCGCGTCCCTTGTCTCAGGCAATACGAGGGACTCTGGAGTGGTATCCATGGTTACAGGCGACAAATCACACCACACTGTTTCTTAAGTTACATAAAAGATAAAACATCTGCTTTATTTTATACACCAGATTATGGCTATTAAATCCTTACGTAATCGGTGTGTGTTTACTTGATGACTTTGTGGTTGTTGTTAGAACACGTGCAATCCCTGACCGGTAAGGCTAGCTATGGTTAGCTTCTGCTCACCCTGAGAAATTGGTGACTCATTAATTAAGCTAAGTGACTTTTATTTTTCGCTGGTAGCAGAGGGATAGTAACAGACATTTTTTAGAGATATAATGGGTCTACGGTCTATACAGAGACAAAATACACATGTATTTTAATGAAATTGATTGAATGTCGGGTCTCTCAAGCAGTTATTTTAACTGCCATGGGTGGTTATCTTGTTGATTTTCCAAAACCCCATTCATTGTCTCATAGGGATTTTCTTTTCTTTTTTTTTCATCAGAATGTACACAAATGCTTAATCTGCTGCACACAAAATGACAACAGTCACTCACACACTCTATTTAGACGAGAATTAATCAGAATAAAAGGAAATACATATCTAAAAGAAATGAAAGGGATAAAAGTAGAAAGAAAAATTGTGGATTAATAAAAGGATTAAAAAACAATAAAACACAATAAAAACCCAGCAAATTAGAATTAGATTAAATAGATAAGTGCAAGATTTATCAACCAAATAAAAGCACTAATAAAATAAAACAAATAAAAGACCAACGAGTTCGAGTAGGCTTGACTAAAACCAAAGAACCTCAGACTGAACTAAAAGCACAAACAAAAACGCAACCTCAGGGGGAAAGATCTGCCTTGAATGTCACTCCCATTAGTTCAGTGCTTAATTCCTCAGAATTCACTGATTCACAGTCCCATCTCAACTCTTTGGAATTCCAGTCAGGTCTAGCCAGATCGATGGTACAACTGGACTGGAAAGATTCCAAGATGGTAATCGAGATGGTGGGCTGGGAGAAAGAAAATAAATGTAATCAACTTGATGTGTAGCAGTTGTCCCTTCAGGGACCTTCAGGCTTAGTCAGTAGGAACTTTTGAACCAAGCAGCTCTAGGGACTCTGTTTTAGGGACTACCCACTGGGGAGCTCCCCTGAGAACTACATACCTCCTACGGCTTTTTTTCTGTTTGCATTTTTACTGCTAGCAGAAGCGCTGTAGTGACGTTAAGTCAGCTAACGATCGAGCAAAGATACCGCCTCTCCAGCTGTTGTTTTTGGGCTTTGTGGGCAGTTAAGACGTAAGATAACATGCTAATGTTTGACAGTTGGCTGACAGACACCTCGCAAATCACCTCAGTTACAATAGCTGGGTTATCAGACTGTACAGTGTCTATTTCTCTGTAACTTTGTAAGCAAAAAAAGCCAAACAAATTACGTTTATATACAAACTCTGTCGTCCTCCATCTTTTTGTTTATTTTTTCCAGAGCGACGCATGCGTTCGACCCATCACCGTACACTTGCGTCCCTCATGGTTCCTATTGTGCTGGGATAGTACCAACTCTGATGTTGGAACAAAAAAAAGTCCTTCAAAACAGCGTTCTAAGAACTATGATTGTTCTCAGTTCCTGCAGGGCAGACACACAAAAAAAGGGGCTACTTCCTCCCAGGTTCTAAGAACTATGAAAAAGTTTGGTTCTGCTCCGAAAGCACCTCCAGGTGTTGAATTCCCGGCAGTGGGATGCTCCTCTTCCCTATGACAGACCGCTTGGGACCTGGTGGAAGAGGCCCCCCATTGCCACTCCTCATCTGGTCTTCAGACAGCTGGCCACTGATTCATCTCCTCACAGTTCTCCTCTGTGTCTCTGTTTACTTATCTGCTCGCAACCAGTATATGTGTGTATGAACCTGTCAGTGTGTGTATTTGTGTGTATAATATTGCCAGCACTCATACATACACTCATACACATCTCTGTAAGGTACTCACCACCCTCAAACTTGTGTCCAACCTTGCATCCTCTTCTCCCGCAGGGAGAGGAGATCTTCCTTGACATGTTTGAAGACGAGTACAGGAGCATGACGGTAAGCAACCCCACCACCCCAGCAAAACCCCTCTTGTCTGGCCCACTTCCCTCTTGTCATGCTTAGTCATGTATGATTTCCATGTGCGACTGCTGTGGAATGCCATGTTTTTCATACATCCTTTCGGCTCTGGAACTGTGAGAAGCCTACACAAGGCCTACAATTCTATTGATTTGTCCTATATAAAATGTATGTGAGACTGTATGCACTTCATGTTGTCTGTCTGTGTGTGTGTGTGTGTGTGTGTGTGATTCAATGTAGTGTGTGTGTGTGTGTGATTCAATGCAGTGTGTGTGTGTGTTTCATGCTATCTGTTTGTGCGTGTGTGTGTGTTTCATGCTGTGTGTGTCTATGTGTGAATGAGAGATACTGTGTTCACTTCATGTTGTCTGTGTGTGTGTGTGTGATTCAATGTAGTGTGTGCGTGTGTATGTGTGATTCAATGCAGTGTGTGTGTGTGTGTGTGTGTGTGTGTGTGTGTGTTTCATGCTATCTGTTTGTGCGTGCGTGCGTGCGTGTGTGTGTGTGTGTGTTTCATGCTGTGTGTGTCTGTGTGAATGAGAGAGACTGTGTTCACTTCATGTTGTCTGTGTGTGTGTGTGTGTCTAGAGTAAACCTCTGAATGTGGAGTACCTGATGATGGACGCCTCTATCCTGCTGCCACCCACGGGGACCCCGCTGACGGGCATCGACTTTGTCAAGAGGCTTCCTTGCGGAGATGTGGAGAAGACACGCCGAGTAAGACTGCACACACACACACACACACACACACACACACACACACACACACACACACCACCTTCTAGTGGACTGTCATCAGAGGTAGTGAAATAAGGAACACTGCTATTGAATACAGCTATTGGCCAGAGGGTCACGGCCTCCAGTAACTCAGCAACTTCTGCTAACCCCTGACTGTGTTTCACAGCGTGGTTTTCCAGGGAACTAAACACAGCAGTGCTTTCATCATGACCGTTACTCATAGCACTGACATCAACACGTCCCAGTTTGCCTTAAAGCCTCCTCTTCTACAGAATTGGTTTCTTTCTAAATATATGATATGCAGCTGATTAGGAGTTTTTTTTTATTTTTTATTCCTATTCAGATGAAAGATAGATGAGCTCATGGTTTTGTTTCCACAACAGTAAACACTGCCTTGGAGGGAGGTGGCTTTGATGCCAAAAAAGATGGATTTTTTTTGTGTGTTTCTGTGTTTATGCATGTCTGGGGGGGGACGTGTGTGTGTGTGCGCACGTATGTGTGTGTGTGCATGCACGTGTGTGTGCGCGGATGTGGGTGTGCGCGTGTGTGCGTGCGACTGTGTGTGCTAATGTGTGCCTGTGGAACCATGCCTCTGTTTCACCTAATATGGGTTTGTGTATGTGAGTGTATTCCTATCTGGGGATGTGTCTCTGTGTGTGTGTGGGACTATCTATGTATCTGTTTCACATAATCTGTGTGTGCGTGTGTTCCCATGTGCCTGTTTG
This sequence comes from Clupea harengus, assembly GCF_900700415.2. Lineage (NCBI taxonomy): Eukaryota > Metazoa > Chordata > Actinopteri > Clupeiformes > Clupeidae > Clupea > Clupea harengus. The sequence continues at coordinate 7,115,618 of NC_045152.1, read as the reverse complement.
TGTTAGTGTGTGTGTATGGGTGTTCCCATGTGCCTGTTTGTGTGTGTGTGTGTGTCTGTGTGTCTGTATGTGTGTGTGTGTGTGTGTGTGTGTGTGTGTTCCCAAGTGCCTGTTTGTCTGTCAATTATCTTTAGTTTGTCTTTGCACAATCCTGGGTCACTTTACTTGTGTGTGTCTCTCTCTCTCTCTGCAGGCCATCCGTGTGTTCTTCATGCTGCGCTCACTCTCGCTGCAGTTGCAGTCCGAGCCGGAGACCCAGCTGCCTCTCACGCGACCCGAGGACCTCATCAAGACCGATGACGTGCTCGACCTCAGTAAGGCCCGCCTCACGGCCCCACTCACCCACTCACAGAGCTGCATTCACCTCCAGCAGCCAATCAACAGTGAACAAGTCAAAACCAGCCATGGCCTTCATCCAACCACAGACCATAGCTAACACAGAGCCGCATTCACAAATCTCAGTCAGTCAAAGAGCAGCAAGCAAAACTGTTTTGGCCAGTCAAATTATTTGCATGATATCTGTGTCATTTTCATCCAAGGACAGTGCTGTGAAATCTCAGTATTACATGTGAGCAGTTTAGAGAGTTGAGCAGCCAAGGAATCCATGGCTCTTACAGACCTCACAAGTCATTTTTATTCTTTTATTTTAGAAGCCCATTCTGCACTGCTAGGCATGCTTGTCTCTGTCTCTGGTCTGATGTGGTGAAGCAAACCCCACCATCACAGCTTGCAGCCCACCCCACAGATGCACACACACACACACACACACACACACACACACACCACATGCATCTTTAAAGCCAGTCACGCTGACAATCACACGCACAGACAAGAACCCACCCACTGCCTTTGCATATCCATCGTGTGACTCTTCAGTGTCTCTTTGAGAGTCGCCTGCTTTTGGAGGGAAACTGAGCGCTTTGAGTGACTCAGACATTCCAGACTTTGTTGTTGTTGGAGGTGGGCTGCTGCTGCTGCTGCTGCTGCTGCTGCCATCACCTCCACCTTGCCTACTGTCAGTTGCCATGGCCTCCGCCGCTCGCTCTCTGCTGCTGCTGCTGCTGCTGGTTCACCCACCGTGGGCAGACAGAGGATGCGTGCCGTGGCCTTTTCCTGTACACACTGCATACTGTTACTGTAAAGCCGCCCCAGATAGACATGCAGGCAGGGGGTAGGCGGGTAGGCGGGTAGGCGGGTAGGCGGCTGGATCAGGCACCGGAGCTGGCTATATAAGCATCGGCTCTGCACATGCTCAGAGAAGCCTCCACAGCAGCCAGCCAAGTGCTTTTGAAGTCTTGGCCTTTACTGTACTGTACTGTACTGTACTGTGTGTGTGTGTGTGTGTGTGTGTGTGTGTGTGTGTGTGTGTGTGTGTGTGTGTGATTTCATTTCATGTCACACAAACAGTTTCATTATTTCAATGAAAGACACGTGGCTCAAGATTAGGAAAACGTGATGACTCACAGGGGTTCACAATGCACTATATACACAGGGATTAAAGTATTCCGGCACCGTGCCGGATTTCCGGCGTGCGGCGTTTGGCTGCGAAAAAAAATATTTTATAAATTTATTTTTTTATTTTAAACACGTCTCGATATCATCACCATCACTTTTCGAGTTTATGAGTTCGTCTGCCAATGAAATGAAAGGAGCACAACACTCCCGCTCTCAAAATAACATTATTAGCCAATCAGAAGTAGATTGGGGCGGGTCTTGGGAAAATGTGCTTCAAACACCGACTTTTCTCTATCGCTCTGCCTAGGGTAGATGCCCGAGTAGAGAGACATCACACCAAAGGAGAGTAGGATGGAAATAAAATAAATGGCGCTGGGCATGGATAGAAGAGATGGGAAGGGAAGGACAGTAAGCCTTTTGGTAGCTGGTGTAAGAAGTTAAGAGAAGCAGGTGCTTGCTTTTGCACTTTGTGCTCGAGAAAGCTAATATATGCAACTAGCTCTCCAACACACAACGCCTTTACCGGGAGCAACATCCACAGCTGATGTACCGGCATCAATAACTGGCCGTGTGTGTGACGTGTGTTTGACGAAACTGTCAATATCCAATCGGCATGCCGCTATTTTAACACACACGGCATAACACCAGAGTTTAAAAGACGTACGGTATTTCGGAAAAGCTAAAAAAACGGCATGTTTTCCTTAAATGTCGACGAAGCCACCAACAAGTACATGGACAAAGTCCTGTTTTGTATTTATTTCCCAACATTAAAGTTACCAGTTGTACCAGTTACTACTTGTAACATTTTAATGTTTTGTTTGATATTTATTTTATTGATATATTCTCTATTAACAAAGTAATTATGGAAATGTTGCAATATAAAACTACATTATTATCTACAGTTCACTGTTGCACTTTAAGTAAATCGCTGTCCTTTTTCATATATCCTCAATGAAATGGTTGCAAATCAAATCTTCTTCCACTGACATACCCTTATAACATGTCACCTTGTGATTGTAGGTCATCTTGTAACCTTTCAAGGACAAAGCTTAGCAGCAAAACTTGATATCAAAAGAAATCGTGAATGCTACATGTGTTAGTAGGCTACCACATTGTAGTGAGGTGGAGTAGCCTACTATTGCTGACCTTTCTTGGGATTGCAGTTTCAAAAGTCTCACCATAATCTGCAATCATTTATTTCTAAATGTTTGTTTGTTTGTTTGTTTTTCTGACCCTGCGAATGTGTCCATGCCACGGGACACGCCCCCCCCCCCCCCCCCCCCCTCCCACACCCCCAAAAAAGTTCAGGCTCAGGATTTTTTTTTGCTTTAACCCCTGTATACATCCCTCTTTCTTCCTATTGTTGTCATCACATGCTTCATCCTACTTTACTTACTACTTTAAACAGTCGCTATACATTTACATTTTAACCTCACTAGAAACAAACTCCAACAAAATTGAATAGAAATAGAAACTAAATTGATGGCATGTGTTTGTTTTTATATGAGCTGTGACCTGAGGCACTCACCATCTCACAGCCATATAAATCCCTGGCAGGGTCGCAAAATGGCATAAACAAGGTCAGGACAAACCCCCTTAGTTGTGGTGATTACTGAAGACAATCTTGATATCCGGAGCAGACGATGCCCTCTGTGAACGCCACACTTACTATACTGCGTAGTGTTCATTGTGAATGTGAAAGGAAACTGCGTGTGTGCGTGCTGTTACTGTCTGATGGTGCCTCTCAATTTCTATCCTGTCAGGAAGTGGCATTTAACTCACACATACCCCACCCCACACACATATGCATTTGCATGTGTTTTTACATTAGTAAATCTGCTGCATTGCCTAGCTGGTGTTTATGGGAATTAAGCTGTGTGCACAGATTACACGGTTTAAACTCTGATCCCTGATGTTATTGTGTAAACAGCAGTGACTTTGATTGACAGTGATTTTTGTACTCTTAAATGTTTGTCCCATAACCTCTGGCCATCATCTCCCCCAGATAATCTAGCATTTTTTCATTCATTCATTCATTCATTCATTCATTCGTTCATTTATTCATTCATTTATTCATTATAATGAGAGACGGGTCAGAAGGAAACCTCGAGCCAATATTTTTTCCATGAAAATACGTAGCATTTTTGGTAATTAACAATTTTGTAAATACTTTCCTTTTTGGATCTCAAACATTAGCTTGTGTGTTGTCCTTGCAGGCTTGGGAGATACGTTTTATAATATGTAAACGGTAAACATTTGAAACAATCTGTAATGTTTAAATCTTTTTGTCTCGGACAAACAGATGCAGCACTTATGTACAGACTTGGAGCTGATTGTCCACAGCCTAGCGAACCTGTTCTTTTTTTTTTATTTTTTTATCAAATATTTATTTTTCTTTTCAAGTTTTCAACAGAAAAACAACACATAATACGACACATAACCCACCCTCCCTGACCCTTCCCTTCACAATTTGGACATATATAATTCGATGTCAGGTTGCATATAGTGAAACAAAAAGAAAAAAGTTAAGTACAAAATGATCAGATATAGAATTTACATGGCAATTATAGTAACAATAAAGCCTAGCGAACCTGTGAAAATGCTTCTTTGTGCATATGCCAACAAAGTTGTCCTGGATTGAAATTGTGTGTCTGATAAGACACCAGCCTTGGCATATGCACAAAGCCATAACAGAAAATGAAAGCAAGTCACTAGATCATATAACAATTGTGCCTGTACTGTATTGCACCCTTACGAATCCATCGTTTCAAGTCTGCGTGACTATGGCAAGGGTGAAACTTCTGCCTGGCCTCTGTGGTAGCAGTGAAGTCATGGCTACTCTAAGACAAACATCAGCTCTCTTTTCATTCTTTCAAACATTTGCACAAGAAGCGAAGACAGAAGAAAGAGCATGAGTGAAAAACCATCAAAACAGAAACAGAGCGGAAGTGGCTGGAACATCTCTTTTAGAGAGACAGACACTTACTCACAAAAACAAGAAGGGTGATGTGAGGCAAATCAAGAACCAACGCTCCCCTTCTCTCGTCCCCGTGTCACAAACAGTAGCATGTGGCAAGTCTTTCTGTTTTGTGGCATTGTTCCCCTCTGCCAGCACAAGTGGTCATTGTGTTGGGGTACGGACGGGCATCCCACACATCCATAGACCGCTAATTTAAAATGAGCGCTGGCCTGCGAGGCGCCTCCTGGCTCTGTGTCTGCAGCCAGCAGAGGTCTGAAAACAGAAGTGTCCCGATGTGACTCCTCTCTCGTGGTCTGTGTCACACCACCAAAACAAAGAATTTCACCCTAATATACATGTTATACATATAGCTGAGTGAGGGATCTTGCCCAACAGGCCAGTGCTCTTCATGATGAGCTGCTGAAACATTGCCATCTGCTTAGGGTCAGTGCCAGCTGCTTAGGGTCAGTGCCAGCTGCTTAGGGTCAGTGCCAGCTGCTGCAGCCACTTCGCCCTCTTCCTGAGAAGGCTGCTGCCTACACTAAGTGGGTGGATGTGGATGAACCGTTTGCAGAATTGGACAAAAAGTGTTGGATTAGCATCAGTGGAGTTCACCTTTGACCCTCTGATTAGGAGTCGACCCCCAACTGTCTTGGTGCTTTTGCTTGTGGACACGTGGGCAGCCCAGCTTCGTTTTGTGAAAAAATGATCTGTCGCTCTCTGATCCCGAACCTCCTCAGACACTCAGTGTTGGGCAATGTTGATATTTCGCTAGCAATGTAACCCCCATCAGATAGGCCATTTCGTAGGAAGTCATCTGCTAAAAAAAAAAAATACGTCATCAGACTTCTAAAGAACCGGGAGTAGGCTGTTGAATGTGTGTGGTGGTGTTTGTGCGATCCCATAATTCTTTCTAGTCAGTTTCCTGCTGTCATCCAGTGGTAACATGCTAAATATATTTTATAGGAGAATGGGTCACAGCTGGTGGTCTCATTGTGTTAGGAGAATAAGTTGCTGTTCCTTTCAGTTGAGTGTGTGTGTGTGTGTGTGTGTGTGTGTGTGTTGAATCAGATATCCTGAATCATGTCATTGCTCCAGTTATGGGTTAAAATCCCTGACAGTTTAGATCAAGTGCATGCACCCCCCACCCCCTGCACACACACACACACACACACACACACACACACACGTATACACACACGTATACTTGTTTAATGCTACTGTTATTATCTGCATCCTGAAGTGTGTGTTGGTTGTTTTTTTTGTGCCAGACAACAGCGATCTGATCGCCTGTATGGTGGTGAGTAAAGGTGGCATTCAGGCCCAGCGCTTCCTGTCTGTGGACGTCTACCAGATGAGCCTGGTGGAGCCCGAGACCAAGCGTCTGGGCTGGGGGGTCGTCAAGTTCGCCGGCCTGCTGCAGGTACCACAGAGACTCTGTGTGTGTGTGTGTCCTTGTGATTATGTGTGTGTGTGTCTCCTTGTGTTTATGTGTGTGTGTGTGTTTGTGTCACACACCTCACACTAATGTGTGTGTGTGGGTGTCTCCTTGTGTTTATGTGTGTGTGTGTGTGTCCATGATTGTCCCTTGCATGTTTGAATCTATAAACGTCAAATGTCCTGGAAAACCTGGAAATTACATTGAATGGGAGGCAAACTTTACGTTTTTTAGTTTTTTAAACTTTGCTAGCAATGTCTCTTCAAACACAATGCTGCATTTTTAAGCTAAAATTGACCATGACAGGAATTGTTTGGTAGCTTACAGTGGGTGTGATTAGCCTCATTAAAGACTTTGCTTAATATTACAAGTAAATGTGTTAAAGTATGGTGTGATAAGAGTCAGTGGCAGTTAATAATCCTACCATGCTTGACTCTAACTTTGAATCGTACATTTAAGTATGTCAATTTCAGTCTAGATTTGTCAGTAGCCTCTCATCACTATTTGTGATTTTCAGGCTAATCATCTATTGATGTTCAGGCAACAATGGTTGATGAAATTAATAAGGAAAATAGATATTCGGGTCATGAATTCATAATGTGTGTTTGCGATATTCCACGATCAATTTTTCATAAGGAGGTGATTTCACAGATAACTTATAGCCACAAACTGCAGGTCTTTTAAATCAGACTTCCACAGAAAGGAACATATCGGTGTATGGTGCGATCCCTGTCCCTGATAATATCCTGGAAGAGTCCTGGAAAATTATGATCTCCAGAAAAGCGTGGGAACCCTGAGTGTGCATCTCGGCTTCTATTTATATGTGTGAGCCTGTCTGTCTGTCTGTCTGTCTGTCTGTCTGTCTGTCTGTCTTGTGTCTGTCTGTCTGTCTGTCTGTACTGCACATGTGTGTATTAATATACCTGCATTTTGTGTGTGTGTGTGTGTGTGTGTTTAATGCTACAGGACATGCAGGTGTCCGGGGTGGAGGATGACAGCCGGGCCTTGAACATTATCATCCACAAGCCCACGTCCAACCCGCACGCCAAGCCCCTGCCCATCCTGCAGGCCAACTTCATCTTCGCCGACCACATCCGCTGCATCATTGCCAAACAGCGGCTAGCCAAGGGCCGCATCCAGGCGCGAAGGATGAAGATGCAGAGGATAGCTGGTGAGCGTGCGCACACACACACACACACACACACACACACACACACACACACACACACACACACACACACACACACACACACACACACACACACACACACACACACACACACACACACACAGCAGAGTAAGCCCTAACCCTACTGAAGTCAGTGGGAGAGTCATAGGATTTCACCAAAACATTGCCCATTATTTCTCCCTGGAACGATTAAGGGGTCCTTTGGAGCTATTTATCATAAAGCACATATGGTTGTGATCACTTTGAGCCTAAGACTGTCATTTGTCAGAGAGATGATATCGAGAAAATTGACTTAATTTCAGTCCATGCAGCTACCTGTCTATACTTGTAGCCTGGTTGTTAACCGGCTAGCTAAACTAACTAGGAAAACTTTGGGGTTTTTGAACCTGGGCACTATTTGTAGATCTTTTTTTAGTCCAAATTTGACTAGGGACACTTAACAATCGAAATTGGTCCTGTACTGAGTTAGAATGCTAAAACCAGCAACTGCAAAACAGCTATAGATTGTAATCCTATGAGGCAGGCATCTGCGTCAAAAAGTAAACAGCTTGTTTTCGCCACTGACACGCTCATAAATGTTATTGTAAGTGTCAGAGTACAGAGATGCACCTGCGCCTGTTTACCTCAATAACCTTAGAGAAACTGTAAAAAATGACTTTGTCAGGGTTTGATGTGTCTCTTCCTCCGGGCTCTGACGTAGCAAACCATAAGAGCGTATTGCAATTCTTGCCACAGGAAGAGAGGTCACGCTCTCAGCAGCGGAAGGAGGCTTTTGTTGTCATGTTAGACATGAAGCGGAGGAGTTTGAAAGAAGGGACAGCCCTTGTCATTTTGCTGGTATTCTCTTCTCGGCATGCTGTCAGAATGGACTACAAGCCAGACATCTTGTTGTGGGGAGCATTGGTGTACAAGTCATTCGTTAGGAATTCAGGGTTGTGTACTGTTTGGCTACTGCGATGTGTGCTGTGGGTGATTTAGGTATTAGATATGAGATATGTTTTAAATACAATCAGGAATACACTTGCAATCCTTCCGTGTGTTTGGTGTGTGTAATTGAGTCAGTGTGAATGTGGTTCTCATTCATTTGAGCCTATAATTTTGTATTGTAACAGTTTTATTCTGTGGCAGAAAATGTCCATTGATAAAAAGATCAAAAAGACATTCCTGGTTGTTAGTTTTTTCCTCTCTTCCACTGGCTCCCATTGTGTCTGGTCGTAACACATGAATGTCTGACATGTTAATGATAGCCTCCAGAGCATGGCAGGGTTTGACACCACACCTAAAAATGACTACGTAAACTCATAGCCTATGACAACATGTCCTTTAACACACAAGGCCACCGCCTACACAGGGTTTGCCCTGCCTGGTCTCTTCCACTGGGGCGATAACATCTCGCGTGAGAGGAGGAGATGAGGCATGTGTCTGGACTGTGTGTGTGTGTGTGTGTGTGTGTGTGTGTGTGTGTGTGTGTACATGGAGCACACACACCTTTAATCGTTCCAGCATTGCACAATGCCATTTTGTCCGATGACACACGTTTATAGTGGATTTGTGTGGATGGTGGTTCGGGTTGATCAGACCTGAAATTCCAGAAATGTCCAAATTCAGCCTAAGGAGAAGGCCAATTCTTGGAATAATGAAGTGAACATTCTACTGAATTACCTTACTTACATCATCAGTGTGGGACGTGTACTGATGAAAGGGTATTTTCTAACATATTTAACCGATGCGCGGGTAGCTTGTCTCTAAATTAGGCTTTCTTAAGAATGGGGCGCTGGAGAAGTTGGCAACAGGCCCCGAGGAATTCTGGGCCAGTCACCATCAGATCTTAGTCACTGAACTGCACGCTTCTCGCATTCCTGTTTTGCCCCTTCAGTACGTAAGAAGTGGCTGAATTCCTGGTCGGAAAAGCGGCCCTTAAACAATCTCTCACTAATGGCCTTAGGGTTAGGTGTGTGTGTGTGTGTGTGTGTGTGTGTGCCTGAGCCAGTGGGGTTGTGCGAGTTCGTTATCAATGACCTGTGTGCAGCATGGTTTCACTTTAGGTGTGTGACAGTTGAGTGGGATGCCCTTCTTGTAATCAGTGTCTAGAGGTGTAAGAGGAAGTGGGACAACCTTCTTAATGCGGGGGATGCGGGGGACTTGTATTTCTCCAAATAGTAATACTGTGACGGTACCATCATCATACTCGCAGCCGGTGGTTTTTCATAAAACTCCCACAGAGTTTTTGCTGCTGTGAGTACTTCCTTAATGGCACGACCCCTGGCTTATGAATGATGTGAAACTGCAAGAAGTGGATCATGGCCCCTCGCCTCGGATGTAGTGAATGAGTCTTTCTCTCTGACGCTCATTTCTTTTTTCCCTTTCTCTCTTTCTGTTTCTTTTTCTTGTTATCTCCCACTATTTCACTCTGCCTCAACACCTCCCCCTCTCTTCTACCTCTCCTTTCTCTTTCACTCACTTACCCCCCCCCCCACCCCCCACTCTCTCTCTACCTCTCTCTCTATCTATCTATCTATCTCTCTCTTTATCTCTCTCTCTCTATCTCTCTCTCTCTCTCTATGTATCTCTCTCTCTCTCTATCTCTCTCTCTCAGCTCTACTGGACCTCCCAGTGCAGCCGTCCTCTGAGGTTATGGGTTTCGGGCAGTCAACCGCTGCTGCCAGCCAGCTGCCCTTCCGCTTCTATGACCAGTCCCGCCGAGGCCCTGCTGACTCCAGCGCCCAGCGCTCCGTCTTCGACAAGGTCCCAGGTAACCACATCTAAAACAGGACCCCCCCCCCCCCCCCCCTCTCTCACCTGTGTCCCAGGTAGCCACATCTAAAAAAGGACCCCCCTCTCATCTGTGTCCCCTGGGGCCCAAGTCTACATTCACTTCCACCTACATAGCAGTGACAGAGTTTATCTATTAAAGTAGAAGTAAAAGATCAATATTTACGTAGTTTAAAAGGCCAATATTGTTATGAAGCACACATGTAGCATAGTATATTTGAGTTCCAGTTGTTAAGAGGCTCATAAAGTATAAAAGAGGTTTACAAGCAGGACAAGTAGTCAGGAGATGTAGCTCTTCTGTGTACAGTGAAATGTCTGAATCTCTGTCGTTTTAACGAACAGAATGTTCAATCAGACAGGGTGTCTGTCAGTGGAGAGAGCTAGACAGGGTGTCCGTCAGTGGAGAGAGCTAGACAGGGTGTCTGTCAGTGGAGAGAGTTAGACAGGGTCTCTGTCAGTGGAGAGAGCTAGACAGGGTGTCTGTCAGTGGAGAGAGCTAGACAGGGTGTCTGTCAGTGGAGAGAGTTAGACAGGGTGTCTGTCAGTGGAGAGAGCTAGACAGGGTGTCTGTCAGTGGAGAGAGCTAGACAGGGTGTCTGTCAGTGGAGAGAGTTAGACAGGGTGTCTGTCAGTGGAGAGAGCTAGACAGGGTGTCTGTCAGTGGAGAGAGTTAGACAGGGTGTCTGTCAGTGGAGAGAGCTAGATAGGGTGTCTGAGACGATTCATTTTCAATTTCTCTCTTGTGATGTTTCATAGAGCTTTACTGCTGAAATGTGTGCAGGAGGGGACATTGTAACGCGGTTCATTTTTCCATCAGGTGACATAATCCCGAGACAGTAACCACAAGCAGATCTTTGGCTATAAATACCCCCACGGCTTTCGTTATTACCACTGCCAAGGAGTCTGTCTGCAGGCAGCATTACACAAAAACCACAGGCTCAATTTCCATAAAACTTGGTGGAAAGGTGTAGCATTGGCCATAGACCATCACATTTTGGAGTGGATTCAACTCATAGGGCAGATCCACAAATTTAGTTTCACTTTCACTAACGTTGCAAGATGCGCGCATTTGGCCTTTTGAGTGCCCTTGTAGTTTTGTTGTATTTGGAGACTCCTTACTCCACATGGGATATGAGACATCATGTTAGAAGTGTTTCCAACCGAGTAACCAACAATGGCAAAGCAATGCTTGCAGACTCTACTGTGTATGTTTATAGTCGTATAGACGTATAGACGAATCCTAAATCCCACACAGCGGATTTGAAAGACGGCAGTTGCTCTGCAAATAACCCTCTCTCTGTCTTGCCAGCATTCGCCATTGTCAATCGCCATCTGTGATCATTTTGTTTTTAGTTTCCCCTCTCTTCTCCAGCTCCTTTTTGCATACAGAGGGCTCCAGGGAAATTCTAACAGGCTCCAGAGATGTTCTGTGGATCTAAATGTACAACAGCATGCATGCAGTCAGCAGCACAAAAAGCACGTTTTGGAAATAAAAGCAAAATGACAAGACGTTTCATAATACCGCGGTTCACGCGTGCGTATCGAACTGTAGGGGCGTACGGAATGGTTTAACATAATACCTGTGTATAGTTGCATCACTCTTTTGTTTACGACCACATTCACCTACCCCTTGTCGATCACTCAGTTCTGTTTATTTGTCATTAACTTAACATTGAGGGGTGAGGGAGTGAAAAAGAAACGGGACAGCCAACGTCCTAGTTTTCCTTTCTTCCAAATATGGATATCGCACAGCTGCTCTGATTTCTGATTAATGAAGCCCCCTCTGACTCTCTTCCATGGTACGTTGGGCAGGCCGCGCTCACTCAAGCTTTGAGGAAGACACACTACATCCTATTGCAAGGTTACGTTTCCTCTTTTTCGGTTAGTGGATTAACAAACTTCAGTGAAACTGTCGGCTTCTGTGGAACAGCAATTAATCCACTTCTAGGTAAACAGTTTAAGTTAGCTGGAACAGCCACGCTTGATCGCCATACGAAACCGTCTTGAGTATTTTAGTAATATTATGATTTTCCACATGTGGATACGTGGGCTGTGGTTAGTTTATGACCCTTGGTTAACGCCTCTTTGGTCTGGAAAACACGCGTCCATTTCATCCAAAAAAGACCTGAAATACTGATCTATCTGAGCCCGATACACGTTTCCATTGCGTGATGATCCATCCCAGATGCCGAAGAGCCCAGAGAAGTCGACGGTGCTTTTGGACACGACACATAAGGCTTCCTTGTGGCACAGTAAAGTTCTAACTGGCATTTGTGGATGCAACTATGTATTGTAGTGCTCGACAAAGGTTTGCCAAAGTAATTCTGAGCAATCATTTCCCCCTGCCTAAAGGACTAGTCCTCTCCTGGATGCTACTTTTGTACCAAGCCATGGATACGATCACCTGATAACATCAACTGTTTCACATCATTAATTAATTAGTTTACCTCATTAAGAGCCCTAATTTGCCCCAGTGTTGTGTTGCTGGCCTGAATGGCAGGAATATATGTATATTTACAAATTAGGTTGACTAGACAAAACATGAAATATCTTTTGTTCATATTGTCTGGCGTCCCAACTTTTTCCGAGTTGGGCTTGTATGAGTAAGCTTGACTGTATGAAGGGGCATCATCCAGGAAACGATAGCTGTGATTGAACATCTTCATTTCACACCAGAAAGAGACTTGTCTCTCTTGTTTTCCACAATGGGCACATTTCAAGTCGAAATGCAGAAGTGAAAATCTCTCCAGAATCAGTGTGACAAACAGTGGTTGCTACTTCATGGCAACAACTGCCTGTCTTTCTCTGCTGTTGGCTGGTGGAGACGCGTCCCCTGTGAGTTTCAAGTGTTCTGTTAAGTTCTACCCATTCATTTGGGGAACAGACGGAGTCATTGTTTTTAGGCAAAGATAAGCAAACTGGTGTTGGCCATCTTTCTTGATGAATTTCTTAGAAACGCCACCAGGAAGTCACAGTACAGGGAACGGGTAGGCTTTCTCAGACCTAGAAATAGCTCAGTTCTTAGTCGTTGTCATTGCAAGTTGGCACAGCGGTCGTCAGGACACATTACATTTTTTCCTCCTTTAATGAGGAACTGTGTATGACTTTTTTTTTTAGATATTCTGTAAGTAGGTGTAATGCTTGTCACTCTTTATCACTCTGAGTCATGCCGATTCAATCGGCCATCACTGCTATCAATCAATCAGTCAGTCTATCTATCAGTCAGCTTCCATTCTCTCTCATTGTCTAAGACAGGTGCCAGTCATCACCTTGACAGGTCAGGTCGTAGGCCGTGATAAGTGTGAGCTGTCTGCTGCCGCTGTTTCTGTGCGTTGCAGACGCGGGGAGGTGTGATTCAATTTCAAAACCGCGGTTGTATTCCCCACCCCCTCCCACCAGCTGGGGAAGTCTGACTAAAACTAGACTCTCATTGCCTTCTGTGATGTGACGTCTTTTTAGACGAAGCTTGCACTGTTCCAGGAACCGCTAACCAGCTGCGTGTGGCGAACACTTCAGCCAGTTTCAGTAGTGGGACTCAAATTGTCAAGCGGGGTCGCGCCAGCTTCAGGTGGCCTCGGTATTTCATTTAGCGGGAGAAAGAAATCTTTGGGGTCGGTTCATTAACTCTTCATGGAAGTGGGACAGGATGTCGTTCACCTGAAGTTTTTTTTTTTGTTTTCTTCTCTTCGGTAGAAAAAGCACTGCAGAAGTGAAGTGCAAAAAGCATCTTAAGGGGTGACGTTCTACAGTGGAATAGTGGGAACGTGGCATACAAATGAAACCGATAATATTCGAGTCGAAACAAGTTGAAATAATTCCACAGAAATAGAATGTGAAATGTGATACTGGTCTATGTACACAACATTTTACTTCTCTTCTTCCATTGTTGCTGGGTGTGTGTGTGTGTGTGTGTGTGTGTCTGTCTGTGTGTGTGTGTCTGTCTGTCTGTCTGTCTATGTCTGTGTGTGTGTGTGTGTGTGTGTGTGTGTGTGTGTATATGTGTGTGTGTGTGTGTGTGTGTGTCTGTCTGTATGTGTGTGTGTGTGTGTGTGTGTGTATGTATATGTGTGTCTGTGTGTGTGTATATGTGTGTGTATGGTTTCCTTCATTCAGGGAAACTAAAAGGAGGTTATGAGTCAGAAAAGGAAGGTGTGTAGGGGTTGTGTGTGTTTGTGTGTGTGTTTGGACTGAGTGCAGTCAGCCTTAGGGATAGGCATTTGAGTATTGATTCCCTGCCTTTGCAGTGATGCTACTGTGAAGGGGCCGTATCCTTTTACGTGAAATGTTCCGCCTCACTGTACTGATAATGGCACAGTGATTAATAGATAGGGTCCAATAGTTCATGAAGAGGTCTGCGTGTGCATGTTATCTGTTTGGATTCATCCATACATACATTTACATTTATGTCAAGATGTTGACACCCCAAAACCCACCCTTTAAATGTATAGTCTGCGATTCTGATAAAAAAATCTCAAATTCAGAGATGTGCTCCTCACATTCCTCTAGTTCAGTCGTTCTCAAAGTGTGGTCCACCACTGGTGGTCTGCCAGTGCCCCGTAATGGTCCGCGACGGCCAAAAGTAAATCATTGCGACATTTCTAACATACAACTCAGAACGAAGAGAACACAGTCAGTAGTAGCCTAATCTATTAAAGAGTAGCCTAATCTATAAACAAGGTCATGGATTGGTGGCTTAAGACAGGGACAATGAAAAGAAAATTAAATGAGAAAGCCTCTGACACAGACAAGGAGAAGGTGCAACGGCGAGATGGTTCAGCCGCATAGGGCATCATCCCCCCGCGGAGCTGCATTCAAACAGCGTTTTTTTTCTCCCGATGCGGAGACAGCAAGATGATAACTATATTCTGTGTTGTGTGACGTTGGATAATGACAACTCTTAATTATGAAAATATGGCTATATTAATGCCAGTCGGCTAGCCTACTGTTGGTAGTGAAATACGGCGGTCGCGTGGTCGGTATGCGCATCGTTGTGTTTATTGGTTGTGTTGTGTGATACATTGGCGTGTCTGAGTGTGTGATGGGAGTATGAGGCTGTGAGCGAACTATAGTTTGTAACATAAAGTCACGCATGGAGCAGGGTTCCAGATGCTTTGCCTAGCCCATTGTCATATCTATAACTAGCCTACCGGTACGTAAAAAAGGAGAGCCCACCCGCGGAAATCATTGCAGCTAACAATTGTCTGGTGCCAGGTCTGGGTAGGAGGCCTGTTGTTCCGGGGATATACTATTTAGTTAGATGGTCCGCAAGTTTTTTTTTGTTGGCTAAGTGGTCCTTGGTCTGAAAAAGTTTGAGAAACACTGCTCTAGCTGTCCGTTCAGTTTTGTTAGCGTTTCGTACCCAATCTTGGAGCAGTAAATGGGAAACAAACATAGTGGCTCGGGCCGAGCCAAGAACAAATTCAGCCAATCAACACGTTTCTCCAGGAGCACAGAAGGGAGGGGTGTAATTTAATTGGCTGTTTGAGCTCAAATATCAACCACCTTTTGCCACTTTATCTTGACAGAACAACATAGGTTTGTATTCTGACTGCATTTACTTCTGGAACAGTCAAAAGAATGATTCCAGTGGCTCCGTGGAAGACATTTAATTTCTATTTTTGACTTCGTCTGGATATGTGTGACTGCTTTTCTGCAGAGACCAAATTAATCATTTTCCTTACTTTAAAGGGTAATTCATAAAAAAAATTGTAATTTGAAATTTCTACCCCTGTCTTCTCCCTCTCTCTTTTCATATTTTCTGGCCCATTCTAAAAGGGGGGTATATTTTAAACAAATGCAAAATGTGTAGCAAGCAGAGGCACGATGTACAGAATGCATAGTTTTATTTATGAGCGCGGTTTTCCACTGTTCCACTGTTATGTTGCTGGCCTGAATGGCAGGAATAGATGTATATTTACAAATTAGGTTGACTAGACAAAACATGAAATATCTTTTGTTCATATTGTCTGGCGTCCCAACTTTCTCCGAGTTGGGCTTGTAGGAGTAAGCTTGACTGTATGAAGGGGCATCATCCAGGAAACGATAGCTGTGATTGAACATCTCCATTTCACACCAGAAATATTGTAAGTCTACAACCTTCCAGCAAAAATGTAGTATACATACTCTGTACATCGACTGCATACTCATTTCGTCAAAGACGCCTATCTACACATCAGACATGTACTCTGCGTACTATGAGCGAGAGTGGTGTGAAAATGGTATGCAAACGCTGCTTTTGTTGATGGTTTGGTATAGAGAGTTATTTCCTCTCACGCGAGCGCAGAACGTATGTGCTAGTTGGTGCTTTGTCGTTGTGGTGTGTTCAAGGTGTGTTCAACTTTTTGTCCCCGACACAGGCAATATGAGGCGACGCAATAGTCAGCCATCGTCGCCGTTAGTTCTTTGATGATGGTTTGGTGTGTCCCTGGCTTTAGAATGCCCGTCTCTACAGCGAATATTCTATTGCTAGGGTTCTAGTGGTGTTCTCTGTCTAATGCCGGCGTTCCGGTGGTGTGTTCTCTTGTAGGTTTCGCCCACAGTGCATCACAGCACAGCCCCTCCCCACTCTCCTCCCCCTCACCCCCCTCCAGCAGCAGCGGCAGCACCGGCCAGTGTGACTCTGTCACGACCAGCACCCCCTCTACAGGTAACACACACACACACACGACATATGCATGTTTACATACACACGCACACACACATACACACACACACACGATATATGCATGTTTATATACACATACACACACACACACACACACACACACACGACATATGCATGTTTATATACAGACGCGCACACACACACACGACATATGCATATTTAAATACACACACACGACATATGCATGTTTGTATACAGACGCACACACATACACGACATATGCATGTTTATATACACACATACACACACACGACATATGCATGTTTATATACAGACGCACACACACACGACATATGCATATTTAAATACACACACACACGACATATGCATGTTTATATACAGACGCACACACACACACGACATATGCATGTTTGTATACAGACGCACACACACACACGACATATGCATGTTTATACACACACACGACATGCATGTTTATACACACACACACACACACACACGACATGACATATGCATGTTTATATACACACGCACACACACACACACATGACATATGCATGTTTATATACAGTTGCGCACACACACGACATATGCATGTTTATATACAGACCCACACACGACATATGCATGTTTATATACACACACGACATATGCATGTTTATATATAGACACACATACACACACCAACACACACACACACACAACATATGCATGTTTATATACACGCACACACACACAGACATACACACATGCTGCTCGTGCATCAATACACACACACACACGCTGCTTGTGCATGTATACACACAGACACACACACACACACAAATATAGACACGCACGCACACAGCATATGCATGCCCACACACACTGGTTTGATTGCTCAGAATGTATTCTGTTGATAGGTTGCCCTCTCTCACTTACTCATATACCCACGCACCCAGAGACCAGGCTTATGAATATTCACACACACACACACACACACACACACACACACACACACACATCCCACAACACAACACATACATTCATACACATATGTACACTGAAAGACTCAATGGTATGAATTAATTGTACAGGTTACAATACATACATACTGTACATCCACCCAAAAGCACTCACAGGCAACATTTAATAACTAGCCTATCAGCGAGCTTATTAACCTGACACCAATGCTGGTGCTAATGCTATGTAGAGTAATTCGGTATGATGTCTGCTGCTTGGTCTGATCCCACTTGACAAATGCCTCCCACTGCCATACATGAGCAGAGCACGTCTGTTTTTTAAGCCCTCATACCTCCTTACTTACTGTGTGTGTGTGTGTTTGTGTGCGTGTGCGTGTGTGTATTTCTCTGCATCTGTGTAAATCCATACATGTGTTTGCTGTGTATGTGCACATAAATGCTTGTATTTGGCCATGTCAATGTGAACATGTGCGTGTGAGTTTGTGCGTGGGTGTGTGCGTGTGTGTGAATGCGCGTGCGTGTGTGAGCGTGCGTGTGTTTTAGCACGCTCGTGAGAATAATGGGGAATTGAATGTCCTCACCCAACTTGCGGCTCATGTTATTCTCTCAGCCCATTACAATGTCAGAATCTTGCCAACTTCCAAATAATCACACTCAACCCCCGATGGAAACTCCAACTTGGATTCCCTCAAACCTCTGGAAGATGATGGTTTTAAACATGAGATGGAAGATTAGGCCCTCTTAGTCAGCTTGTTGATATTAAACAAAGCCTCCCTGGTACCCGTTTGTTTGGTTACTGCTGACTCCAGAGCAGCACAGGAAGACTGTGTCTACTACCGCTTACTTTACGAAGTATACTGCAATACCGTGCGTAGTGCACACTAAGCACTTACATCTGTAGTGCGTTCTGTCACTGATTAGTGTTGTCTCAAATGGAACACTGACGGACACAAATGCAGACCTGCCAACATGTACGCATTTTGCGTACCTGGCACGCATTTTGACATCAAAGTACGCAGGTACGAGTTGATGCTCTAAAAGTACGCATAACGCTCAATAATGTATTGCCGGTTTTCAACGGGTTCAACCTTCAAAGTCTGTCTGTGTCGAGTCGCCAAGGCGTACATGGGCAGCTGCAGCAGAGCAAGAAGCAGAAGAGGAGTTTGACCAATCACAGACCCCCTGCCGTTACTATCGTTACTATCCTCTGTTTGACCCTCGAAATCAGAGAGTACTAGGTTACACTGTAGTCAGTAGAATCAACCACTGTTTAGGTCTCAGTTACCGATTTTTCATTCATACTTACCTAACTCTCCCTTCTCGTCCACATCTGACCAAGTCTTCAAGTGAGGACATTAAACAAAGTTTAAAATCACTGAAAGGTAAACTAATGAGTAATGCAGAGATAAGACGTTAAATTAATTTATTTTAGCCCAACGATGTTAGCCATGCGGTCTTCATATCATGTTCGCCAACGATTAGATGGCAAATAGATATAAGTGTCTTTGCTGTGTCGTTACGCTTTCTTGGTGTTTTGATATTACTAATTTCAGACAAACCCTTGTAGTATGCTACCATGGAAGAACCACCGGATAAAAGAAAAAGATTGCATGCAACTCAAAAAATCATTGATAGTTACCGGGAGAGATGTCTACCTTGTCCACACATAGGCCTACGCACAGCTATTGTCATGCCACAGTGTAATAGGTTATATGTTTCTACGAATAATACGCTAATGATAATAGCCTAATAAAACTCTTCCACTGACTAGAATTTAATTAGATGATAAAGAAGCGAACACAGCGCCATCATTTGGTCTTAGCAGTTGTCCTGGTATCACATCGTGTCATTGGGCTTGCATTCAAACGTCAGACGTGAGGAGAAAAAATAAATGTGATGAAACATGACACTTGACAGGTATGAGGTCGTGTTAAATATGTTAATTAAAAAGGGAACAAATATAACGTGACCATTGTTTGAGAAGGTCCTAAGTAGCCTAGAGTGAAATAACATCCCAGAGAAAATGTAATAGGCCTGCTGCGTACTGCTCACTTGTGCAGTGACATTTTTTTATTAGGCTACGAATTTGTTGTCACAGTTATCACAGTCTTTTTTTTCTTTCATTAGGCCTACTAAAGTGGTTCAGAACTGCATTATTTATTAGGTCAGAATGCCCAGGGGTGGTACTCAAACACATTTTCCAATGTTGGCAGGTCTGCAAATGCCTTTTAGCCATAAATCTGTGCGCCAGCTTCCTCCGGCCAATTGGAAATTTTAAACAAAGATGGCGAACCAAACTCCGCTGATGGCCATGTTTTGTATGTAAATGTACATCTTTTGGCTTTTCTCGCTTAGTTTTTTTCAAAAGTTACCGAGAAATAGACACTGTACTATCAGATAACACAGTTATTGTAACCAGCAGTAATGGTTGAAGTGATTTGCGAAGCGTCAGTCAGCCACCTCTCCAAACTGAAAAGCTGCCGAAAGGGCTCCTCCACTTCCACTACGCAGCCAAGATGGCGCCCGTTTAGGGCAAGTAGTGTCCATCGTTTCACACTGCATTTTTTTTTACCGTTTGCAGTGCGCCATCCGGGTACTTTTTAGTGCCCTGAATTCTGCTGGTTCTGTCAGTGTGAACGCCCTGAGCACTGAAAGTCAGTGTTTGAAGTGTGCAAGTGCGCGGTAGTAGACACGGCCCAACAGTTCGCCAGTTGTAAAAAGTGACACTACTACTGTATAAGTTACTGGATGGTTTAGACCCAAGATACATATGTTTAAAGAATGTAAACAAAATAGAGCTCTTAGATCCATGGACTCAGGTCAGCTAATGGAGCCCAGAGCCCAAATTAAATATGGTGGAGTAGCAATTAGCTGTTATGCAACTGGAACAAATTGCCAGAAGATCTTAGACGTGCCTCAAATGTAGCAAAAAAAAATGTCAAAACGTTTTTCATGTGCCTATGATTGAGCTCTAAAAACCTGCACTCTATTGTTACTGCACTTAAAAACTGAATTAATGTTTTTAATACTTAATACATTTCCTTGCAGTCCAACAGCAATTCTCTCTCTCTCTCTCTCTGTCCGTCTCT
>NC_045152.1:7025725-7094629 GCF_900700415.2 Clupea harengus | reverse complement strand
AATACCTTCATTCTTCTGGCTGACAGAGGCTTGATCAGAATCTCTGGTGACCGGCAATGCACATGGCCCATACACTGCAGAGTGACAAGAGGACAGATCAGACTCTGCTTTGGCTAGATGGCGACTTGAAGCAGCAGTAAGGCAACATTGTGTTGGAGAAATAACATTTTATGAAGCACAGAGAACTCCTGTTCTGCTGTGGGTTGCCATGTGAAGACACCATACGCCACGTGTGGTGAGATAACAGTGCAAGGCGCATTGAGGAGACAAGGCCAACACAGCAGACAAATTTCACTATGGACCATATCTCCTAAGCTCTCCTTCTCTATCTCCATTGTAGCGTGTTGTATGTGCTTCTGGTCTGTTACGGAGAATTAACCGACACCCTACCCATCAGACCAGCATTCCATCGAGTTCTTTGCTCAAATCACGCAACTGCAACTAATGTCAGTGCTAAAGTAGAGATCTATTGTATTCTAAGTATAACAGTGGTGTTTTCATGGGGAATCTGTCAGAACACGCTGATTTTCATTAGGCGTTTCCACTCAGCTCCAACGATATTTCAGTTGGCATTTCCTTCCAGCCCCAACGATAACTTTCATGACCCAGACCACAGAACCGCATAGTGCATAGCATGAGCAGCTAGTTAAAATGACGGGTGTGTTTATCTGTCCTTCACATGACCTTATACCATGGAAATTAATTTGTGAAGATTATATCAGTACTAGTTGCTTATAACAACATGCTTCAAAAATGGCAGATTGTTGTCTCTTTAAGAATGATTGTAGTACAAACACTTGCACACTGTGTTCAGTTCAGATGTGGGGGTTTCAAACAACAAATATATCTGCAGGTGGTTGCGCCTTGCACCCCCCAAAAAAATGTGCAGGAAAGCCAAAGCTTCCTCTATGAAACAGGAAGTCATGCATTGTATTACCCACCAGTACACCCACCACTCTCACCGTCACATGGTATTACCCACCAGTACACCCCACACTCTCACCATCACATGGTATTACCCACCAGTACACCCAGCACTCTCACCGTCACATCATGGTAATACCTACCAGTTCACCCCACACTTTCACCGTCACATCATGGTATTACCCACCAGTACACACAGCACTCTGAGCTCACATGGCTGTTGATGCCAAGTGTCTGTAACAATCAGGCTGACCTACAAGAGCCCAGTCTGAATGATGGCGTTGCTGCAGCCAGTTAGGCTACTGGTCCCAACAGTGTTATTTCTGGAGGGAGCTTTCTCTAGCGGACCCGTGCTCCCATGTGTAAAATATCACAGCACTGTGGTATGCCTGATCAGGGTCTGTGCACTGATCATTACCTGCTTGGCTCTATCAGATAACACTTGAAACTGTGAAATTGTCAGGGTAGGTCACTAACCGCCGCTGCCACGCCCCCTCCCCCGCGCACATATTCAGCCTATAACACTTCAAACTGTCAGGGTAGGTCACTAACCTACCTGTAGCTTTTTTTGCCAGTGTAATTATTTCGCTGAATATGGGTATACATCAGTATTTCTGGCAATGCGACTTGGCTATTCGGACTATTTAAGATTTCATGTCTATTTATAGCTCCGTTTGAAAATGTAATGGGCTTTTTCACTTTGAAAAACGCAAATCGAATTTTCTCCCCGCGTACCCCCTGAACCACTTTGCGTACCCCAGTTTGGGAACCGATGGTCTAGAGCACATGTGTCAAACTCAAGGCCCGCGGGCTGAATACGGCCCATCACTTCATTTTATGTGGCCCGCGAGAGCTTCTCTCTCACAATGCATGCCGATTTTGTGAACTGCCGCTAGCAAGCAATGTTTCCATATCAACGTTTAACTAAATCGGTTTTCGCGGTTTTCCAACAAGTGATTGAGTTGAAAAAAATTGACAAATAATCCCAAAATGTCCAAGAAGAGAAAAATGTATGCAGAGGGAAGGCAATTTAATGAAAGATGGAAAGACGAATACATGTTTGTGCTTCAAGGAGAAAAACCGGCGTGTCTTCTGTGTTGAGGCAGTGTTGGTGATGAAGGAATACAATTTACGACGGCATTTTGACACCAAACACCAAGTATGCTAAATTTAGCCTTCAAGAAAAACATAAAATTGTCCAAGAATTAAAAGGCAGACTGCAATCGCAGGAGAACATTTTTGCTATAGCCCTGACCACGCACACCGCCCTATCCCACCTGGACAAAGGGAATACATATGTGAGGATGCTGTTCATTGACTACAGTTCAGCATTCAATACCATCATCCCCTCGACTCGTCTCGAAGCTCGTAGACCTGGGACTAAGCACCCCCCTATGCAAATGGATCTACGACTTCCTGACGGGGAGGCCACAGGTGGTGAGAATCGGTGACCGCACCTCATCCACAGTAGTCACCAATACAGGCACCCCCCAGGGCTGTGTGCTCAGCCCCCTCCTGTTCTCCTTGTTCACACATGACTGTGCAGCTACTCACAGCTCCAACCTCATTGTCAAGTTTGCTGATGACACAACCATTGTGGGCCTCATCACTGGAAATGATGAATCAGCCTACAGAGAGGAGGTTGTTAACCTGACTACATGGTGTCAGGATAATAACCTCTCTCTCAACACCAGCAAGACAAAGGAGATGATTGTGGACTACAGGAGACGGCAGGTTGAGGAGCACGCACCCCTGCACATCAACGGTTCCGCAGTGGAAAAGGTCAGCTGCTTCAGGTTCCTCTGGGTGAACATCAGCGATGACCTCACCTGGTCTGCTCATACGGACAAGGTTGTCAAAGCGGCCCGGAAACGCCTCTTCTTCCTGAAGAGACTCAAGAAGTTTGGCATGAACCCAGTCATCCTCACCAACTTCTACAGATGTACAATAGAGAGCATCCTGACTGGGTGCATCACAGTGTGGTATGGGAACTGCACAGCCAAGGACCGCAAGGCCCTTCGTAGTGTGGTCAGGACTGCGGAGGTCATCATCGGCAGGGAGCTCCCAGCCCTGCAGGACACCTATCACACACGATGCCTCAGGAAAGCTGGCAGGATCCTTAAGGACTGCTACCACCCAGCCTTCAGACTTTTTACCCCTGCCTTCTGGAACGCTTTTACCCCAGGGCCATCAGGCTGCTAAATGGACATTGATACTCCACCGCCACTTTTGCACTCGTCACTTACATGCACTGTCACTGTCACTTTCATATTACTGTTTGCACTACACTACATATACTGTCACTTCCAACCTACTGTTTGCACTAGCAGTAATACCTTATCAGAAAATTGCACTACCTGTAACTCCCTCACTGGGTTGTATGTAGGTTAGTATAGGTCAATAGGTTAGCATAGTTTATTATATGTGTATTATATGTTATATGTATATATGTTAGTATTATATGTATAGGCTGCTATATGTAAATTTAGTTGTATATGTATAGGTTGTTATATGTTTAGCACACCGTATTGTATTTGTATCTTGTATATTTAGTAAGGTTATTTAGGTTATTATATGTTTATATGTTTATATGTTTATTATGTGTAAATTATGTTCATAGTACTTGTGCTTGTGCAAGTACTTGTACTTGTGCTGAGTGTACGTCATGGTTTGTTATGTTATATTATGTGATGTTATGTTATGGTAGGTTTGGGCGGCGCCTTGTCATAAGAATTTCAGTGCCCAGTCTGACCCTGTGTCATTTTGTGCATCTGACAAATAAAAGACTTGTAACTTGTACTTGTGTGATGCTAGTTGTGTGCTGCTGTGTGATGCTAGTTGTGTGCTGCTGTGTGATGATAGTTGTGAGCTGCTGTGTGATGCTAGTTGTGTGATGCTAGTTGTGTGCTGCTGTGTGATGCTAGCGATGTGTGAGCTCCGGCAAGGCACGATTTGAATGTCAGGAAGTGGAGCTCAGCTCTGGTGGGCTCCCAGCCAAACCCAACTCTTTGCTAAACACGGTTATGGCAAACAGAAAATGAAAGCACTAGACATGCCTGTATGGGGAAGTTTTTTTTTTTTAAAGTGTTTTGAAGTTAGTGGCAAAGGAAAATAACATGCGGTTCACATGCTGAAAGCACCTTCACTACACCACATGTGAAATGTCAGTTAAGTGGTTCGTTTAAGGGTTATCAGGAGGGTTATCTGTTCTCTCTCTCTCTCTGTCTCTCTCTCTCTATCTATCTATCCGTCACTGCAATCTAACTGACAAAAAACACCCTCAATGAAGATGTGAATGAAACAAATAAGCCATATGATACAGGGAACATATACATGTTAGTGTTATGGATTCAATGAATTGGCAAAGAAAGAACCAGACGCACAGTGGTATGAGCAGCATACGCATCAGCTGGACACATCACTAGTCAGACGAGTTTGAGACCACCAGCAAACATGTTTTCAAGGATTTTGAGATTCATTAGAGTGGAAGGTTTAGTTACTGTAATTCTGTTCTGTTCACACACACGGTGACACTAGGAAACTAAAGAAATATGGCACATGAATCATACTTAGGCATGGTTGAAGAGTTCAATAGCATCCCCGAACGCAGACGTTTGCCAGAATGAAGTTGCTCAACCGTTTGGCAACATTTTTTGATTTCATTGTTATTTGCCCTTGGGTGTGGCCCGTGGACTCCCGCTGCGCTCCCATTCCTGAATGAGTTCATTGCTTTTTTTTGCCACCAGGTTTTGTGGCTCCTTGATTGTTTTAGATATGTCATGATATTTTTGCCGGCATATCAGTTTGCACCTGGACCTGAATCCAGTTTGGTGAGCTGGCCTTAATTCAGCAATGCTTGTTTGGTCAGACTAATGTTGAAAATACATTCAGCTACAACATTTCATCACAAGTGCTGCGTGTTACATTTGGTTGGGCCCAAGAGATGCTAAAGTCTGAATTTGTGTGTGTCTGTGTGTGTCTGTGTGGTGTGTGTGTCTGTGTGTGTGTGTGTGTGTTGTGTGTGTGTGTGTGTGTGTGTGTGTGTGGTGTGTGTGTGTGTGTGTGTGTGTGTGTGTGTGTGTGTATGTGTGTGTGCGTGCGTGCGTGCACAACTTGTATAGTCATGCACACCAATAGAAAGTCATGTGTGTATATATGTGTGTGTGTGTGTGTGTGTGTGTGTGTGTGTGTGTGTGTGTGTGTGTTGTGTGTGTGTGTGTGTGTGTGGACAGTACATTTGTCAGGATGTATCGGATTGGAGGATGTTACTGGCAAAGCTCTGCTATGACAACAATCCTGCTCTATAATGCAGTCCTGCCTGCTAATCATTTCATTTCCCTAGCTTTACTAGTATACTAAACACATATATGAGATAATACTGCGTCTGTGCCAGTGTCTGTGCGTGTTTTTATCCTATCTAGGCATAATAAAGGCATTAAGCATCGATAAAGATGAAAACAAGAAAAACAGGTGACCATAACTCAGCGGTCTGGCCACTGAAGCTCTAAACTGAAGTGCATGCCTAATCAACAGACATATTCCCAGGGCGTGGGTTTTGTTTTCATTCACAGGAAATGAGAGTAGACGACCAGTTCCTCTGCCACTCTTGCCCCACTACACTTTTCATTTCATGTCTTAACTTCTGCGTTGCTGTTCAACAGGGGGACTTTTTTTTAATTATTTTAACTTTTTAACTTCCTGGTTACTTCCTATTCATGCATATGTTTACTTTCAACTCATTGACCTTGACTGGAAAGCACTTTGCTGCTGCTGTTCCTGCTGTTTTAAAATGTACTATATAAATAAAGTGACTTGACTTGATACATATCGCAGGTAAGTAATGTAATTTGATGTAAAAATACACAACAGCCTCAAAATATCTTTACATTTGGAGTGTTGTGTTACAGTAAGAATCCATAGTAAGACATTACAGTACAGTAAAGAATCCACAGTAAGACTCACAAAACATTACATTAACAAAGAGATTCTATGTTTCTTTTACCTTTTTCTGTTGCACTTGCAGAAACTTGAGTAAAGCAGACTGTCTCCAGTGGCGTCAGCTGCACTTCACCTGAAATGAGAAGAAAAGAAGTAATGAACATTATATGGACGAGCATGGCGTGGCGTGTCTACATTTAGTCATTTAGCAGACGCTTTTGTCCAAAGCGACGTACAAGGGAGAGAATATGTCTAGTGCCCTCTAAGCAGTTTTAGGTAATAGCGATGTCACGGCTAAAAATATCTCATAACAAACCTGGTTACGAGGCAGCTGAAGAACTAACAGATGGGCTTTTTCTAAAGGCATATTTATCCATACAGTCATGGGTTTTTAACTGTTAACATACCTCCATTGGGGTTGCATGGTTCCAGAAACGCACCTGTGGCCAAAGCAAAATAATGATTTCACAATAAGCAAAGCTTAAGCATAAGCAATAACAATAAATACAAGTGAATAAGCAAAATCATGATTTACTGTAGGTCTACCTAACTTAAATAGGCCTATCATGACATGAATAAGCAAAAGCATTATTGATTTTAAGTCTACCTAACTTAAATAGGCCTATCATGACATGAAATGAATACGATGCCCTGATCAATTAGCCTTGCATATATACATAGATGTTTCTGTCATCCTTCAATGCAGGATGTGATGTGCATGAGCAGGTGCTGTGTGTATTGCAATAGATATAATAATAATAATACTTTAATTTTATACAACGCTTTTCTAGAAAAGATGCTTTGAGATCTGATGCGAAAACAAATCAAACACTGGATAGCCTAATGGTGGGCGGTGGTGGTTACCGGTCTCTCTTTGGTCGCCAAGGTCCTGATCACAGCTGACAGTCTCCAAAAGGATTGAATTGCTGTAGAGGTCAGCGAGGACACTGTCCGCATCTTAAAACCAACAAGCACAAAACAAGCCACTTATTCCCAATAACGTGAAAAACACAGCATGTAAGGTGAGATGAAGAATACAGAAAGTCAGCGGTATTCAGTACTACTGAGTGGGAAAAACATAAAGAATGTTTCTTGTTAAACCATCTCCGAGGTCCCAAGATAATATAACTTACCTTCCACATTATTGTCTATCAGTTCGGCGTTCCAAGACTCCCAAAAGTTACCTACTGAAGAAATAAATTATTCAATTACTTGTGCTATAGTTAAAAAATAACAAAACCAAACTCTGGGTAGACAGGGACAGAGTACAGTTGGAACAGAGGGACAGTTTGAACACCCTAAATAACTTACTATCGCGGCAAGCCTGATCTGTGAATTTTGTTCTGCAAAATAGTTTGGAAACAGGGTGGTGTTTTGATAGTGGGAAACAGGTTTGTTTAATAAAATTCCATAAAATACTGTAATGCAGTTTATATGCGGTGCGGTTAATAATCTGGAAAATATGGTACCCACACAGCAGAATCCCATTGTCTCAAATGGTGTCAGGCCTATAAGATTACAAATCAATCACACTACAAAACAGTCATATGCAGATCATATTTGTGAAGAATAAAAAAAAAAATTGTATATTTATAATATTTCAGCTGTCTGCCAATAATTGTTATATTCTAACATGAAGGATATAAAAATATCAGGCCTTTTTACAAATATGAAGGTGTTTTTTGTGTGAATTTCCAATTATACATTGTGACAGTTGTTTACAAGGCCCAGGATAGAAATTAGAACTGAAAAATGTTTTTGTTGAATGGTAACTTTTGCTATAAATTGGTGTGGTAGTTGTCCAGTATTACAGGTGTATTTCAACTGTGCCTGATATGGGTCTAGTTGGAACAAAAACACTCATTGTATTTATGAGTTAATTGTGGAAAATATGAATTACTTACAGATATTATTGATCATCACTTTTTTAGTAGACAAGCAAAAGAAATATCATATGATATCATATCGTACTAGATTTTGTGTGGTAATGCAAAAAGTGTACCAAATGTACTCGGTCTACCCTATGACAACTATCACTTAAACAACATTCAAACTGAATATTTATACTACTATACTATACTGCTCTGTAGGTCCGCCCTATATTTTAATTTGGAACCCATAGGGGTACTGTCAGTATTTACTTTAAGGTTTTCTTCTCTTTGAAGGTTCACAAAGTGGGCACTTGAGTCATTAGAAATACTGTGGATGTTCTAAATCTGTGTTGGAACCAAAAAAGAACATATTTTCTTTCTTATAAAAGAAGCTGATTTAATTTTTTTATCAGCCTATGCTTTGTAAACTGTGGTGTGGTGCACTTTCATTGAAGTCTATAGGCTGAATTTGCATAATGAAAAGCAGATTTTTCTCAAAAAAAAGAAAACACTGAGCAGAGAGCAGGTTTAATTCTTCAAAATTGGTTTCCTCATTTTCTAAAGTTACATTGTGCTGTTGACTTGCAGAATACGCCATCTTATTTATGTCTCTTTTCTGTTGTCTTCATTTGCACATTTGGCATTGAGGTAATCCAAAAGTAACAGAAAGTAATCAGTAACAGTACTTTGATATTGTGATACTTGGAATAGGTTACTGAATACAATTTTCAACAGGTAATTAGTAATTGTATCGGAATACATTTATAAACCACACTGAACATTGGTGGTGGTGGTGGGGTGGCTGAAAAAGTGACTATGGTGGACCTACAACGACCATATTTTCAGATTTTATGCAAAAGAAAGCAGATGGGTGTAAACAGAAGATAGACACCGGGTGCTGCCGCGCACATTGGGCTAGGAGGCTTGGTATTCCCCGTTAACCGCCACTAGCCCACCATCATGACATTAGTTCACAGCGCACAAACTCGGTACTTCGAACGCCACGATAAATGTTCTTGTTGTATGTGAAGTGCCCTTAGGTGTCTTGAAAGGCACTTTTAGGTCACATGTATTAGTTTATTATGTGTGTATAGGTCCACACCAGTGTTTCTCCAAACTGGGCTGCGCGTACCACCAGGGGTAGCCTACGCAAAGGGACGTAGGGGGTACGCGGGGGGAAACATTTTATTTGCATTTTCAAAGTGAAACAGCCCATTACATTTTCAAACTGACCTATAAATAGACATGACATCTTAAATAGTCTGAATAGCCCAGTTGCAATGCCAAAAATACACTCATGTATGTATAAAAAAATGTTTGCATGATGTTATTACATGGAGTATGTAAGTTAATGTATAAAATGTATTGGGTTTGAAGATATTTTATAGAATAATCATCATTAACATTAGTGGACATGGAATGTACCCTAACTTATAGAATCACCCATACATTGTAGTGTTCAGCGAAATAATACATTGCCAAAAATAGCTACAGGTAGGTTAGTCAAAACAGAGGCACAACAGTTAGCTCCCTCGTCAGAATTCCACTCGCTGATGCGTAGAGAAGCGGGATCTCATTCCGGTTGCTGCACGAAAATGGATAAATGGTTAAAAAGAGTTAATCCCCGGTCCAGAGAGACACCAACCGCTACTATTTAGAAGACCTACAATCGAGGATGCACCTGCCGGCGACAGCAACCCAGGTTGCTATTCCAAGCATAGACATATATACATGTACATGTAGTTATGTCTATGATTCCAAGTCTACCTCCGATCAGGATGTTAGCAGCAGTACAGTTGTTGCTAGCCAAGCTTCTTGCTTTTTTGTGTGCAAATCAACTCGGTGTGACATTGTCAAACGCGACATAACAACGCACCTCAGTGAAAAGACTTTGATGCCCTTTGCCACGATGTACTTATTTGAGAGTGGGTTCTCAGCTCTGACGAGCATGAAAACAAAATTCAGGCACAGACTGTGTGGAAAACGATTTAAGACTTTCAAAAATTCAGCCAGACATTGCAGAGTTATGTGCATCCTCTCAAGCACACCCTACTCATTTACATGTGGTGAGTATGTGTGTGGTTGGGGGGGGGGGGCTTACAAACATGGACAAAATATATATATGAGTGCGTGGGGGATTGGGGGTACGTAGCTGGAGATTGCATGTCTGAAGGGGTACGAGTGTAAAAAGTTTGGGAAACACTGGTCCACACAGCGCCTCAGGCAGAAGTATAATAATTCATCACGGTTCTTAACTTATCATAAAAGTCTGTTTGGTCAATTAAATCCCCATTCTCCTTATTTTCATGCGCAGACGAGGTATTAATCAGTTTTCAGTCATAAAATCTCATCTCATCACACGCCAAAGTACAAAATAGCTTTTAAGAAAAATGACCTCTATCGCAGGTGCTGGGGCCCTCCATGTCATTTTAATAGTTTTCTTTGCGTTAAAGTTTTAAATTGTGGAAAGGGACGAGCAACTACAACTACCATATTTTCCTAATTTATGCAAAAGAAAGCAGATGGGTGTAAACAGAAGATAGACACAGAGTGCTGCCGCGCACATTGGGCTAGAAGGCTTGGTATTCCCCTTTAACCGCCACTAGCCCACCATCATGATATTAGTTCACAACGCACTAACTCGGTACTTCGAACAGCATGATAAATACGTTTTCATCACGGTTCTTATCTTATCATAAAAGTCTGTTTTGTCAATGAAATCACAATTCTCCTTATTTTCAAGCATGTAAGTATTTATCAGTTTATAGTCATCATCTCTCATCACATGCCAAAGTGCAAAATAGCTTTAAAGAAAAGTTACCTATATCGCAGGTGCTGGAGCCCTCCATGTCATTTTAATAGTTTTCTTTGCGTTAAAGTTTTCATTTACAGAAAAAGACGCTCCGCAGCGTGAGAAATCAAACGGCCGACCTACTTCTTGCTGGCTCTGCTTGCAAAGTGCGCGACAGGGAATGAGCATTGTGTCCTCAAATGACCAATCTGGGTATTGCTGGCTGTTTCACTTTCACTTTTAGGCTGCATCTGTCGCTTCGAAGTTTGTGTAGCCTATCTGCGCACCATGTTACATTTCTAAGCAAACACCATTACAGCCATTGAACGATGCCATCGTAATTAAATAGCTTCACTAATGGAAAATTATTAGGATTATCTAGGTATATGAAGCTAGTTCTTACAGTGATGCCAGTGAAACAGCTATTATCAAATTATTTAATCCCTACATTCTGATGGGAAAAAACTGCCAACTGGTAAGAAAGATTATACCGCAATGAAAGAAGAGCTATATTCAACAATTACCCCCAGGACCACTGGAATAGATACCTTTCAGACAAGTCCACCCCAGGCATTAGACTGAAAATGTGCATAAATTCAATGGAGACCAGAATCTATTCAAGACACAGATCAGCTGTTCATACTTTAAAGCTGATTGTTCCATACATACCAACATGTCTGTTTTTACAGATCTGGCCACCATTTCAGATCCTTCACCAACCTGTTTGGTGAAGCCTCACCCCTTTCCAGCATCTAACCAATAAACTATAACACAACAAAGGGAATGATGTAGTCCCATACTACACACTAAGGGGCGGCAACTGGGGTTTGGCTATGTTTGACTTAGCCTGAGGAGCTTTTGCTTTACATAATACTACAAACAGACTCTCAGAAATGGCAGCACTTACAAGAAAAGCCTCTAACAGGGCGTGCCATGGCACAGTGGTAATTACAATAATAGGTAGGCTTGGAAGTCCTCCTACAGTTCTGTTTCATTTCTGACCACAGCAGATGTGAGTATATATTTGGCATATGTTTTTCATCGTGCTGATTATATGCCATGTACATTGTCCTTCAGTGTTAGAAAGACACTTCTAAATCATATCTTTTATGATGAAAGGTATATACTACTACGACTACCACCAAAAGAGACAGAAATTATTTTTGTAAATGGAGTGTAGTGATTCATGTCAATTATTAATTTCTGTGTTTTATGTGTGTGTGTGTGTGTTATACATGTTTATATTAATGGGTTGATCACTAAATAAGAGTACTGAAGTCATGTTCCTGTCCCAGTACACACCATGAATGGATGATCTAGCTGAGATGATTGGGGAAGATGAATCTGCGACACTTGGTACATTAGAAGGTGTAATATTCTGAACGTTTCAGAAAGCCTTTTCAAAGTTTGTGCACCTTACAGTTTCAAAGGCCCATGCATCTTCGGTGCCTGTTGGCCAGCAATAACATTAGGAGCCAAGCAAACACAGAGAGAGAGGAAACAAATGTAACTATTTTAGTTACTTCTTCAAAGTAATGCATCTCATTATATGTGTGGTATGATGGTAATGTACATGTTGAGTACATGATTGGTTTGTGAAGATGTGTTGTGGTATCAATTTCTCTGAGATTGGTGAATAAACCTGGTGATGCTACTCTCTGAGTAATTTCTTTGGATGCTTTGGATGCAATGAGGACTTACATGTTGAATTTTATGCACAAACACGTTCAAAACTAGGTCAAAGCACCACACGTGGTGTTGCTTCACATTAGAAACTTTAAGTCTGGCATGGGAGTTTGAAATTGCTCATGATAGAAAATAATTTTCTAGTCAGAGGGCATAGCATATTTTTCCAAGCACCTTTCACCCAGTAGTTCCCTAAGGTTTTTGGCAGATTTTGTTGAACGTCAAAGCCCTGGAGACAAAAATTACAGTGCTGCAACTTGCTGAAATATACGGAAACTGCCATCATTCTAGGGGGAAAAAAACATACTTTGCAATGACGTGTCTCGCTTCAGACAGATAATTGCAATTATTATTTACTATATATGAGCTACGTATATATACTATATATATATATATATGAGCTGGAGTGAATGAAAATGTATGAGCCTCTAGAGCTGTGTGGAGAGTATCGAGTAGTGGATGAGATCTCTCAATTCAGTTTGCAAAGTTTGTGCACCTTACAGTTTCAAAGGCCCATGCATCTTCGGTGCCTGTTAGGCAGCCAGCAATAACATTAGGAGCCAAGCAAACACAGAGAGAGAGAGAAGAGAGGAAATAAATGTAACTATTTTAGTTACTTCTTCAAAGTAATGCATCTCATTATATGTGCAAAAAAAACTATGCTGAAAATGAGAGCACATGCAGCCAAAAGGATGGATGCAGAGGAAATAAAATAAAAAATAGAAAAGTTGTCCTGCTGTTCATACATTTGGTTGTATAGACCAGAAATGACTTGCCAGATTAATGAAAGAATGAAGAAAGGTAAGCCAGTTATGTAAGCCACTTAAGGCCTACACACTCTTATAATCATACTCTTGAATCACAATTTTATATTTAACACACATTCCTTCCACCAGCTAAAAACAAACAAAGAAAGACAGAAAGAAACAAGAACAGACAGACAGAAAGAGACACAGAAAGTCAGACAGAAAAAAAAGAGAAAGAATGTCAGAAAGAAAGACCAATAAAAAATAAATAAGATGAATCCAGCCCTTTCTGGGGGTCAACCCCTAAAACAGAAGACAAAGCCAACCGATACCCTACTTGACTCACAGGAGATCCCGGGACATTCCAAACTGGAGACAGCTTCCTGGTGCAGCACGGATTGCAAAATCCCCTGACAGGCATCCCACCTTTGCCACATAGGTAGCGCCATCCTCCGTGCCAGATCTTCACGGTCCGTCTCGCAGGCACCTCTCTCCCACAGGGAGTGCTCTTCTTCACAGGGGGACAGGTAGTGGTAGTTGGGAAAGACCTGCGCCTCCAACATCTTCTGAAACAAGGTGCCGAGCTCCGCAGGCGAAGACACCTGCAGCAGCCATCTCACCTGGTCCAGCACCCAGTCAAAGGTGACCCTCGCACTGTCCTCAGACATGTTGTGAAAGGACTTGGAAGGTTCCCCTGCTCCACAGCAAAACAAATGATCTAGGATGTAATGCTACATTGCTGAAACCACAAGACCGCTTTGTAGCCAAAATTGTGAACTTAAAAAAAAAAAAATAATAATTATTATTATTATAATAATAATAAATAAATAAAAAGTGCAAGTCCCTCAAGCCTAGCCGTGGGGCTGTATGTTGCTGCCTCAGAGATCAAGAGAAGTCCATAGAATGAGACCGGAGGCTGGGATCCACCTACCCTTTAACCAGGGGAAGTGAAGTTTCACATGTCCCTTTCAATTAAAAAAAAAAAAAAGAATCCAAAGAAATACTGATACATCCTGCCTGGTCTAAATCCACATTCACTTCACTTTTTCATCGTAGATGAAGACAGAGCAGAAGTTGCTCCCGAAACCAATTTCAAATAGGCTGGGAAACAATCTGTGGCAATATTCTGGAGAATTTGCCAATGTGCGTCAAAATGTAAGGTCATCTTATAATTATGAATACCCAGAAGAGCTTGAATAAATACAAATACAAACAATAAGAAACTATTCAATGAAAAAAAAAAAAAAGGGAATCATATATAATTATGAAGGAAATCTTGATCATGTTCATGTCATAATATAAATCCTGAATAACCTGTGATGATCCTACCCACAGAGATGCAATGGTTAATAAATAAAAACAATAACTGTGACAACAGTGATAATACACGCAGGAGTAATATCACAAACTGAATGGATACCAGACATGTTGAAAGTCACACCATCACCCCTGAAATTGGATTATTTTATTGGGTTGATATGTAGAACACAAATCCTAAAGACTTAAGATGATCACTTTGGCACCGTCAGTCAGGTTACAGACAGTAGCAGACCTTTAATTTTGAGTAACAAATACCTCCACTGTTGACATATGTGGATGTTATTACTGATAAACTGTACTATATTAAAAACAAGAACGGAAACTGACATCCTCTTGGGCTTATCCAACATAAGGTTCAGTACAACAGGCTACCCATTCCAGTTGTGGAGACACTGGTAGAGTTGTTTCTTTGTAGGACACCGACTTATTCGTATTCTTTTAAAACCATGACGTCTTATTGTGCTTTTGTAGAGAATGTATGTTTGTTTGCAATGTATTTGTATATGGAATTTATTCTATGTCTTTTCTGTGGACCAAGAGTCTGATATAAAAGTTTGACTGATTAACATTGGTTCTACATAGAAAGTGTGTCGTTTCGCACAATAATATGATCTACCCGAAACCAAGGGTCCAATCAAGCACATAACAGCGCCCACGGGGAGCACCCCACACAGTGCATGATACAGTACAAATGGGTGTTTCATTACATCACAATAACATTTCCTCAGGTAACCTCCATATAAAAATTCTCACATGAAAGTGCAAAGTGTGACTTCTCAGCAGCATCTGAGGTTCATTAACAGTATCTGCACAGATCAGACATGGCAATGTGTTAAATAAATAATTTAAAAATAAATAAATGTGATATCATCACATACTAATCATACACCTATCCACCCCCACCACACGGTCACACTTATTCTACCGCATACTCTACTAGCATTTACCAGCAATGAAAATAATTGCCACCATCGACATAGTTTTCTGTTCCATTACTCTACGCACCCTTGTAATAGTAATCTTCAATATCAACTTTGTATGCATATACCATGTTTTATACCATGTTATCTTTGTATGTATTGTGTACATTTACCACATGTTGCTAGCGTGCTCATTCAGATACGTGTATGATTTGATCTGCCATGTTCCTGATTGTTTCCCCTCCCCTTCTTCTCCCTTCCCTGCCATGTTAAATCACCACAAATGAAATATCCCCTGAAATACAGGCTTTAATTAATCCACAGGGGACCTCTCGTTATCTGCAAACATACAGCTAGATAACAGTTAGACCTTAGTTTGATGCAGAGCATTTGCGGCAGCCATATTGGATGTTCCTGAATCAAGACTATCAGAAACTGTTAAGGTTTCTGAAGTGTTTCCCCATTCATTCATTTCAATTGGAAAAAGAGAAGAAAAACGAGAAAAACAAAAGAACGCCCGGGCTTATCAAACAACTGCATACACGCCAGGATCACGCCATTAGTACGGACCTGTGAACGTTGGCTGGCGTAGATATCCGGACAAGAAACACGCATAATAATAATAATAATTACTATTATAATAATAATAATAATAATAAATAATAATAATAAAAACTTAGCAACAGCAAAAAAGCAACAGCATTGTGAAGCATTCATTGAATAAGACAAACCAAAAAAGGTATATATCATTTACATAATTTATTTTTTGTAAATCAAAGACAAATCATTTAGGAGGTAAACATATACAAAAATTATTTAAAAATGAATTCCTTATACAATTTGTGTAATGTAACTTTGACTTCTTTAGGACTAGAGTACGTAGATCAGTTTGATTACAATGGTCGTGCTGAAATCTTAATCTTGAAAACGGCACGCTACAGCTACATGCCAGGAGCGACAGAGCGATTTCCGAGAGCTTCGCTGAAATCAAGTCAGACATCACAGAGCCAGAATCAGGGATGAGCCTGCCTGCCTACTTTGATCCAAGCAGCAGCTACATATGAAGTTTGTGCGTTCGCAAAGAGCAAAGATCTCGCTGACTTAATCTGGACAGCGGGTAGGGAAGCCATTAAGATGCTCCTCGTTCCCGTCCTTCCTCTTCTCATCTTACAATGCATGTAGAGAGTTCCTCAGGGAGTACCTTAAGCAACTTCAGGCCGACTTATATTATATAAATATGTTATTAGAAGGCTAATCTGAATTATCTCCTGATATACTGACATGTGAAGCACAGTAGTCCTTGATCCCTGCAAGAGAACAAGAAGGACAAATGGATTAGTGAGGTATGCCATGACTCATTTCAGAACAGTTCCACAGGATGCTTTTCTGTGCTAGAAAGTTAGCAGATAGTTCAGTTCTAGGGAAGCTCCATTTCTTAATGCACAGCCAACATTCTTATTCCACCACTTCTCTTTTCGCAGGAGCGAAAAAGAGGAATAGACGATTCCTCTCACCCGCAGATATTCATGGATTAAATGTTTATTTGAATCTGTCACAGGCTTGAGAGATGCTGTAGTGATGTGTCTATGCACATCATTTAGCAAGGCTTAATTTTCTATATCTTGGGTGACTCAACCAGGTAGCTTCATGGCAAGGTGAGAGGTCATTTCGTGTGCAGGACCGATAATGTGCTTGTTAAGAGGCTATGACTTGGCTGTGACACTGCTGTCGGCTTTGAATTGTTTCGCATTTGCGTTTCAAACAATGCCACATGCAAATAACTGAATATGGCCCTGCAACCTGACCAGCCACTGGTCTGACTGGTTCCTCCTTCTGTCAGACTGCACCGGCGCTCAGATGTCCGACAGTTCTGAGGCTGACCCTTGGCAGACTAAGGGTTTAAGTTATGAGGCTGATGCGGCTGACCCTTGCAAACTAAGGGTTTAAGTTATGAGGCTGATCCTTGCAGACTAAGGGTTTAAGTTATGAGGCTGATGAGGCTGACCCTTGCAGACTAAGGGCTTCAATTCTGAGGCTGACCCTTGCAGACTAAGGGCTTAAGTTATGAGGCTGATCCTTGCAGACTAAGGGCTTAAGTTTTCCTCAAAACATCTGTGTCTGGCACAGCCCGGATGCGTACGTGCGCGTTTGTGTCTCCAAAGTATCCTAGCGTTGCTGTTGCAGACACGTCTCTCAGCACACAAGCTCAATCACAGTGGGTGAAATTATATCTCTACGCCAAGTGAATCTACGGCAAAGACTGTTATTTTTATAGGTCTATAGATTTATCTGCCCCTTCATAACTATTTACTCCTCTATCTACATAGCGATAGCTATGTAATACCACTGCTGGTAATCTAATTAACTATTATTCACTGAAGCATGAAAGAAACTAATCGCTCATTTTATCAGCGGGTCTCCAGTAGTTTATACCAAGGGCGCAAACAAACTAATGAAAATGTGCATCTGTACTGCAAGTCGCTTTGGATGAAAGCGTCTGCTAAATGCATAAATAGCATAAATGAACTGAGCCAGTGCTTTAAAAGTTGTATGCACATGCGCAGTCAATGTGCACACGTCTGCACAGACACAACATTTTGGTGCTGTGCGGAGAGTCGGCGCCGGTGAATTCTAGTCTGTATGCAATAAAGATCTTCACAAGACAATGCTGGCAGTAAATGGTAAATACAGCAAATGGTATGATGGTACAATCTGCAGAACTAAGTCCAGGCAAACACTGAGCTGGCAAAAACAGGTGCCAGGGAACCATATCAAAGCCTGCTATCAAAGAGTAATCAACTGTGCGGGTAGGATTGGACGTGTTTGGCACACAAACGACTCGCCTTTCACTACAAGGCCGTGCCATCAGAGGAATTTGGTGCTTGCGTAATCTCAGTGAAACTACTACTTCATTATAAATCTGACAGGCTGCTTCCATTCATTAAGCGCCATTCTAGGCCTGTCCACCTTTTGGTGTGGACAAATGGCCTGGACTTACTCTGGACTATGTTCCCATAAGCGATGGCTGCAGGGGAGTCGGGCACTTCGCTAAGGAACGATTTCCCCTCGTCACAGCTTCTCCCTGCAAAGGCATGAAGCAAAGGGTTAATTGTGAGTACTCTGGATCGGCCAAAGAGGAAGCAAAGCTTTGGCTTTAGTTTGATAAAAACATTAAAACAGGTCGGACTGTGGCTGGTATGCCCATGTGACCGAAGGAATGGGGAAACACCGTATCTGGCAAACAAGAACCAAAACACCAAACAGAGATCAGTGACCAAATAAGTCACTGATAAACAATGTGCACCTAGAGCTTTTTATGGCATTAGGATAAAGCAGCTTTTTTTTCTAACCAAAAGCCCAACACTTCCTCCAGACCATATCTGTGTTCAGATCTCCTTCACTTTTGAGTCTAATTTTCTTGTAGATGTTTTTCCTGTTTAAAAAATAATAATAATAATAATAATAATAATAATAATCTGAGTGCCATTTTTGTTTCTGTATGCAGGCTACACTGGGCTGTGCTATGTGAGGACGTTTGTGAAATGATTGGATAATTAATCAGAAGTAATTAAGTCATGAAGTGTGTCATTGTCAGTGGATAAGAAGTGATAACTTTTGAGTAAGTAAGTTGGTGAGTAAGAAGGGCAGACGCTCACACTCATATCAAACCACTGAGAAGTCTGACACATGCACTGGCTGCACGGGACAAAACCTGACCCATACAAATACAATATTGAGTCATCTCTAAAGAAACCCTTATGATGTCCTTGCGTCAAACTCTTCTGGTCAAACTGGTCTTGGTGGAATGTGTGAATGTAAGTGTGCATTCTGAAAGCAGTTACTGTAGTCTCGGATATGTTTGTACAGGTAGAGGTTTCGGGAGCATCAGCTTGTTTTGACTATGGACTACGACGCAGACACAGACGCAGGAACAGTGTGTGTGTGTGCACGCGTGTGTAAAGGTAGAGGTTTCCGGAGCATCAGCTTGTTTTGACTATGGACCACGATGCAGACACAGATGCAGGCACAGTTGAGTGTGAAAGTGAGCAGACCAACCGCGTCAGTCCACAGCTATTTTACATTCTCTTCAAGCTCTGAACTAAACCTCTTATTTCACTACATGCTGAAACAGTTCAGCCATTGTCCTTTGGGCGAGGCTGCATATCATAGAAGGTGTGTTACAGCTAGCCGACCAGCATACACAAGCTCAGTGCTGTACCTATTCGAGGGTCCAGTGGCACTTTTCCCAAAAGAGGAAGATTCAACTCTTCGCACATCCTCTCAGCTCCGCCTGTAGTTGGGGGGAAGATCTGGGAAGTGTTCTGAAAGAGAGATGTACATTTCAATTTAATGACAAAGTCAAACTAAAAGAGCATAAACAAATTTGATTAAACACCATTCAACTCCATTCCAATTCAACTGTGTGGATATGTAAGGCTGGGAAGAGCGCCACTGCACCGAATGAAATGACATGTTCGCATTTCATTGTTGCAATGCACACATTCTCCACATCTTGTGGCAAATGATAGTGTCATAATATATTAGCCTAAAGGCGAAAAGTGTCGCTCGACAAAACTGAAGAGGATATAGTGACGGTGCAGTACCTGTGTGCTTTCATAGTCTGTTCTCGCTGTTGACAAACTGGCTCAGAACAGAAAGTGTGTTATCATGGCAGCTCAGCTACCTAGTTAACTAGTTCAAGTCCTGTTGGTCACGGAAGATAGGCTTAACACCCCCCACCATTAATCAAATCAACATTTGATCAAATATGAACTTCACAGCTAGCACTGCAAGCTACCTGGGATGCTAAGAACATTAACTAACCAGATAGCCGTATTCATGTCAACAAGGCTAAACGTCTCTTCTCGGTCAATCAGTGACAAAAACGTTCAACGTCTGAGCAATTGAGACATTTTACGTGTACGTGACAAGACAGAGACAAGGTCTACACTCTAGCAGATAACAACTGTCTCTTTTACATCATTTTTTTGGTCACACTTCATGAACTTCACTTGAACGTTAATTTCAACAAACTATCTGTAAAGTCTCTAGTAGGCAGACTATCCAAATGAAGTGTTACCCATTTATTTGTCGAGCAACACTTCATAGTTGCCTGGACTATAAATTGGCTTCAAGGGGTGCAACCAGAGATTTTAAAGACAACTGAATGTCACATTAATAACCATGCTGAGTTCTATAGTAGTCAGTCACACTCTAATCTCCTCACATCCTTCCCCCTTCCTTGAGCGGTCCTAGTCACGTCCCCCACCGAGAGAGGCACGTCCGGCAAAACAGATGCCGGCAAAACAGATGCCATCTTAACCAAACCAAAGCTACCTTGGTAAAGTTAAGGAAGGGAAGTTAACCTCACTCACACTTCCTGTTTCCACTCATCAGCCTGCCCAAATGAAGTGTGAAGACCAGTATTCTGGATCCAAACAAGACACCCTGACAATAAAACCTACCATCTCACTGTTTTATGGTCACATTATGGCAGCAGTGCACACAGGTAACAGTAGCGTGAGCTAAAGGTCAGCAGGCCTGTGGTAATTTAATGGAGACCCAAATCTGTAATGTCTTATCCAGCTTCAGCTGGTTCCAGGAAGGATCTGAGCGTTGGGTGAGGGCCAGGCCTGTTCCCGTCAGCTTATCTCAGTGGTGGCATTTGGGGCGGGGCAGTGGGACTTGCCTTGCACTTGGGGCACACAAAGCCACTCATGTTCTCCACGACACCGATGATGGGCAGCTTGACCTTCTGACAGAAGCCAATCTCCTTCCTCACGTCCTGAAGCGACACTTCCTGTAGGAGTCCAGGAGGGGAGGGAGCGGGGTGGGGGAGAGAGGGAAATAAATGGAGAGTGAGTTACTCTGTTGTTGAGAAATGTCCTGTCAATTACTACAGCCCACTGTAAAGCTAAACAACCAGGTGTAGGAAATGGCTGCTGTTAGACACATGAGCCAAACTCCCGCAGTACAGAGGTACTGCTTTTCCCAAGGCTACAAAATCCTTTAACCACTTGATACTCTAACCATTAAGTGATGTAGGTCTGGTAAATGATTAAGAGGAATCAAAGCAGCATATATACAGAGATTCATTATTTCGCATAAACTTTTTACAGGAGATAAATAGGTAATTCAATTCCATTTTTATTTATATAGTGCCAAAACAATAAAATGGTCTCAAGGCGCTTTACAGAGCCCAGGGCCTGAAACCCCCTTAGAGAAAGCACCATGGTGACAGGGGCAAGGAAAAACTGAACCACGGCACATACGGTAAGAACAGAGAAGGTTAAATTCTATGCTCAGAAACAAGAGTGGCCACCAATATGTACCCTTGGCAACTTTGCCAAATACATGAACACATTGAATAAACCAATACATTTTGAATATTAAAATTAAAAGGAAGAAAATTAAACAAAACAAAAAAAAGAGGTGAGCTATTGACACAGGGCATATTGTTCTGGTACCACTTGCCCATGGAAGAGAGATCACAGAGAGATGAAATGTCTGATGGTCAGAGATGATCGTCAGAGAGTATGGGGAAGCGAAAGTGTCTGAGGCCCCGCTTCCTCCTTGGGCTGATCAACAGTTCATGCATCGCTGGACAGCCTTGCAGTTTTGCATAGTTCCTAGCAATGACATTCTTCTGGGGTACGAAGAGAGACCGCTCTATCAGACACACACACACACACACACCTGACAGGTGTGACTGGAGACTCTCTGTGTCAACATATGTCCAGAGACTCCTGAATCAGTGGCAATCAAACATGGTAAACAAAGCCCCCCGCCCCAAAAAAAACCCTCCTCTTTTTCTCCGAATGGGAGTTGGCCCTCGCTTGAGTGAACGAGCCGAAAACTGTTTTTGTTTGACGCTCCTTTGTTGTGCAGCGGACTGAGACGCTGACATGGGTGTGAGGCTGTGTGCTTTGTGAATTATACAACACAAACCTGGCAGGCCAACATGACTCTGGCATGAATCAACACGTACATTTACAGGGGAGGCGGCGTCATTCTGTATAACAGTTAATCGGACAGAATTAAAAAAAAACTGCTCGTTTCCCCTTTATTTGGGGGTTGACCGACACCCTGGGTGTTAACTGCCAACTGAGGATCCCAATTCAAGCTGATGTCTAGTATAGCGGCTCAAATGAAGAACAAGGGTTATACCTCATTACAGGCAAAGACAGAAAGACAGTCACTCTCACGGACATCTGACAACAATGGCTGGGCATGTTGCCAAGACAACCAAAAGGTCTTGATCAAGTGTAATTCCCCAAACTCATGAGTGTGCTTCCTGATTCTTTCTCTAATGCTAGTATTATTGTCTGTGTGTGTCTGTGTGTGTCTGTGTGTGTCTGTGTGTGTCTGTGTGTGTCTGTGTGTGTCTGTGTGTGTCTGTGTGTGTCTGTGTGTGTCTGTGTGTGTCTGTGTGTGTCTGTGTGTGTCTGTGTGTCTGGAGGTGTTTGAGGGAGACAGTAAGAGAATAAGAGCATGATTAAATGCATCACTCATCTGAATGCGTGTTTTTGTTCACATGCTACTACAGGAGTGATGTGCGGATTGCAGATTGTAGCCACGGGTACCACGGTTAATCTGCGGATCTCGCAGACCGAGTCATACACATTAACATTCTGATTAATAGTGGATGGGCAAAATAATACATCATTAATGAGGAAAATATGAATTACATGCTCTTAAATGTAAACCTATTTTGAGTATCATTTTTCGTCGAAAAACAAAATAGTAGATTAGACTCTGATGGCAAAAAGGATCAGAGAAATTTTAAAAAGGAGAACTAAAGATAAAGGAAGTGCCGAAAGTTTCCGTGTGAAAATGATTATGGGTTTTCACCTAATCACTCTGAGTCAAATGCTGGGTAAGTCATGCAACAGCAGTGAAGCGCTGCATGTATGTTAGGCACAAACTGGGACCTCAAACATGCTACATCAAGTATGTGCTGAAGCAAGAAGCTAGCCAAGTCAGATAAACACTTTAACCGACATCTGTAAAGAAAGCAAAAGAGCTCCACAAGAACTTTAAATCCAAATTTGTGCATGACTGTATATGCCCTCTTCTTGAATATCCAGGCACCTGGATAGTCATATTCTGGCCACAGTGGAATTTGACAGTCATCTCAGAAAAGATCAGCGAAAATATCCATGACCAAATAACCAATGTGTTGATGAATTATGGAATACCAGCAGACGAAAAAGTTTTCCTCAGTGATCAGGGCCCTAATTTAAAGTGTGCAATTTTGACCTGCCACTGGGTCCTGTGCTCCGCGCACACACACACACACACTGAACACGGTGTTGGGACAGACATTCAGTGAGAAGAATGCACCAGAATATATCAAAGATGTGGTGGAAACGTTAGAAAACTGCGAAAGCCTCGTAACATTCCTGAAGAGAACTGTGGCTGCGGGGAGATTGGCGCACACTGTGATTGAAGAATGTAAAGTTCGCTGGAACAACAAAGTCCATACGC
This sequence comes from Clupea harengus, assembly GCF_900700415.2. Classification (NCBI taxonomy): domain Eukaryota; kingdom Metazoa; phylum Chordata; class Actinopteri; order Clupeiformes; family Clupeidae; genus Clupea; species Clupea harengus. Next base: position 7,070,946 of record NC_045152.1, on the reverse strand, counting down.
TGAAATCTATACTGAAGCAGCACAGCGACATCAGACAGCTCCTGGAAAACAGAGATCAGCTGCATTGGATGGAGGGCATCTTTGAAGACCAGCTGATGAACTGCTCAAATGCATAACTCTCCTCAAATTAGCCATTAATGAGTGGGAAGGAGAGAGACACCAGACAATTCCCACGGCGTTGCTATGTTTTTTCAAACCTAGGAAACATTGCGCGCCCAAGTCTGGAGATCCATCATGCATAGTTTCTCCGTGCTCGCGTATCTAGCCTGCTTGAGGAGAAGATGCTTCTAACTCCCACTCACTGAGTGCCCACGGTTCCCGGTCCTAGACTTCAATCGCTGAAAATGTTGACTGGGGGTGATGAAGCAAGTGCGGGAACTTCTGAATGAAGAACTCAGCGTCAGCCAGAATACAGGATAAGGCACCTCAGGTGAACATGACAGGCGATTAATGTATTTACGTTATACATTTATGCTAGATTGGCACCAGGATTGGTTCTAGGCTTTAGAAGCTACAAGCTCTTTTCATTTATTTTGAACTGATGAGCACTTTATAGGCCTACTTATTAGCCTATTTATTTTTTTTATGTTGGACATCCTTAGAATGTTAGTATTAGCTCTTAGAATGTTAGCATTAGCTTTTAGAATGTTGGTATTAGCTCTTATAATGTTAGTATTAGTTCCTAATTGTTTGTATCTGGGAAGTCATTCAGAATTTTATTTCGGGGAGATACCCATTTATTTCATTTATTTAAAACCAGCCTACTTCAGTGTAATATGTTACCATGTCATCACGCTTAATGTCCCACTGAGAGATAATGGTGATGTCTGGTCGGTGGTCAGGAGCAGGTCTCTAAACCACTCGGGTGGGTGGATGATCCATGCATACATGCGGATCAGAGACGATCCACGCATTACTATTCTACAGATATGTAGCCATGTTTTTGTGCCTCTTGGTGTAATTATGTAAAAGTGTATGTATGTGCGTGTATGTGCGTGTGTGTGTGTGTGTGTGTGTGTGTGTGTCTGTGTTGGAAAGGCTTCAATCACTTAAACATTAAGCCAATATAATCTGCCTCTGAAGCAATCCTAGCACTGTTTACAGTTTTTTTTTATGGCAGTGAGTTGGAAGATAAGACTTCAGATGAGCAACATCTCCATGCCAGACCTGGCAAATGTGTCCATCCCCACCCCCACTCAGTCAACCTCCCTTTGCCACCAGTATAAAGGGAGCAAGTCTGAGACAGGAACAACACTCCCCCCCCTGCCTTCAGCCTGAATCCACTCATGGTACAAGATTTTCTGTGTGTGTGAGTGTGTGTGTGTGTGAATGTGAGTGTGTGAATGTGTGAGATGTGTGAGTGTGTGAGTGAGTGTGTGTTGATGTGTGAGTGTGTGTGTGTGTGTTGATGTGTGTGAGTGTGTGAGTGTGTGAGTGTGTGTTGATGTGTGAGTGTGTGTGTTGATGTGTGAGTGTGTGTGTTGATGTGTGAGTGTGTGAGTGTGTGTGTGTGTGTTGATGTGTGAGTGTGTGTGTGTGTGTGTGTGTGTGTGTGTGTGTGAGTGTGTGAGTGTGTGTGTGTGAGTGAGTGTGTGTTGATGTGTGAGTGTGTGTGCGAGTGTGTGTTGATGTGTGAGTGTGTGTGTGAGTGTGTGTGTGTGTGTGTGTGTGTGAGGGTGTGTGTTCATGTGTTTACACAAGGTTTCACCTGTGGCGTGGTTATGATGACTGCACCGTCTATGCGAGCCTCCCCGAGGTACTGAACTATGGACAGGTGCTCGTCGGAGGTGCCGGGGGGTGTGTCCACGATCAAGAAGTCCAGCTCCCCCCAGTCCACATCCCGCAGAAACTGTTTGATCATCCCTGCAGTGAAGTAAACAAGCTCAGCGTCAGCGATGGCCAATTAATGTTTAATCCTGCAATAAAAGCAATGTTTAAGCCGATGGACATCACTTTCAGGTTGTCCTCCACGTACTACAGAGGGACACAGGGAAACACAGTCACACACTGGAGCCAGCGCACTGTTTAGGCAGGTCCATAACTAAGCCAAGTCCAAAAGCACACGAGAGATCTGAGTAGGATCTGGTGCCACGTGATCTAGTTTCAATCGAGTTATCGATCAGTGTGTGTGTTTCTGAACCGATTAAAAGCTAACTATTTCATGGTGCCGTCCTAGTGAAGGGTTAATATTTGAGCTCAACAGCCAATCAAATACGCCACACCCTACCGTGCTCCTGAAAAGGCGCCGGAGCACGAGCGCCCCTCATTGTTGACTTGCCAGAATAGTGTACGGCTGGGTCCAAGCCAATGTCTTTTATTCCCATGTACAGAGCTGGGACTGTGCACCAACACTGGATTGAGAGCTAAAGCAATGCAAGGGAGAATTCCACTCAACAAATAGTGTAATTGATCAGCGATGGCCATTTAATGTTTAATCCTTCCGGATGAATTAAACACTAAAGACAATCATTGCACGAATGACATCTAATCTGTAATGAGTTTGACCGGTCAACCAAGTTCTCGGTCAAACAGGCCTTCGATAAGGAATGCCAAACCCACACGGGCAGGAGATGCTGATGGAGATAATTTCCAAACACTGTTAATGACTTAAGAATATATGAATCAAGTGCCTTGTATTAATATATTCCTTGGATGAATCATGTGCTTATGAAAGCAGGAACATTGATTTTTTTGTGTGCGTGTGTAACTTAGATTATTAGGTGCCACTTAGTCTGCATATGTACAAGAGCATGTTTAGACCAGAGGTGATAAGAAGGGTCGAACTGTGCTTCTACCGACCTTGCAAAACTTCCCTCCTTGCCTCGGACGTCAGAAATCCACCACGTGGTTATCCCTGCTGAACGCTCAACTTCTGTCTATATAAACCTTGTGCGATGTGTTTAATATGGCTTCACTTTCAGCCTTGTGCTGGGAGTGAGCCCGGTTGCAATTGTTGTTATTTGTCTAAAAAATATACTTATATGCAGCTCCGGAGTCCTGAGGTAACTAGGGTGAATTTTCACCCATCAGATGCGATGTTGTCTTTTGTTATACGCTGTACTGACTCTTCAGCGCAGGCTTGTTGAGGTCCTGACCCATCAGAACCTGAAATACTGGTTCATTATAAATAGTCCTCCATTGCTTATGCTAGAGACATGTGACTTTATTAGATGGCTAAATGACCAGGTATGCAACAATGACATATGGGTGTTGTCATTCTTGCGTAACAAAATACTGGATCTCATTTTTGTCCGATGACGAGGAAAAACTGCAAGAAGTAGCAGAACCAGTGCGCTCCTGTTGTCTCTGCGTTTGTGTTGATCTTGTAGAAGTGTGAACCCTTTACTCCTCGGTGCATTAAAGTCTTCACGACTTCAAGAGCTATGAATAGAGAGAGGTGTCTGTTCGGTGATGCCTGTGTGTGTATGAAGCTGGGAGGGCCTTCAGCCAGGTGCAATCAGTGAGCATGCTACTTCCATAGGGCTGCTGCTGAAGCGTCAGCGGAAGTGTCAGCCCTCGTGCTCAGCCCTTTTCGTGTGAAGACCTTTTTGGGTAAAGACGTACAAGTCTACCTGTACAAGTCCACCGAAACAAGGTTCACAAACAAGGTAAACTTTTTTTCATTTTGACTCTGCCATAGCCATGTGTCACAGTAGCATCTCTGTTGTCACTGGGGGGGTCAACCAAAGACTGGGTGTTCTAAGCCCAACCAGAGGGGGAAGAAGGTAGACCAATACAGACAAGCAGCCAGCTGGATGTCAGCGCTATGAAAAGCGCATATCACAGACTCCGTCCTGTCACATTGGGGGTATGAAGCGGCGAAGGCGTGGGATGGGGGGAGGGGGGAGTGAATGCATATCTGTAAGTAGTATGTACGTGTGTATGTATGTAAAAGTTCATGCAAAGTTCATGTATGAGTAGGCCTGGGTTGTTCCTTCCCCCAGACCACAATCAGACAGATTCTCAGTTCGCAAGATTGTCGTTGCCATGGAGACAGCCTTGTAAGGGTCCTGGACAGAGACAACAATCCACAGGTGTCTGTGGAAAGGGGGAAGGGAATGAGAGAGAGTCTCACTGCAGCAATCTTCAGGGGAGTTGTTTTTCCAGCAACGGCCTTGGCCAAGGCCCCTGCCGGTTGAGGGAGCCGAAAGCAGATAAGATTGGGATTGTTTGGTCTTGCAAGTAGCTGCATTCAATTTGCGCCTCTACTCATGAGACCTTTTCTCCCATTTTAATAGCAGGTCTTCAATTCTAACCAATTTCATTTGCAGAGCCGTGAACATCTCCTTGTTGTTATCCATCTGGCGGTTTGAAGCCACAGTCTGAGTGCCCACAACTCTACCCAGCGCATCAATCATTTCGGGCAGCCTTAGGGGGCTAATGACAGCTGTCGCCGTTTCCTTAATTTTCCGATAAATCAGGGTAGCGCCTAATCCAAACAGCAGAAATCCTGTAATCATAGTTCCGAATAGGTAGATGTCTTCAACGTCTTCCACGGAAAGGGCTGCTAGGCACACGACACGGCACTGCTCCCACGCGTCCATCATGTAGCCAGCTGCGAACGTCCCGGGAGGACATACAGGTTCCCCCGAACCCGAGCTTCTCGATGAGAAGATGGTGTCAATTGCATTGAGAGACCAAGAGATCAAATCCATGTTGTTTTTTAGTTCGAAGAGCGATGCGGAGAGAGTCTCTCAAGTATAGCAGAAGACAAGACAAGACGATAGAAGCCAAGCAGGGAAGGTCAAGGGGAGGAGAGGGAGAGAAAAATGCGACCGCCTTCGAAGAGAGCCAAGAGAAGAATTATGGTAACTGCTCCTGTTAAAACTTATGTGATTGTTATCTACCGTCCACCAGGACAACAGGGTGATTTCGTCCATGAGCTGGACACCCTGCTGTCATCCATCCCTGAGCAGAAGTGTCCAACACTCATCCTTGGCGACATGAACATCCACCTAGACAATCCCAACTCAGCTGACTTTCGAACCCTGGTTCACTCGTTCGACCTACAACAGGTCCCCACTCCTCCAACTCACAAAGCAGGAAAAGAGCTTGACCTCATCCTTGCTCGGAACTGCACCACGGACAACCTAACGGTAACCCCTCTGCATTGCTCGGACCACTTCTTCATTCGCTTCGATGTTCGGCTCATTGAGCAACCCTCTGTCCCCCCTCCGATGGTCTCGTTCCGGCGCAACCTCTCTCCCACCCACTTTTCCTCTCTGGTTTCTTCTGCTCTTCCACCTTTATCCACTTTCTCCTCACTAGGTGTCAATGATGCCACAGAAGCTCTCTGCTCCACTCTGAGCTCATGCTTGGACAGCTTGTGTCCACTTTCCACCAGACCTGCTCGATCTACCCAGTCTCATTCGTGGCTGAGTGATACCCTCCGAACGCAGCGCTCCAATCTCAGAGCGGCTGAGAGAAAGTGGCACAAATCTGCCGCGCTGGACGATCTTGCAAGCTACCAGACACTGCTGGCCTCCTTCTCATCCAGCATCACTGCTGCTAAGAAGACTTTTTTCAATGACAAAATCAACGGTGCAACTGACGCTCGGAAACTATTCTCCACCTTCAAAACTCTGCTCTACCCTCCTCCTCCCCTCCCAGCTACTAACCTCACTGCTGATAACTTTGCTTCCTTTTTCACAGAGAAAGTGGCAGCCATCGGGCAACAGTTCGACCAACTGTCCCCCTCCTCTAAGGGCGCAACCGTCAATAGCTCATCTTTTCCTTCTTTCATCCCTCTCAGCGAGAGTGAGGTCTCCAAAATCCTAACAGGTAGCCGTCCAACTACATGCCCGCTGGACCCCATCCCATCCAACATCCTTCAAGCCATATCGCCTGCCGTCTACCGCAATAACACAGGTGATTAATGCTTCATTTAATTCTGGAACATTTCCTTCTCTTTTCAAAGTGGCTCGGGTAACGCCGCTGCTCAAGAAGCCGTTTCTCGATCCCACTCAGGTGGAAAACTATCGACCGGTCTCACTTCTCACGCTCCTATCTAAAACCATTGAGAGGGCAGCTTCCAAACAGGTCACCGAGTTCCTGTCAAAGAACAATCTCCTCGATCCGAACCAGTCTGGATTCAAAAGCGGTCACTCCACCGAAACAGCCCTGTTGTCTGTAATGGAGGCCTTAAAACAGCTAGAGCAGCCAGCTCAATCCTCGGCTCTCGTCCTGCTTGACTTATCAGCTGCGTTTGATACAGTCAACCACCGCATCCTTCTGTCCATACTGTCAAGTATGGGCATTTCTGGCAATGCGCACTCCTGGTTTGAATCCTACCTCACTGGGCGCTCGTTCAACGTGTTCATGGCAAGGTCAGCTGTCTGTACCTCACCGCCTCACCACTGGGGTGCCCCCAAGGCTCGGTGATGGGACCACTTCTCTTTGCCATTACACCACCTTGTTGGGCCCTATCATCCGCTCGCATGGTTTTTTCCTACCACTGTTATGCCGATGATACTCAACTGTTTCTGTCTTTCCCTCCTGAGACACCAACGGTCTCGGCGCGGATTTCGGACTGTCTCGCTGATATATCCACATGGATGAAAAATCACACCTTCAGCTGAACCTGGCCAAAACGGAACTGATGGTCTTCCCAGCCAAACAGGTCATCCACCACAACATCAAGATCAATACTGACTCTTTATCTCTTGCTCCATCCAAAACAGCAAGAAACCTCGGGGTCATTATTGATGACCAACTGACCTTCACGGCCCACATCGCCTCTGTCTCCAGGTCGTGCCGCTTTGCGCTATACAACATCCGCAAAATCAGGCCGTACCTAACCCAGTATGCCACCCAGCTGCTGGTGCAAACCTTGGTGAGCTCCCGCCTTGACTACTGCAACGCCCTCCTAACGGGCCTGCCGGCTTGCGTGGTGAAACCACTACAGATGATCCAGAACGCCGGCGGCGCGTCTGGTGTTCAACCAACCGAAAAGGGCACACGTCACCCCGCTACTCATCGAGCTCCACTGGCTGCCAGTAGCTGCTCGCTTAAGTTCAAGTCACTTATGCTTGCCTACAGAGTGCTTACTGGTTCTGCTCCCACCTACCTAAATGCTCTTGTAAGGGCAAATGTTACACCCAGGACGCTGCGCTCGTCTAGTGAGCGTCGTTTGGCACTGCCGTCCGCGCAAGCACGGCAATCCAGACTATTTTCATTTGTAGTTCCACGTTGGTGGAACGAACTGCCTAGTACTACCAGAGCAGGGGCGTCCCTCTCTACCTTCAAGAAGCTTTTGAAGACCCAACTCTTCAGAGAGCACCTCCCCTCCTAACTGGCACCTGACTAGCGCTTAACTTGCACTTCAGCAGTTACATTCCTGCACTTCTTTTTCCTCTTTTCTAGGTTGTTGTTTTTCTAATTCTCATGTAAAGTAGTATTTATTGTTACACCATGCTTTTTTATTGCTCTTAGCTTGACTGTTCTCTCCCTTGTACGTGGCTTTGGACAAAAGCGTCTGCTAAATGACTAAATGTAAATGTAAATGTAATGAAGCATGCAGGTCAGGACAGTGTGTGTATTCGGTGTCCACTTAATTTACATTGTGTGTCCAGCTAAGCAGAAATGTGAAAGTAAACAAATCAAGAAGTGCGTTGTTCATGTGAATAAAACCACGATGAGGAAGTGAAAGGGGCAGTGTCTAAATACAGACTGACACAAAGGCCCATTCCATTAGTGCTACGCCAACTCCTTAATACACAGTCATCTCACACACACACACACACACACACACACACACACACACACACACACACACACACACACACACACACACACACGGCTAAATCACCACCAACGCTAGCACTACTTGTTAAGCTCATTAATATACTGGCTCATCACTAGCCTCAACAGATTTTAATTTTGTGATTCTGCAATGCTGACATCCATGATGTTCCCCATCCAAACCGCGCTGACACTATAAAGCCAAGGAGCTTTGTTAGGGTAACGGGTCATAAGTACTGTATGGAGGTCCCTCTGAAACTACATTCATAGGGAGAGCCCTAGGTTTCATGTCCTCACACAACAACGGATACACTTATTACGTCCCAATACTATCATCATTTATTTTCCCCTTACATGCCTGATTAAAAAGGTTTCTTAAGAAGAGGCAAAATAAAAAAAATTAAAAATACAAAAAACACACACACACACACACACACACACACACACACACACACACACACACACACACACACACACACACACACACACACACACACACACACACACACACACACACACAGGGAGTCAGACAGCAGTTAGTGGGAACTCCAGTGGAAAAGGGTGGGTGGAAACAGACCGTTCTTCTTGGGGCCCCTCCAGATGACTGCATCATCAGGGCTACTGAGCAGGAAGCCGATGGACATCACTGCCAGGTTGTCCTCCACGTACTACAGAGGGACACAGGGAAACACAGTCACACACTGGAGCCAGCGCACTGTTTAGGCAGGTCCATAACTAAGCCAAGTCCAAAAAGCACACGAGATCTGAGTAGGATCTGGTGCCACGTGATCTAGTTTCAATCGAGTTATCGATCAGTGTGTGTGTTTCTGAACCGATTAAAAGCTAACTATTTCATGGTGCCGTCCTAGTGAAGGGTTAATATTTGAGCTCAACAGCCAATCAAATACGCCACACCCTACCGTGCTCCTGAAAAGGCGCCGGAGCACGAGCGCCCCTCATTGTTGACTTGCCAGAATAGTGTACGGCTGGGTCCAAGCCAATGTCTTTTATTCCCATGTACAGAGCTGGGACTGTGCACCAACACTGGATTGAGAGCTAAAGCAATGCAAGGGAGAATTCCACTCAACAAATAGTGTAATTGATTCCAATCAGGTACTGAACCTTTAAAAAAAAAAAAAATTGACATGGAGTCTTTCCGTCTGATGTCAAAAGTCAAAACAATAACAAGAATTGAAGCTGGATATTTTGTTCTAGTTATTAGGCACCAGTGGGACACCAGATAATCTGCGACACACATCTCAAGCACTGTTTGAAGAGTTTATGAGTTTATGAGTGTAGTGAAGGGAGAGCGTGGTCACCCCACCTGGACGGGTCTACAGGGTGCCAAACATGGACTCATGGACCAAAGAGCCAGGCTCAATGGCATGGCAGTCAGAGCACACACTCATCTGTAGTGACGGCACATCGTCACAATGAGTTTATGACCAAAACCACTGCCAACTACAATATTTGATATTTATCATGGTGTAGCAAGCAAACATCATCTTTCTTCCTGGCTGCATTTTCATAGGTGTACAAACTAGATATGAAGAGCTTACCACAGGGGACCATCCCGAACCACTCTGGTGAACCTGTACAATAAACATGGGACACACTGTATTAACTCAGATACAATTCCAGAACAGCACGCTAAAGAGACAAACAGACCGATGGATAGATAGACAGACAGACAGACAGACAGACATACAGACAGACAGATCCTACAATGAAGTGAATTACTAACACTAGGAAGTTACTGATAAACAGTGGCGGTTTTGGGCACGGGCGAACCGGGCAGGGCGGCACTTTTTCATGACACGTGGGGGGCGGCAGGAGCACTTAAAAAAATAAATAAATAAATAAAATAATCATCTTGGCCGCAAAGCGGTTTTCTATTATCTATCATATCACTGTGTGGGGAATTGGCAAATTGGCGCCCCCTGCAGCTGCAGGCACCCCTGATCGCTAAGTAGGCACAGATCCTGCGTGAGAAGGGGGAAGGGGAGGGGGAAGGGGGACAGTTCACCTCTGGGTCTCCCAAATGGAACTTCTTAGGTTGGAATTTTCCTCTGCTAAAGTAATCAACTAAGCCTACATGATAATAGGCATACTCATTATTCACATTATTGTCATTGACAGTACCGGCTTACTTTCACCACTGATGTTATGCTAGGCTTAGGCAAGTTATCTCTGGTTAAAACTAGTTACCGTTAGCTATTCACTAGCTGCGCTAGATAGCTAGCTAGACAGTTATCATAACGGACTGCGTGTGTTGTCGGCAAACGTTCACGTTGTCATGTTAATCCATTATTAAACTGAGCATATCAATTGTTAATCCATTATTACATTTAGCATTTTGATTGTTTAACATAGCTGTAACTGACATAGCTACACTAGGACACTGCCACTGTCAGGGACAGGGTAATGCTAGTTAATAAACTAATAAACGTAGGTCTACATCTCAGTGCCTCTCCAGATGAGTTAAATTAACTGAAGGTAAATTAATTTAATCTTTTCCCTGCAGTGCATGAACAATGCTGGTATGGGATGTTGTTATCTGCAATCATGATGACCGTGAGATGAGGCTTCTCCCTCTTGCATTGTGATCTGTAAATTCTCGCCTCCAATTTAAGCTTGTCATCCATCATATCTAGTTTTACATTTTGTACATATCCCTCCATTGCATAATGAAGTCCCTTTTGAAGGCTTCTAGACGAAATCAGGTCCTCCTGTCTCCAAAAGTTGCCTAGACTAGATCCTCTTGGGATATCTTTTTGTCATTGTGAACTCTAGTCAGCTCCTATAGTTTGTCCGAGTTAGCAACAGTAACTAAGGGGGGCAGGGCTTAGCGATAGGTCAATTGAGAAATTTAAGTTTGTCTTTCACTTTCTTTTGGAGTGGGTCTCGCCCGGGGCGTAACTCCATGTACAACCGCCACTGCTGATAAAGATTATGTGTAGGGTACAGTCTGTAGTTATTGTTAGGGCTGAACGATTAATTGCACTTGCGATTTAATCGCGATATGATAGAACGCGATTTTCTAGCCGCACAAATAAATAAATAAATAAATAAATACAAATGTTCTTAAGATGGTACATTTTGCACACAGTGTTTAAAAACTGCATGCCTTGTGTTTATTCTTACAATGACTTGTTGTTTGAATTACTTAAATGCACAGTGGCAAAGCACACATACAGTTCAGGGAGTCCAGAAAAAGCCTGGAAAAAGATATGGAAGCTAAGAGACACATTAACACAAAAAGAAGACCTGATGTACCTGCTCTCCCTCCAAGCCCATCATCTTAGGTATGGAGGGACCACAGATGTCCACATCCAGCAGAGCAACCTGAAATATGAGAGAGAGAGAGAGAGAGAGTGATTAATTGCAATGCCATTTCCACTTTGTACCATAAGGTGGCAGTGGAGAGCCATCCACGGCACAGCAGGAGGCACTGCAGAACTGCCAAGTGTCTGAGGCATACCACCTTCCCCACACACACGTTACGCAAGACAGCAGCGCAGACACCTCTCTGCAGAATCTGCAACCTTCCTTTGCCTTCACCCCACAGCAGTCTTCAATGCCAAAACGATGCTCTACTCAGTGCTAGCGGAACCCAAAACTCGACCTCTTATAGTAACCCCCTCAGTATGAGAAACAACATGACTCGAAACCCCTCCACCACTGGAGTTGCTTTCCATGCGCCACTAAACTACTGTTTATCCAAAAAGCCTTCCAGTCATGGGTGAACATGTGCCAAGACGTGTGGACCTTCCAAATGGGCAAAGACCATCCCAGCATTCCAGACAGGCAGTGATGAAAAGTCGTGGATGCTCTCCGAGTGAGGCGAGGCATACCAGCTGGCGTGTGTGTGTGTCTGTGTGTGTCTGTCTGTGTGTGTCAATCTGTGTGTGTGTGTGTGCTGGGCACCAGGACTAAAGCTCTTCGTAAATTCATTCATTCATTATTTAACTATGATGGAGGCTTTGCTTTCTGATAAATCAAACTCATGCAAGCAGGTGCTAACACACACACACACACACACACACACACACACACACACACACACGGTATCGTCATCAGAACAGACAAAAAGTAGGTAGTTCAATGAATATGCATCCAGCAATTCACCAAAAGTCTCTCTCTCTCTCTTTCAGTTCTTCTTCCTCCCTTCCTCCCACCACCTCTCTCTCTCTCCCGCCCCTCAGCGGTGTTGGGGAGCGCAGACTGGAGCATGCCTTTCAGATGACACCGGGACCTGGGCTCTCCAGCAGATGTTTAGGACATCACACACCAGAGGCAGCCTTTCTCTCTACTCCTCTCCCTCTCCTTTTCTTTCTTTCTCTCCCTCCCTCCCTCCCTCCCTCCTCCCTCCATCCATCTCTCTCCCTCCCTCCCTCCCTCTGCCTCTCTCTCCCTCCCTCCCTCTAGAAGAGGAAGAAAAGGGGGGCTGATGGGAAAGCCAGATGCCTCCCCCCTCACCACACCCCTCTCCTCCATCTCTCTATCCTTCTCTCGCTCTCTCTCTCTTTCTCTCTCCCGCTCCCTCCTTCCCCCCACCCCTCTCCTCCATCTCTCTATCCTTCAGCATGAGAGCACCCTGTGCTTTCTGACTGATCTGTGACAAAATGATAAACTCAGAAGACTGAAGAGGTGGGGGGGTGAATGTTTCTCTTTCCCTCCCCCAAAGTGAGACACAGGTCAGTGGGAGTCTCACTTCCCATATCTTTATGCGCCGTGAGGACGCGAAAGCAGAAACAAGCACGCTGCTTTCTCCTTTCTTGACGGAAATTCCCTGAAAGCAAACAGGGGTGTCATAAAACCAGACCAAAAGGAGGGGAAAGGGGAGATGGAAGTAGAGGTAGAGGAGTATGATGAGGAGAGGGGGGAAAAAAGGGAAAGAAAAGAAAAAGAGAACGTAAGGTGGTGTGCGCTGGAGAGGAGGGCCTCGTTTACGGTCCCCGTGGAAACTGGTTTCTCTGGTGCTGCATGGGTTGGGTCATGTCAGAGTTCCTCTTTCCCTATATGAGGAAACGACCCTCTGTCCTCCTCATTCTCTCTTTTTTTTCTTTTTTTCGAACAACCACTTTTCCTCTAAAACACACACACACACACACTTCTCCTCTAAAACACACACACTTTTCCTTGTCAGGGTCGTGAGGGATTCCTCTGCTGTGATCAGTGCTGGACGTGGCTCTGCACCCGGCCCTCAGGGCACATACTTTCCTTTACTCCTCAACACTCCGTTTCCTTCCAACCCCTCTTCTCCTTTCTCCGCCTGCAGTGCTCTCTCTCTTTCTCTCTCTATCTCTCTGAAACAACACAATCCTTCCAGGCTCCTGTTTTTACAGAGGCCTTCATCTGACACTCACAAATGGCCACGAGGACCCCCTGAGGACCCTGAGACAGAAGTTCACAGCTGAAGATTACGTGTGTGTGTGTGTGTGTGTGTGTGTGTGTGTCAGCAGGTGTGTATGCATGGGAGTTGAAGTGCACACATTATGCATTTGGGGGGGGGGTGTGCGTGTGTGTGTGTGTTTGTGTGTATGTCAGCAGGTGTGTATGCATGAGGGTTGAAGTGTACACATTATGCATTTGGTGTGGGTGTGTGTGTGTGTGTGTGTGTGTGTGTGTGTGTGTGTGTGTGTGTGTGTGTGTGTGTGTGTGTGTGTGTGTGTGTGTGTGTGTGTGTGTGTGTGCGCGTGCGTTGGAGATGACTGTTTGTGTATAGTTGGGGGTTGGGAGTCCATACGTTATGCATCCACGTGCGTGTGTTGCCTTAACGTCTGCAGGAATATAAAGAATCCCCTTATGGCTCTGGTGGGAGTTTGTCAAAACCACATCTTAGCCATGTTGCGGGGGTGGAGGGAGCCAAGGGCCAGGGCTCCAGAGAGAGGCTATAGGGGCCATAGGTTTCCGCTCCGCTCCGGCGAGAAATGAAAGAGGGGAGAGAGCCGAGGAGGGGAGAGGGAAGAGGGGAGAGGGGAGAGGAGAGGGCCGAGGAGAGGGGTGAGGAGAGGGGAGAGGGGAGAGGAGAAGGTAGAGGAGAGGGCCGAGGAGAGGGTGAGGAGAGGAGAGGGGAGGAGAGGAGACGGGGAGAGGGGTGAGGGGAGGGGAGGAGAGAGGAGAGGGGTGAGGTCCACCAGATCCTCCGGTTTGCTTTCAGTATTAGTCAACAAAGCCTATAGAGCAGCTTCTATACCTCCTATGTCATACCTGTAAAACAAATGAAAGGCCTTCATTCGGTTGGCTTACGGAGCTACGCATGAACAACAATAAATGAAAACACATTCCTAACGTTAAAATAAAGAAAGAGCACAGTAACTCCAAATCTAGACTAGTGCAGGCATCCAGTGAGAATCTCTGGCATTCTGTTTCACAAACCTTTGGTATGTTAAAAACGGAGATGCTGGTCATTTCTCAACAGAGAAAATCACATCAAGCAACTCCCCATAAACAGAGCGAATGGCAGCTACCTCCTGTCCCGTTCTGCACAGCATTTCTTCACCACTGGCATGTCTTAGGCAAGCAGTTTAGAGAGGGAGGGAGGGAAAGGCAGAGGGGAGGAGAGGGGGCGAACGTACAAGAGAAGTTGGAGGGAACTGTGTGTAAACAGGAGGGCAAGGTCTAGACACACACACACAGACACTTTCCTCACAAGTCACAGTTAACTGATGGATGGGGGTAAAAACAGAGGGGGGGGATCGGTTCTAAAAATAAACTAAAACATTTTTTTTTTTTTAAAACATCCCCATCCATCATCTTTTCTTTCATTCGTTTGTTATATGAACTTCATAGGGGAGTTAGTGCAAGCAAAGGAAGGAAACGGGAGCAAAGGGGGACTATTTTCTAAAAAAGTACACGTCCGTCTGTGTGTGTGTGCGTGTATGTGTGTGTGCCTAAGACCTAGTCATTGAAAAAGTGAAAAGAGCCCCTTCAACCACACCTTACAGAAGGGGGGTCGGGGGTGCAGAATCAAACGTCCTCTTTCATCGCCTACCCCTGACACCAAGTTAGGGCCGGTGCCTCCCGGACGTTAACTCAAGCCTTCAGGCAAATTGGGTGTGACAAACGGCAACAGGGGGAACAGTGGAGGGTGAAGAGCGCTCCAAGCCACTTAAGACTTTCGGGAGCAGGTCGCTTGGAGTTTGAACCGGATAATGGCAGGAGCGGTCGGTACTGCTTGTGAGATTGGGGCGCGGATGGGGCGGCGGGTTCAGAGTTTGAGACTCTTGTGTTGCCGATGGACTTTGAAGCTCAAACCTCAATGGGGATGTCAACTTGGTCACTGGTGTAAAAAACCTTATCACAGGAGCGAGCGCTGTGGACCTTCAGCCTAAACAGAGGCAATTTATTTTCAGCTTTGAAACAGAGATTAAAGTGAGCGTTTGTTTTTTGCTCGTTTTAAAAAGGCTGCGCATTTTATATATGTAAACACACACACGCATGTCGGCCATCTTAACTGGGCAAACCTACTGGGTGGGAGGCTCAAACCTGATGGCTTGTCTGAACAAAGCATGTTTTTAGAACAAAGCATGTTTTTAGAACAAAGCATGTTTTTAAAAAGTGTCCGTTCCCACAACAAACCTCCGAGTCAGTGAGAACCAAAGCCCAAATATGCCTGGTTCTGATGGGGTTAAACAGACCTAAAGAGCAGTTCTCACTAAGGTCTGAAACTGTCTTAAAAAAAAAAAAAAAAAAAAAAGAGCTGTAAGAAGTGTTTGGCACCCAAAACTAAATATTCCCATAATTCCCTCTGTCTGCAGCCAGGATTTAACCACAGGCTGTAGACAACATGAAAAAGACACGGAGACACATGTATACATACTCACATGTGCATACACCAACACAGTCAGAGCCGCGTGTGCAAACGTACGTACACGCACACACACACACACACACACACACACACACACACACACACACACACACACACACACACACACACACACACACACACACACACACACACACACACACACACACACACACACACACACACACACACACGTTGCCTGCATTGTAAAACAACCACACGTTTCTGTCTTAGGGGGCCTTCCGCACGACATCGGTGAAAACTTAGAAGTCTGATTGCATTTTAGCCTTTCGTCCACACGTCAACAGCGTTTTCAAGCCCTGAAAACGTAAACAGAACCCTTACATCACCAGCGAATATGGAACCTTTTGAAAAACGATGACAACACAGCCCCAACTTTTTCCAATCCCATTTCCTTCTCTGGGTTTGTCTGATGTAACATGACGCTAAATGTTAGCAACCTTGAACAGGATAAGTAGCCTAATGGGAGGGTGCATTTGGTGTGAGGAAGTTCTAGCTCATGGAAGACAGGTAGGATCTGGACATTATCTATTCATGTTCAATTTAATTGCCCACCCAGGTAGGTAGGTAGACATTGTCTGCAGCCCTTCACTCTGATAGGGTGTCACCTCTCCAACCCTTCACTCTGATAGGGTGTCACCTCTCCAACCCTTCACTCTGATAGGGTGTCACCTCTCCAACCCTTCACTCTGATAGGGTGTCACCTCTCCAGCCCTTCACTCTGATAGGGTGTCACCTCTCCAACCCTTCACTCTGATAGGGTGTCACCTCTTCAACCCCCAGGTGTCACTCTGATAGGGCTGTGCAAGAAACATACACAACACTTTTTTTTCCCACCCAGACTGTTTAATACAAGGATTAGTTATTTACATAAAAACACCCCTGTCTAAATGGTATGGACCACCGGTAGCCTGTGAAACACTCCTACTTCCAGGTAGTGGGAGGTACACAGGCCCGTCGTGTGCCTTGCTCAGGCCGGGGGACAACATGATCTCCAGCACATATGCATTAACAGAAATAATGCATTACCTGCGTTTTTTTTTTTTTTTTTTTTAAACATGTTAAATATTTCAAATTAATCGCAAGAATTAACACATTCATTTTGACAGCACTAATGTCTTTATGAGCTATCTCACCTAGCTTGCACACGGCCAGCAGCGAAGCAACACAGACAGGCATTTGACCCAGAAGTACAGACTGTCTGTGCTACAGCCACATTTTGTGTCCGTTCTGACATGTCCGCATTGACTGCTCATACTGTGCGAAACTGAGCGTGCAGTAGTTTGCATGCGCCCGGTTCAATAAAGTCATAGTACACATGTGCTCGGCTTGTCTGTACCCGCGTGTCCCCAACACCACAAAAACGAGTATACTTGAGAAGTGTACCTCAGCCTTGAGTACATTTTACTGGTTGGATTTACAGGTGACATGAATCAAAAAGAAATTACATACAAGGAGGGTCACGTGACATCAAATCAAATGCTGCCTAAGTTCTGATCGAGTCAGAGGGAACAACAGGCTACATGTTCACGGCACAGTGGTGCAATGAAGGCCCGGCCAGCAGTGACAGGCAAACATTAAGCTTTTCAAAGGAACTCGCCTCTAGGCAAACATCAATCAAATGATCAAAGCATCAAATGACATGTAATGTGGCATATAGTGTATGTCTGACTAGTCATAGAGGTCATGGCTGGCCTATTATAAAGATACTATCAGGGACCACAGGGACTCTTAAGAAAAAGCCTGCATTTTCATAGAATGGCTACAATCAACTGCCTCATTAGGGCACCTCACCCCTTGCGTTCTGATGATACAGAGGAAGGGAGGGAGAGAGAGAGAGACAGACAGAGCGCGAGAGAGAGAGAGAGAGGGAGAGAGAGAGAGACAGAGCGAGAGAGAGAGAGGGAGAAAGAGAGGGAGAGAGAGAAGGTGAGGAGTGCTAGCAGGAGGCATGACTCCCCAGAAAAAAGTTCCTGCACACAGTAGAGTAGCGGCCGGCCAAAGTCAATGTTTGCCTAGGACGCAACTCCTTATCCCCTCGCCTCGGCTCGTGCCCACTGACACCTCGGAGCATGGGAACTCTGGGAGATAAACACGTGTGCAGGGGAGCAGACATTCCAGTGTGGCTACGAGGCCTTGAAGAAGACGGAAAAAAAAAGGCAGTGGAGGAAAGAACAAAAAGGGGGGGAGAGAGAGAGAGAGAGAGAGAGAGAGAGAGAGAGCCGGGGATGTGTTACTGGATTACTTCCCTCATCCTGTGAGTGTGACAAGCCTGCTTGAGCTTGAAAAACATATCAGAGTGCCCCTCTGTTCCCCTGCGCAGGCCGTGGCTTCTCTATGAATCTGCTTTTCTAAGAATAGCACTGGGGTGTCAAACGAATCTCCACTTTGCTTTGTGCTTGTTTAAAAATGGATCGTTGTAGAGAAAGAGAGAGAGAGAGCATGTGCACAAGAGAAGACAGAGAATGAATAAGTGTGTGTTTGTGTGTGTAAGAGAGAGAGAGCATGTGCACAAGAAATTGAAGACAGAGAATGAATAAGTGTGGTGTAAGAGAGAGAGAGCGAGAGAGAGAGAAAGAGAGAGAGGGAGAGAGATATGTGTATATTTTTAAATTACACTAGAAGATGGAAACATTGCAACACATTCCTGAGCTCCTGAAGTGTGGTTCACAGACTGCCCCGGGTCTTGCTCTAGGGTCTCCTCTGCGTTATTAAAAAAGAAATAAAAAGGAAAAAGAAAGGGGTCATCCCAGGGTGGGGCGGGTTGGGGTGGGGCTGAACTGTGGAACAATATGAGGAACAACAGACAGCTTTCAAGAGACGCCAGAGATCAGAAAATATCATCTGACCTCTCCCTCTCCAGCACACGCAAACCATATGGCTGACACGCCTTCAAACTCCTGTACTCCAATCAAAACACACAGCCCAGCTCGCTCTTTCCACACGCACGCACAAGCGGCCTGTCACCTTTAAAACAATGACTTAGCCTAGATAGTCTTTCTACACACAGAGAGAGAGAGAGTTGGTTTTCTGCCTCTGCCAGTCTTTTATCAACAGGAAGATGGAACAAAACACAAGACATATAACAGGATGTGGCTCCTCACGCTCTCCTCGGCGCTCCGCGGACACACCAGACCCAGACGCTTCCCAAGGGCCAAACACACCGAGTCTGAGAGCTTCTCGGCGAAGCCCAAGGCTTGTTAATCCCTCAACCATAAGGGCAACACTAACTAGCTCGAATGATTCAAAACTCCATTTTCAATACGTTATCCGTCAACAGACCATCTAGAGGATTCCGGCCCTAGCTATGCCAAAGGCAAAGTTTCCATTGTAGACAGCAAAGCATCATCTGTCTGCTGCACAGAACGTAAATAAACCATGAAAAATGGAAACTGTTTATTCAATATAACTACTTCAAATTCACAAATTAGATGATGAACGTAACAGGAATTCCTAGCAAGGCTCAAGTAGCCTACAGGAATATACGATCTTGAGACTTTATTCCAGTGAAGTTCTTACAGCCAAGCGGCACGAATAGTGGCAATGAAATATAAAGAGGCTTCGTACAGAGGGGCTGCCAGGTGGTAAAAGTGTGTCTTTCTGCGGAGCCTCTGACAGCCCCATCAGGTCTGCAGCAGGCAGGGCCGAGGTGGGATCAATAAAGCACTTAGTAGCAGTTTCTCACTCAAACACTCACACAGACACACACACACACACAGCAGGGGTGGCAATAAAGCCCACACTCAGGACTGTGCATGAGTCCTACTGCATTGTATTCATGCTTTTTCAGCCACACAGGGAACTTGATCGTGAAAAAAAAGAGAGCGGTGTAAATGCACGGCCTGCCAGCCACACAAGTGTTGTTGATGATGTTGATGATGATGAACATTTCGTTTTTGATTACGGTTTAATTTAGTATGCATCGGTAACAAACAAAATAAAATGCAATTGGTGTGTGTTATTGTTGGGAGTCCTGTTCTTCCAATAAATACAGCACTTATTTTGCAATCTTGTTTAAGGACAATAGCAGACAACAAACCATCTACACGTGCCCCTCCAAAGGAAATTCCACACCCCGAGTGAGATAATTCCACTAGAATTGCAATCCGCCAAGATCAGAATTGTCTAGCTCAGCATCGGCTAAAATGGACTATGGTTGCCAAGTAATGCACTGAAACTGCAAAATTCGAGCAAATGCAGTCTGTCAGACAGGCCTCTTCATCACTTGAATGAAGGCCAAAATAGAAGGCAATTGCAGTCAGGGGGATGGAAGGATAGAAAGTTAAGTGATTGAACTGAAATTCCCTCGAGCTTGCATCATTATGCAGTTGTCAAACTAAGTTGTTCCCATTATTACAGAAACAATAAGGCCAGCGTCAGCGTGTAGTAAATATTCTTCAGTGCCTTTTATTTTTTAAGCTATTTGTACTGTTTTTAGATAGTGGTAATATTATTGTGTTATATGTTGTTGTTGTTGTTGTTGTTGTGTTATATATTGTCCCTCGTCGCACCAACAGGAGCAGCACTCCAAATTTCGTTGTATGCGAATACAATGACAATAAAGGCTTTTCTATTCTATTCTATTTTCTATAAGCACATCTTATTAAAGTCAGCTCATTAAGATGTGCCATTTATTTAGTCAATGTGAAATCCATGAACTGCTGACATTATTTGCCATCATGATGACCAGGTGACCTCTCTCAAAACTCATGTGGTACATTTGACTACAGATGCCAGCCTTTTTCAGTTGAGCAATATATTCAGCATGTCAAAAACCGTCACAGTTTGACAGAATGACTGAGGCTTACATAGCAAGACGAAATCATTACGTGGGGCCAACATATGAAGTAAGGTCAGGCAGAGAGAGAAAAAAAAAAGATTACAGGTGATGCAACAGGGGCGACAGTGGTAAGGGGGTAGAGAAGTCGTTTAGTAATCAGAAGGTTGCTAGTTCGATTCCCTGTCGAAGCGTCCTTGAGCAAGACACTGAACCCCTACTTGCTCCTGATGTGCAGTGTGCCATCAGTGTAAATGTAAAATGTGTATACATCCTTGTAAGTCGCTTTGGATAAAAGCATCTGCTAAATGACTAAATGTAAATGTAAATGTAAATGCAACAATACAATTTCAATCAGCTATTCAGCAATCAAGAATTATCAAGTAATGTCAGAATGTTTGCCTAAACTAACATAGGGCCTATTGATATACGCATTTTGTTGTTATTCAATTTCCCATCCATTAAGGCAGTGGTTCTCAAAGTGGGGGGCGCGGACACTCTCCCGGGGGGGCACGATGTCACAGATGGAGAAAAAAAAAACGTCGGGGACCTATGACTGTTTAGTGAAAGCTCCCTCTGTGGCAAAATGCAAAGGGCTGGACTGACACAAACAAATAAAATACACAGTTTCATTTCTGATCCACCAATTAAAACAGAGAGTTATCATTTGAACGCAAGTTGCATCTACGCTTCTGTGTATAAAAGTAACTGCAGGGACAATTCTGGCATTCATGAAAGTTCTCTCATCTGGGATTCGTTTTTAACTTGGACCAGAATTTAAGAACGCTAAATAGCAGTGGTGAATCAGCCAGATTGTTCTTAAGGGCTTAATTTGTGAGAAACCGTTGGTGATTGCGTTCACGTCAATTCTACAGATAAATAATTATAAAAAAATTAAAAAAATATGAGAATATTTTAATCATTAACAATTACATTTCACATTTAAATTCATGATTTCTAAGAGGCATCGTAATGTTCTAAAAAAGCAGTACATGAACACTGCAAGTGAATAAATAAATAAGCATTAAACTCAATCGAGTGGATATAGCCATATTGGAATAGAATGGACACATCTACATTCTGCAACAGTACCTCCACCTCTGCACTGGTGAAGTTAGGTCTGCGTTTAATCCACCGGTGCTTGCTTTCCACTTTGACATGATTTTGATCAGTCTGAAGTTGATTTCGCGTTGCTGTGGAGTCTGTGGATTGTGCGCACGTCTCTTCAGTTGCATGCCCTTATAAGGAGCTGGCGGGGCGTTTCTGTATGAAAATTCAGGTGCACGAGAACGCACGTTCAATTTAAGAATCAGTGCACAGCTAGGGACACATTTCCAGGCGTTCATAAATTGGTCTTTCGAAATCCATAAGAAGATATTTAAGAAAAATGTTCGAGAATGAGGCCCAGTCTTTTTAAACTCACCCTTACTTATAGATTACCTTCCTGCACTTGCAGTAGGCCTATTCGTAGCCTAATCTAAGGAGTACTTTGCTAAATATCGCAACCGCGCACAGATCGAGGATGACCTGAGGCTATGTTTATCAAACATTGCACCAAGAATTGAGGACCTTTGCAAGACAAAGCAGGCTCATGTCTCACATTGACAGACCTGCAACATTTTTGAAAAAGATCACAAGAGGCCCATAATAATAATAGTAGCCCAATGATAGCAATAATAACACTAATTATTATTATTATGATAATAATAATAATAATTGGTAGATTATCATTAATTATAATAGTTTTATAATATAATGATGGTGATAATAATGATGATTATAATAATAAGAAAGCATGTAGCAGGCTCACATAGCTGCTAATAATAATAGCCTACTAATAGGCCTACTACTGTTGTTAATAATAATAATAATAATAATAATAAATAGTCATAATAGTAATAATAATTGTCTGTATGGGCCTAACAATAGCCTAACCTTGACCAAAGGTATGACCATAGGCCTATCAATAACAATATGCTATCCATCTATGGTGGTGTAGTTGAGGGCGGCAGGCGGCGGGGGGGGGTGGGGGGGCCCCAACTACACCTTACCAGCTTTGGTGGGGCCCAGCTTGCAAAAGTTTGAGAAGCCCTGCATTAAGGGCATAGTATGAACTGAATAAATCCATCCCAGAATGCAACATACATATACATTACATAACCATACCTCTTTGGTCTCGTCGCTGGCAAGGGCATGGGCCAGGTGGGCACTGAATGTGCTCTTCCCAACGCCACCCTTTCCTGACAGAACCAGGATCTTGTGCTTCACGGTGGCCAGCTTCACCTTGATCTCTTCTATGGCTGTACATTATAATCAGACACAGCCAGGTTTAGCCCCAGCACAGGAGGAGATATGATTGTATATACCACTGGTGGTTAAAGCTATAGTTTTTATTTAATTGTATTTTTGGAAGACTTCTGCTGAAATGTCTTTAGTCAAGTCAACTTTATTGGTATAGCACATTTAAAAACAACAGGCTTTGTATCAAAGTGCTTTACAGTCGAGGTAAGTAGATTGGAATTATATTTAGACAAAAAGGAAGGGAAATAAAACTACGAAAATAAAAAAGGAATACATTTAAAAAGAATGAAAACAAGACAACACATATAAAAATAAACACTAAAAGTGAATATAAGTTAGGAGTAAAAAACTATGAAGTAGAATAAAAAAAACTGCAAGTTAGAATTAGAGCAAATGGAAAATAAGTAAATAAGTACAACCATAAAAATTGATAACTTAACCAAATAAAAGCACTAATAAGGTAAAAGCCCAATAAAATACCAATAAATTCAAATTAAGAGTAGACTTGACCAAAACCATAAAACCACGGCCTGAACTTAAAGCACAAATAAAAGCACACTGAGACTGGACTAAGATGCACTAAAAGGAGCACAGCGCCAAATTAAAATCCAGGGAAAGCAAGAGATCCTGGTAAATAGTGGACACTATATTATGTAGGCTATTATTTAATTGGTTTTAGATAATCTGGGGTATTGTACATTTTAGGACAATTAGACTGAGAACACCATAACAAAGAACACACGTTTTGGGAATGCCATCACCTTGAGCACTCTGTACATTAACTTACATCCACGGTCTTGCAGATACTAAGGTCAACCACAGACCGTATAGGACTTTAGACTACACAAAAAGATAAACAGACCATGCCTTACCAGGGTCAGGAGCTTTGGTAGCACCAGAAGCGCAAATGTTTTGATTGGGGCATCCCTGGCATGCAGACGTCTGGCCCGCCTGATCACTGGTGGTTCCAGGGCAGTCTTCAACAAATACATAACGGGGTTAAGATACTACACTGGGTCGACATTTTAATCCTTACTGCCAAGCTCACTTGCTACTTTTTCTAACACAGTGACAAAGGAGGAGACCGAATTCTGACGTATATGAGATATGAGTCAAACCATGAAGTAGCCTACAGTTAAGGGAAATGACTTCATGCACTCGTCATTCCACACTTCGTAAAATAAGATACATCAATGCCAGAATGCGCTGTAATGTACTTCAGATATATTTGTCCGTAACAAACGTCAGCTCACAGCTACGCAGAAAACGTTATCCGCTTTAATCAAACATGTCTGACATGACGCAGCTATCTATCATAGCGGCATTTACCATGACCAAACCTTAGAGTAAGACTTTCTAAAAGGTGAACGGTGTAGCTGAGCACAATTTTACAAATACGACACATAATGCATTCCCCACTGCTAACATTTATCACTCTTCTCAAAACTAAGTCGAGGTTCCCATGTCGTGAAGATTAAGCGGAGAATGTCACTGTTGAGTCAGTAAAGTTAGCTAAATTGCCAGCTAGTTGGTATAGCGACACCAAATGCTACCTTAGCTATGATAGCCATGTAAGACAGGTTTGGTATACGCTCTCTGAAAAGACACGTTATGTCACTTGTCAATACCTGCAGCAATTTCGACAATCTAAAAAACTAAGTATTTCTGAATTTCCTTATCCGCACAAGTTTAAAGTAATTGGTAATAGTAAACTCACGCTGCGGCGCATTATTGGGAACGTCCGCCATCTTTCAAATAATAGTGTTACGTCTCAGGTACCGACGGAGTTTGTGTTATCATTTCAAAGGTTCCACATGCAAGCAAAAAGACCGATATGCTGCCTTACAAAGCAAATAGCAAGGTTTAGGACCTGCTACCAGGCTACTCGCTTTATAAAAAGATGATATTCTGATCTATCTGTTTATATGTGTCGATAATACAGGTGTTTTAACGAAGACACAAAATGATCAGCATGCTGGCATGGTCTGGGGAATTCAACAGGCAATCATAATGCCCTAAAGCTATCACTTGGTAAAATGATCAGTAACGCAAATAATGTAGGCCTAAATATTTTATTCCAGTTTACCTATTCTGACTAGCAGCCACATGCACTGATACCACAAGTGGTGCTCAAACACCTGGCATTTGACTCTGTGGGGATTTAACCAAAGTTTAAGCACCCAAATAGAGCAGACTGCGGAGCAGCATCCACGTCCCCCTGACTTGCTACCATTGGCGACAGCCAGGTAACGACAGTAACGACTGTCCCCTAAACCTCGGCATTGTTGGTCACTGTTCACTATTAAAACTTCTCGATGCAGCCTGGAATGGACGATTAGCCCACCAAGCTCAACAACACTGCTATAATTCCAAGAAACTTATAAACGCATAACAAGTAGCCTAATTATGGATCACATGGTTAGTCTTGGAAATGTCCAGTATGATCCACACCTTTAAATAGTCCTATAGGCTATGGGTTATTATTAAAGGCGTGTTAAGCCATCGCTAGGCATAGACCATAGGTAGATGGATGTGATAATAATAATACATATTTATTAATAATAAATAATTATGTAGCCTACTTATTATTATTATTATTATTATTATTATTATAGGCTATTAAGTGTTTGTTATAAATAGCTAACTGTCTGTGAGTGGGGTGCCTTTTATCTATATCTTAATTTCAGTTCAATCATGTTCAATTGAATCTGCGCCTCCAAAATGTGGATACGTCATAAAGAGTGACGTTCTAATAATCTAAATGACGTAGGCCAATGTTGTTTACCATGCATAGGTCTATATCAATCGTAGTTTCATAGGCACTCAGTCGTAGACCTGCAAAGTAAGCTGACAGGGCAACACTACGTCTTAACACCAAGAGACTTTGCAGCTGTGGTGTTTTTGTCGAGATGGACTCTATTAGATTGAATCAGTCATGTTTTCGACCCAACACCGCTGTGGGGGTAGTTCTCCCTACTTTAAAATCTACCTCAAATGACACCTTCAAATGTAACATCATGTCGCCACCTTTGCGACCCAAATGGGGCAACAGTGGCAGGCGAGAGGCATTTCGGTTCAGAACTGCCGATACCAAGATGCCCCCCCTGAAGCCTTTGATGTCAGTGTCCTCTCAAATAACACCTGAGCAGTGGTCCAGAGCCAATGTGGCGAATTACGGGCGGTCAGACAATAACCGCCGATTTTCTGAGGCATTTCGGAAAGACACACTGAGATTGATTCAGACTAAAGACCAATTCACGTGTAGAAATCAGAACGACGTTAATCAGTGGATCACCGAGAGGATTGAGGATATAAAATTTTGGAGCAGTGAAATGAAGCATGAGTCCGAGCAGCTCATGAACGACTCGGACATGCTCAAACACATCAAAGTGCGACTTGACAAAGGTATTGCGGAGACGGATGGACCGTTGCAGGTAGGGGTACCCCATTGGTCTTTTTGATGGAAGAAAATAAAAAATTGCATTTCCTAGATTGCATTACAAGCCTTCCATTTCTCAATGAATTATAGGTGGCTCAAGAGTGTCTTTGTCAGAGGCAGAAAAGGATGGGCGCAGATATAGTCAATGATGACGTGGAGAACGAGCTGATGCAGGTATAGAAAATCAATTAAAACTTTCCCCCTCTAGACTCTGGGGCTAACTGCACTGATTCAAATACTAATACGTGTTTTACCTGCTTCCACAGGAGGTGGCTGTAATCAGGGATTGTCAGGAGCAGTTGGAAAGAGTCAGGGATAAAGTGAAAAAACAACTTGAGTGAGTAGAACCATCTCCGAGGCCTCAGGGGGAACACTTATGAACTCTCTTGTGTTAAACTGCCTTCATCAACTGCCTTCATCTGTGCAGTGTTAGACAATACCTTGACTGGAGTCTTCTCTCTCATTGGTCATTACAATAATTCTAATAATTCTGCATTCAGTAGCCTAATACATTTGAGTTTCTATCGATTAATTAACAACATTACCACAGGAACAACAGACTGCACAATGCTTGTACACAAGGCAGCCACTGATTATTGTTGCAGATTTGAACAGCATGAATACTTCCCTTTTATCATTCCAGAGCTAATCGCATGGCCCAGCTCATGTTGGAGAAGGACCTGAATGACAAGCACGTAGCCTTTGAGATTGATTCCAGATGTCATAAAATGGCCAACTGCAACAGCAGCATTCAGTTCTACCCTAACCTCAACAAACTGGACAAGAGGTAAATGACTAGCTGGTTTTGAATAACCTCTTCCTTGTGGATATTCATGAAAAAGAATGTCTAAACATTTTTTTTAAAGTTCTAAGTCAGTCTAGATAATAATGCATAATAAGTGTTGCTAGCTGCTTGGGTGTGTGGAAGTTCTGGCAAAACTTCATGGCGGAAGCAGATATCACTGCTGGAGCTGGTTTCCTCACGTCCCTCCCTTGAGGGCTTTGTCACGGGTGGACAGGCCTGCTTTATTGCTGAACTGCTGCTGCGTTACGGATGTTTCTTTTCAAATGTCAGGGAACAACATGATCTCGAAGGTGACTGGCTGATGGCTAGTCATTTGTCACCCACAGCTCTGAGTCTACAATCAAAGGCATTTTTGGTGTGTTTGAAGCTTAAAGTGTGTTTGGGCGTGTGTGTCTTTGTGTTTTTGGTGGATGTGATGAGGAAAGAATATCTAAGGAAGAAGACACACCCATTTTTCAAGGCATGGTAAAGTTTCTCAGGGAAAACAAAAGGAGAAATTATTTAATTCTCACTGCAGTCCACGTGGCTCTGCTGTTTTTTGGCCGGGGTGATTGGGACTATCCCATCTGTGTTTGGTGCAGCAAACAGATTAGTTTGATTGGGCATGATAGTTAACCCTGAGCATCGCACGAATGCTCCATACCAAAAGAGATTCAGGAGTGTTTTTTTTTTACGTGGCTGTGGTGTGAAGGTGTCAAGCCAGAAGTTTATCCTTCCTCTGTGTTTCCCAGAGAGGGAGGGAAACGTGATATGCGTTAAATCGGCCCCACCCTTTACACACTCTGTGCAAATACTCCCAGGATCCGCCAGACAGGCACATGTCGAAAAACTTTGCCATTTAAAGTATTAATTTTCATTAATGCTGAAAGAAATGCTATCCTAATTAGACTTGTTGGCATACAAAAAAAATATATATTAAACATGCACCGTCCTAGATTTAGCAAGCAATTGTAGGAGGATGCCACATAAGTCTGATGATAAACTGTCATTTGCATTGAATGTGATCTAAAATCAGGCCTAGGCTACATGTTGTTGTCTTGTCATGTAAGTTTTACCCTTAGACCCTTGTGTATGGTCATCATGCATGATTGTTTATCAGCATGAACCTTCAGAACCCCCCACCCCCCCATCTCAAAGTATGGCCCAGTGCCACTCATAGTCCTGCAGAGGGTGTCAGAGAGTTCTTTACCATAACCATAGAAAGCATTTGAAACGTTATTTGTAAAATATAGGCTCTGTACATTTCATCAAACATTAGGCATGTTGCCAGTATGTTAGCCAACTGCCAACTGCCTGCACTTATTTGCAGGGAACATGTATCTTACAGCTGACAACTGCACCGCCAAAGCACATGGCAGAGAAAGTCTTCCATGTACTTTGATCACAGTGACAGCTGTAGTCATCCACATCTGGAACCTTGCTTAGCAAAGCAGGAATAATTTCTGTTGTTTTCTTTCTTATCGTAAATTATGTCACATTAGATTAGACTCGACTAGACTAGCGTAGGAGGAAGTGGAAAGTGGGACTCAGCAGACAGACTGTGTCCACAATCCCCAGAGGCATCTCTGGAACCGCTCACAGAGAGCCGAAGGGCTACCTAGGAGATAAATGTCTTCATAAATGTTTCACCTTGTTCCCCCTAGACTGCCCATCCTGGGCACCTCTGACTGTTTGTAGTTCATCGAGTTCTCTGTACCTGTATTTGCATGTACACATTGCTACGTATGTACAGACAAAAGAAAGAAAGGGAGTGCACACCTTGCATAAAAAGGAGGGACCAGGTAAGAGCAGGTGTGAGGGAGGGAGAGAGGGAGGGAGGAAGAAGAGGCGTGGCACATGAGCACCTGTAGGCAGAGTGGCTGCAGTATTAATGCCTTCAGGGCCATGTTTGATCTTTAATCACACCCAAGTACACACTGGCGAGTACACAGTCCTGTGTATGGTGTGGCTCCCTTGCTTTTGAATCGATAATCTCAAGATTAGTTACGACCACGCAAAGCATCTCCACACGAATCACTTATTTTCGAAAAGACACACTTAAAGACAGCCTTTGTGCTGCGTGAGTTTAACATGACAGCACCACTCACCACCCAGCTGTTCTGCTTCACGGCTCTGGACGAACTAGTTTTATCTGTCCTGCCAGATGGAGGGAGAATATGGTCTGTCATGACTACATTTGTACAAGTGAAAATGCAGGGTAAGCTTGCTGTCAGGAAGTGAAGACTGTGTAATGCATCAGAAGGCCTCCTATTGCATTGGCATTTGAAAGAGAACTTCATTCAATAAGGGTCTGGCATGGCTGTTCTTTAGAAAGATACACACAGGCCATCTGATGTAAAGATGTCGCCTATGTGGAATAAAGTTCTGTGCAGTCCATTTTTTTCTATCAAATATAAAAAACATCAAAACATCTGAGGCAATACATCGGAGGCAGAGTGCATGGGCCAACCAACTAAGAAAGTTGAAGGTACTGTCTACGATTCCAATTCATACACTTTCTGTCTAATTCAGCAAATTGCTCCTCGTGGTCCTCTAGCTGTCTGTTCAGTGTTTGCGCTTAAAAGACTCTGGTGTTCGTATACAGTCCTGACTTTGTATATGGCAAACAAACAAAGTGGCTCGGACCGAGTCGCAAACAGTCCCTACCAATCAACAAGGTGCTACAGGAGCATGGAAGGGAAGGCCTTTAACATGGCCATGTTCAGTGACTGAATGACAGCCAATGGCCTGCCATTTGACATATCTGCGCCTCATCCCCGCCATACTTCACTTGCTAGCCAAATCAGTTTCTTTAGCAAGACATCCATGACTCTTAAATGGCAGACAAAAAGGTTGGGACAATTATTCATTCACTGCTGCAGCAAAATTACAAACCTCCTTTGGCGTTTTATACATGGGATAACAAACTGCTCTTGGCGTGAAGAATTAATTAGTCCATTCTAACAAATGTGATCTTTCTCTGCAGTAGTAATCTTAATGATGTAATGACTGACACATCAGCTTCTTGTCAGGTATCAGCAGAACGTAACCTAACCTAAGATGACTCTGCAGTCGTAATCTTAATGATGTAATGACTGACACATCAGCTTCTTGTCAGGTATCAGCAGAACGTAACCTAACCTAAGATTGACTCTGCAGTGTTTCAGTGCCCCAGACGTGGGCCAAGTTCTCTGAGGACAACATCATGCGGTCCCAGCACGAGAGGATGAACACCAGGAAGGTCATGGACGAGACCGAGAGGGTGATGGAGAGCAACTCCGTCAGCATGTGGAGCCAGTTCCACCGGGTCAACGTGGCCTTCACCGACCGCATCGCAGAGACCACCGAGGCCAAGAACCGACTGAAGTACCACATGGGCAAGGTAAGGAGGCCTTGCTGCACCAAACTCCACGACAGCTAAACAGAAATGTTCAGTTCACAGTTCACTCTCTCTTCCAGTGTTTCTGTCCGGCCCAGTATGTTGTGGTAGTGCAGTTGATTGGCTATCAGTGTGGGTTTTAAAACAGGAGGTGAAAATAATTAGTTAAACTCTGTGATCAAATGCAAAGGGTGGGGCAGTGTGTTTGGCAGACATGGCAGTGTTTACTTTTTGATCCCAAGGTTTTTTTTGGGGGGGGGAGGGGTTCCCCGCATGGCACACAACCTGATATATTCTCCATTAGCTGCTGGCAAACGTGTTCTGTTTGCACTACAAGCCTTTTCCTCTTGGCTAACAAGAGAAATTCATCAATTTGACAAAACCACACAGTACACCCAAGGAAGACATTTCCTCTCACGTCCTGCCTCGGTTGCAGTATGCAGTTGTGCACAAGGCCCAGAGGGGCTGCAGGCGGGCTTCCGTTTCAGAGCCGTCCAGAGAGTTACAGTCCGAGGCGCAGGGACGGGCTGTAAGGGACGCGCAGGGACGGGCATTCCAGTGTGCTAATGGAGATGTTAGCGGTAAGCTAGGGGCCGAGGCCTGCAGGCTACATTAGGACACGGGGGGGGAAACCGCGTCCATGACCTCCTACACGATCCCCATAAGGCCTGATCTGGATTACATCTTGCCCCGAGGCTGAGAGATTTCTCTCTCTCTCACCCCTCCTTTCTCTCAGAGAAAAACCAAAAGATATAAAACAAGCCTCAGCAAACACGAGCAGTCAGTCCTCTTGGAGGGATTAAGCAATGCTCTGTGAGGCTTGAGCAGGCCCCACACTGGGCTGTCCTGTCTGCTGGAGTGGACGGAGTGCTCCTCTCCCTTTGGTCAGCGTGAGGTCGGCCCGCGCACACATTCCACTGAGCAGGGGAGAATGTGCTACTGATACGGGTTTAGCCGAGAAGCCACTCACTCCCACCGCTCGGAGTCTGGAGCATGCTCGCAAAACCGGGACCTTGCTTGACCTAACAAGTGTGCGCAAGCTATTGAGGGGCGTAGGTCACGCTGAACTTGTAGGAGTTGCTTTTCTGAGCACTGCAGGGTAGCTGTGTGTGTGTGTGTGTGAGAGAGAGACAGAGAGAAAGGGAGGATGAATGAAATCTGAGATGGCGTTTCTAACTTTGTATCTTTTTTTTCTGGAAAAAAAATACAAAATATAGTTTTTGCATCTCACGGATTGTTTCCTCTTAGTCTCAATCAGCCGAGATCCCAAGATTCTCTGTGAGTGACCCAAACATCTGTTTATGTCCTCCATTTCCCAATATAGAGCTTGTGCGTTGGCCATAGCCATGAACTCTGTTCGGCAAAGGATTTTGAAGGGACTGGGGGGGGGGGGTTTACATGTTTGTGTCCTCATTCTTGGTATTCTGCTTTTAGACCTGTAGTGTGTCTGCAGAACGCGCTATGACACAGGAGAGGCCCTCTCTCTTCCTCCGGTTTAATGCTGAAGGACCTCTGCAGTAGCTTCTCGGGGTGCCCAAGTCCTTCCCTTTTTGAAGTCAGTTACTGTAATCTTCATAATGGGAAACATTGACCTCGTTGTGTTATTATGACCTCATGATGGCTCCCCACTCAGAGCCATTGTGATGCTTTCCAGCTAAATGAGAGCCATGTAATTCACGTGCACACAAGCTTTCGCTCAAAATAACCCACTGCATTATTAGTCTGGCAGACTTAAGCTAAGCTACGCGATGCATTAAAACGAGCTGAGAGCTTATGGCGGTGTTCGGCACTGGCAATGCTGTTTTTAATCGGTGGCTGTGACTGGCATTCTGCCTCCTCATTGTCTCGGGAATATGAGGTGGCATTAACCCTATGGTATGTTAAGAGGACGTTCCATCCATGTTATAAAATGGGCTTTCTGATGTTTAGTGCTGTGCAATATTGAGAAAATAGCTTGAGATTTCATTGGAGATGACAGGTCAGGTACACACACTCATACACACGCAAACACACGCAGACACACCCTTTACGCGCGCACTCACAGGAGCTCACACTCCTGCACACTCTGCTCACGCCTCGTTGGCACCTGCCACGTTGAAGTGTGTGTGTGGGTGTGTGTGTGTGTGTGTGTGTGTGTGTGTGTGTTTAGTTGCGATAAGATAAGAGAAGGTGGCAGCAGGCTGACAAGAGAAAGCGAGGCTGAGAGACGTGCAGATGGGAATCTGAATCGACAAGGCGGCCATGCCTGAGAGCGAGTGACTCGCTGGCGGTCTGCACTTCATCATCGTCATCACCATCATCATCATCATCATCACTCTCTGCCTGCCACACTGATCTGATTCATGGGGCAGCGGGGATGCGAATCATGACACTCACTTCCCATTTGTATCTGCGCCACTGCAGTAGCCAATCCGCAACCAACACACGATCGCTAAAAAGCCTGCTTTTATCCGAAGCTTAGAAGGGTGACGGGTAGTGTATGTGTAGGCAAGAGACCTCTAGAATGAAGATTTATGGTCAAAAAATGATGGTCTGCCTTCACTCAAGTTTTTATTTATTTACTTTTCTTGAAGACCCTGCAGGAGATCTTCCAGACTGAGAGGACCATAGCTGACCTGGAGCGCACCATCAACGCCAAAAAGTTCCCTCTCAAAGTGGCACAGAGCCGACTGGAGGAAAGGACCAGGAGGCCCAACATGGAGCTTTGCAAGGACCCTCCTCACACCATGTAAGTAGTGGCCGAGTTCCAGGAAAGACTGAGTGCCTATTTAAAAAGGCTCAGTATCTATAGCTTTCAGTTAAAGCTTATTCACACTCATGATTAGCAGACACACAGACAGCCCAACATCACTGAGTGTATTTTTTTCAGTGTATCTTGTACATGCTCATGTACTGAACACAACTTCATAGTGAAAGAAGAAAACTATGATCGTAAGCCTTGTCACGTAATGATTCTGTTCAGATATAAAACTGACTTTTACTGGCGGATGGCAGTTTCAACTAGCAAAGGGAAGGGTAAACAAACAAACACCTACATCTCTATCAAACATAGTACTTTGTTTTTCCTCCCCCCCACCAAAACCTCATCATCATTTGTAGAAGGGGAGAACATAATGATGACATTATAGGTAATCAAGGGGAGGGAATGTTGTCCATGAATGTGGCCATTCCTGTAAAGCTGAAAGGCATTTTGAGTGTGGCTAGAATTGACAGTGGCATTTTGGGGCCTTGTGCCTCCCTTAACCTCTCGGTCAGTAAATGCTCAGTCACATTCTCAGCTGTCAGCCCCTTTATAGACACACATTTGTGGGATACCAGGGATCCATTCTGAGGGCTCACGTTTTCTACCCTTTTGTTTATACGAGCTGCTCATTGTTGTGAGAAGCCTCAGCTGTGTTTTGGTCTCGCTCGCCTCTCCAGCTTTCAAGTTTACTCTGATTTAGCCCAAATGTGTGAGCCTCCCAAACCATCACTCAACTATAAGTATTCATAAAGGTGAGTTGTGTGGTGGTGTAGAGAATATGGCACAGGTGCCGAGGATGCCGATACTTGCGGTGTCTGAGAGAAAAGAGGGAAATAAGGGCAATTGAAAAGATAAGATGTGGACTATTTACAGTAAATGTGTCTCCAAAAGCATAAGTTAAGTGAAAGAACCTGTAGAGGCATAGTTCATTGAAATACAGCTTGCCCAGGTGCCTTGTGTAAAAAAAAGACATTCCTCATTAATGTGGCTGTTTTATCTCAATGTGTTATGTGTACGTGTGTGTGTGTGTGTGTGTGTCTGCGCACGTGTGTGTGTGTGTGTGTGCGCACGTGTGTGTGTGTGTGTGTGTGTGTGTGGTCCTCCTCCGGACCCCCAGGCTCCTGGCTGAGGTGCAGCACATCCAGAGCACGGTGAACACACTGAGCCAGCGTCTGGCCGAGGCCACGGCCATGCTGCAGCAGCTGGCCGACACCAAGTCCATACTGGAGCAGGAGCTCTTCATCAAAGCCCACTCCCTCTTCATCGACCAGGAGCGCTGCATGGGCCTGCGCAAGACCTTCCCCAGCAGCCCGCGCCTGGTGGGCTACACATGAGCTAACTCAGCCAAGCCCAGTCCAGTCTAGCCCAGACCCGCTTCACAAACTACCCCACTTGTATCCCTAATAAAGCCCCCTCATAGCATTATGTGAGCCTGCAGTTGCCTTTCTGAAAGTTTATGCAACAGTGTTGGTGCACATTCTACCAATGTGCCAACGTTTAGGCAGCTTTGCACGTGTCCAGATGTTTGCTTGAGTGACCTTGATACCTGATTACTGCTTATTGAATACTTGTGCCTTTATTCACGTGCACGTACACACACATACACTCACACACACACAAACATGCACATACAAACACACTCACGGTCGTACACACAAACAAACCCACTGCCTTTTCTTCAAGATTAGCCAAAAAAAGAGCTGTCTTAGCTCATCAGGTCTGTTATTGATACCCATCAGGTTCCATTATGAGACACTATCTTAAGGGTTTATCTGAGATGAAAGCATCGTACCCAGGTCGCCAACGGCACAATGCAGTCCAGCGCCAACCAGGCAAGAGAAGGGCACACGTGACATGCAAAGCACCATTACATGCCCCCCGGACAGCTGCAGACGCGGGCCTGACCTGTGCCAGAGTCGTCAGCCAGCAGGGGCCGGCTTTGACTGCAGAGGGTAGAGGACAGCAGGCTGTGGGCTTCATATGACACATGCAAATGTCTGTCTGTGCACCTGATCTGATATGTCACTGTGTGTTTCTTTGTTGTTGTTGTTGTTGTTTTTGTGTCGTGATCTCCTTACTCGGTATGGGCAAAATGATCCAGGTGTGACTCACGCGGCCACATGATGTCTCGTTTTCAGGACGTTACAGAACATTTTGTCTCCATTCTGACTCCGTTGTCATCCAGAAGGTTTCAGTAGGTAATATCTCATTTTAAAAGCCTGGTAGGACAACATTAAAGTTTTTTTTCCCTCCACATAAAGCTAGCAAGAATGAACTAAAGATGCATTTCCACAATAAAATATGAAGTGTGATTGCTCAGACAGCATCAGATCACTAACCCTTGAAGATTATACAGCCCTAACGCTACCTGTAGTTGGGCAGCACTCGCCTGATATGCAAAGCTAACACACAGAGTAAACGTAAAGCTGATTTCCAACATCGGTTAGCATTATGCTAGTAGCTTTCAAGCTATGTCACTTGGTATGTGACCATTTATGGGCTGCCTGTGGATTACCAATCCAAACGATAGTGACAGACAAGTTTAAACTCATAACTGACCTGTGCTGTAGTGTGTAAAAGGCATTGTCTGAGTTAGTGCCCTATTGTCCCTTTGAATTAACGTTGCACAAATATACTGCTTGGAAAGCAGTGACACTATCCACTATACCATCAGTACCATATTACAATGATATGTACATTTCTGATAACAGCCAGATATCTAAACGTAATGGTGGGGTTGAAATGAAAGATAGAGCGTGAATGCGCTTTGCGCTCTATAATCTTTCATTCAAAGTTTGGGAAAATCTCTGATAAGCAGCCATGTAAACGTAACGGCATGGTTGAAATGACAGATTCGGTGTCCAGCTATGGCAGCTACCATCAGTCTACCTACTGTAGTATACAGCTGGCAGAGCAAGTAAGGTCAAAGTAGGTGAACCTTCCACCATTCATTTCAATTGCAGAAAAGAGGAATGGAAAAAAAATTACAATAACAAAAGAACGACATGGGGTATTGCAACCATTTTTACAAGAGCACTAGACGGGATCAGGATGGACGTGTCAAAGTTGGAGCGCTGTTGACATCTCAAAAGCGCAAGGAGCAGAAATGGCGCCAACAAAACGAGTGGAATAAAAATATAACTTAAGAAGAGCAATAGTGTGGTTGCTTATGCTTATACAATCACACTAATTAAAGCGAATTGGCTTCTTGGTTGTGAAGGACTAAAAAAAATGTCAGCACAGTAGGAAGACAGTACAAGCTTTTCAAATGAGGTTTCCCCCCTGAAACAATGCCCTGCCATGCAAATTGAAAGTGCTCAGAGCAAGCAAAGGGCTGTGGGGATTAAGCTGCGGGAAGCTGCTTGCATATCTCCGATTGGAGGGGAAATGCGAAAAGCTGGTTCCTCGTACGTGAAAAAGAAAGGACAGTTTTTTCTTTCTTTTTAACAAAAAAAGTATTTTTCTTTGAGACTCTTAGCTTTTAACCAGCTGTCAAGGGAGCAGGATTAGCCTGTACTGGGGGAAGTAAGGTGTACGTGTTTTCTTACAAGCAACGTGTTGGCACAAAAATAATGCCATGACCCAAGCTGCTGTTGTGCCAGCAGACAGCTTCGTGCTGACTTGACAAAAATAACCTTTCAAAAGCAACTGTCCAAGGAGACGTGTGAACATAATACTTTTGGTTTCTAAGTCCCTGGTAAAATAATAAAAAGACTGCAAGTCCTTAAGAATAAAAACATTTCTTTGAGTGTTTGTATATTGGTTGTTGTTGCTGAATTGGTATTATGTTGATGTAAACAATTTAATAAATGTCATTTCATATGATGGAAATGAATTAGTTTTCCATTTTTACTAAATATACTTTGATTCTAAACACTGTCCAATTGGCCAGAAACAGAGATTATTTTCTTAAATATTAGTTTGTAGTTGCAAAGAGATGGCACGGTGTGTCTGTCCCGAAGCAGTGATCAATCCACCCTTTCTGCTGTTCTCCTGCTCGCCATAGGCTAATCTACAGTCAAAATTGGTTTGGTATCCTGCAGTCGGTTGCACCAGCTGAGTTTAAGATTGATCGTAAATGTGGGTGTAAAGTTAGCCTACGTTGAAACTTCTTAGTTTAAACTAGCGTTGCATTCTTTTTTGATTGCTAGTTAAGTTACGTCATAGTTAGCTTAGAAATAAAAATTATAGCTGACATTTTGTTATCTTTGTGTTTTGGGAGAAGCGTTTCAACGCTATAGGCTACTGGAATCCCATCAGCGGTGATAAGATGGGTGATAAGAACGCTATGTTATAAAATGTGTGATAGCCCATTGCAGTAGACATTTATTAAAGATATTTGATATGCGCTCAGACAAGCCTATAAGGTTTTGAAGGAATACAAACAGGGTTCAAACACTGTTCTAGTGAAGTAAAGGTGCGTAATCCTTCCCATTTTTAACTCCTCTTGACGTACCCCATTGCATTTCATCCTCCTACCGTTTAAAATGGATAGCCATGTTAACAACTTGTCACGCTGAAACTATTTACGTGGTGCAACTGATTTATATCATCTGCCTTATCACTATGAAAATGGATGCCTTTGTCACACACTGTCACCATTTTAGGACAGTCACGTCCACCAGAGGATGGGATCTGAGCCCCTTTTCTGATCATGATGAATATATTCTGATAACTATCTGTGTGGAACAATCTCCTCATAGGAAAAAACAATGGCCTTAAAAAATAACCCGTAGGAAGGAACATCCCATGCTATTTTCAGTACTCGTGTCAAATTAGAGTTTACCCCCTTCACTGGTCGAAGGAAGGAGTCAGACATGCATTTCCTTCGATAACTATTTCCCCCTCTTGTTCTATGAATAGTGTAGCTGGTATGGAGTGACAGCCACATGAACTGTGCCAGAACGGTGGTGTTGAAGCTGGGCGTCTGGACGTGTCATTTAGAGGCACTAGTAGCAAAAGCTTTGGACTGTCGGCTCGGCTCCGGATCCCTAGGGAGGAGGGCCTGGTGTGACCTCACACAGCTGTGCAAACACATTCCAGACCCACAAATGACACACACACTCACATCAGTACACCATGATGGCAACGGGCGTATTAGCTACCCCCCACACACATAGCGAAAGGCAGGAAACGGAAAGTATTTTAGCAAAGAAAAAGAGGGACAAGTGGTTGCAAAACTGGCCTCTCTAAACCGAGCGAAATGGAATCGCGCATCAGACACGACAGTATTTCCCACTGAACCATGTGGTTGGGACAAACAGACTTTTTTCCTTTTTTTCCCTCCAACTATAGACCATGAATGGGTTAGAGAGAGATCCACCGTGAGTATTTAGGGCAACTGCGATAATGGTATGTACAGTATTCCCTAATCAGTCGAAGAGCAAAAGAGTTAACATTTCCCTATTGGTCAAGAAGGTGTGACCTTTGTTTGCTCAACTCAAACTAATCTTCCAGCCCTTCGGTTAAATCAGAGCCAGTGTTCGTCAGAGCTGAACTTTGGACGGCACTGTGGTCAGTGTGTTGTTTGCAGTACCCACACTTTTCACACAATCTAGCATTGCTTGTAATCTATAATCCACTCCAGTGCAAAAAAAAAAAAATGCCATGGTTTACATAACACTATGGCACTTTGATGTAAACGAATGGCTGAAGAATGCAATTTGGCGGAGTGGAGTGTGAAGGCCGGATGGGATGCTGAGACAACTGGATCTGGAGGAGTGCCCGTTGACCACACAGCTGCACAGTCACCGCCCCACCCACCAATACCCCCCCACACACACACAGTCACACAGAGACAGTCAGCCTGCCTTGCCTCTCTGAGGCCACACACACACACACACACAGACACAGACACAGACACAGTCAGCCTGCCTTGCCTCTCTGAGGCGGCGCTGGGGCACACACACACACACACACACACACACACACACACACAGTCACTCTCTGAGGCGGCACTGGGGCACACACACACACACACACACACACACACACACACAGTCACTCTCTGAGGCGGCACTGGGGCAGCCCCATCTAGGCAAATGACGGCGGAGAGCGATGCAAATTGCTGGCAACAGAGAGACTCACATAGGTGCTTTTTTTAACCCCATTCAGTAAAAGCAGAGGACAGGGAGGAGGGAGTTAAAAAGTGCTTTTACAGCCATATTAATAGAACCATCCCTTTCCCCTTTCTTGCACACACACACACACACACACACACACACACACACACACACACACATATACCAATACGCACACACATACCCATACACACACATGGACTTTTTTTTTTTTTTTTTTAAACAAACAGGCGGTGTCTCTTTCCAGTCTCTTGAACAGTTTTTTTCTTTGGTGAAACGGGAGGGGAGGGAGGCAGAGAGTTGGAGTTCTCAACAGGATTCAGAGGAGGTGGGGGGAGGGGAGGGGCTTCCTGTCTGGCCTCCACAGGCCGAGCCTCAGCACAGGGGCCAACGTGAGGTTTCAAGACGGGAAGAGGCTTGTTTAAACTCTGACAGGAAAAAATGGAATTCGTAGCAGATTATTCATTCTTTTTAAAGAATGAATCATCCTTTTAAATGGGTTTAGCAATGCAGTGCATCTGGTCAGACTGATTGGTCCCTTTTGTCATTATGAACTTTTGTCTATTTTATTCTCCTCAATGTAATTTTATTCATGCCCGTTGCTCACAGAATGTATATCAGTGATGGATGTGGTATTTAGCAAGTGTGGTTAAAAGGTAGCGTATCTCTTTGCAGCTTGTTAACAAGCTCTGGTCTGTCTGTATCATCAGAACCCCTTGAATTAGCCAAATGACTAGATCAAAAATCCAGTCCGTGCATTTAGCATCGCAATCGGATCCCGAACCCGAGGGGTTCCCCATAGCTGGAGCAGCACACCTGTTACCTGTTTACCTGTGACACATGCCTGGGCACTCTGCAAAGCAGTCTGGGCCATCAGTTGACCCCAACCCCCCAGCTCATAGTCACACACTCCTACCATTTATTGCCCAGCTTCACCACACCGGTGAAGTCATTCCAGTCCTGCACTCAATGTTTCTTTCAAAATTAAAACTGTTTCAAATGAAAGTCCTGCTTTGGCTGTGCAAGTGAGGTTCTTCTGAGGCTGAATGACATTCACAGAAAATGAAACTATGACCCACTTACCAGGCCAAATTCATCTGCGTGCCTTGGCTGAGCAGTTTGATAAGCCACCAAAAGCTTTTCCCAGGACATGTTCATGTGAGACACCAGGGTTGAGTTCCACCACAAAGAATGTATCACTCAGAACACTTCATGGTTTTGAAATTAACAAAATATTCCTGTACTTCTG
This sequence comes from Clupea harengus, assembly GCF_900700415.2. Lineage (NCBI taxonomy): Eukaryota > Metazoa > Chordata > Actinopteri > Clupeiformes > Clupeidae > Clupea > Clupea harengus. Next base: position 7,030,620 of record NC_045152.1, on the reverse strand, counting down.
CTTCTACACTCTACACTGCTTCTACACTCTACACTCTAAAGTCATGGTGTGACAGAATACATATTCTGAAATGAAAAAAAAAAATCATATGACTGATTAAAATACAACGGAACTAGCATCTTTGTAGAAATAAATCTTATCATGTTGTACCTAGTTTTGATTCTCAAACAACATCATTGTCCTGTAATTTCACGGGTTTACATCTGAAGAGTGCAGGTCCAATTGCAATGTAAACCTTCACAGTAACGTTGGAAAACAAAATCTCCTTAATCATTTAATAGCCGTGTTTATTAACACATGTGATACTGCATCTGTGACACTGCTGTCATACATCTCACTGTAGTTCAACTAGGGGAGAGATACTTTTCATTTGCAGTGTGATTGCTCCCCACTATACAGGATACATAAAGATGCAATCTGCGATTCTGGTGAAAGGTTGTTGATATTTGAGCTCAACAGCCAATCAAATTACACAACTTTGGGTAACTTTTACCCTGTCGCGCTCCTGAAGCTACGTGTTGATTGGCTGGAATGTTCCAAGCCTCTATGTTTCCCATTTACAGAGCCAGGGTTGCGTACAATCTTGTGTACAAAGTTTTTTTTAGCGTACGCACTGAATGGACGGCCAGCGCACTGCGAGGAGCAATTCTCTGAATTTAGAGTGGCTGACTGCTCCTGTAATGTCCTCCATCTTTCTCGACAGCAATAACAAGGAATGACCAGTGCAAAAACAGGTAGTGTGTATTCTTGAGAGAGGCAGCGGGTGGGCCAGTCCTCCGCCCTGGTGAGCCCCTCTCTGCTCCTCACACCTTGGCAGTGCTCCTGTTAGTTTCACAGCTGCCACCGGTGCCAAGGTTGCACGACACCATACTGAGACTGAGACTCGTTCCGAGGCCTCAAAGCAACACTGCAAAACAAACAAACAAATCCTCCAGTGCACGTCAGGCATTGGTGACTTTCAAAATGGAGACCCACCCACACAGTAACACAGTAACCCCAGAGCAAAAAAGAGGTGTGCAGGGCCATTCAAAATGCAAATCCTCATCAGGAACTGGTTGGGTATAGCTTTGGGCAATGGGGTGATGTGAGTATTTCTTTTGTTCCATACTGTCATTTTCAGCATTTTTGCATATTCTGTTCAAACTGAAACAGGCAGAACAATGCCTGTAGATCTAAACACGACATACTAAAACATGTTGAAGTAGAATGTACATCTTATTGGAATACATGTTACAAATGTATGTTTGATTAAGGTAGGAGTTAACTGTAATAACAACACAATATGTATGTATGTATGTGCGACCCAGCTGCTGCTATAGGCAAGGGGTGGGAATTTGTGTTCCATACTGCATCCCATCAGGAGTTCTTTTTTCATAATATTTTCATGATTTGCATCTCCTATGGCAACTGACAAAACCAAGCGTGTGGACCCACTTCCTGGTCGACGGTCTATTTCATTTTTATTTTAATAATGATTTAGTCCAATGTTCTTCTAGTAGAGGTACATGTTATTACAGCATCTAATTACAATTAGCGTGAAGGTTCATCATTTGTCTCAATATGTACTTGTACATGCTTTACAAGTCTTAATTGATTAATCAGTATATTTGACCTGGGGCCACAGAAAATAATGTGTGGCTGAATATTAAAGTGAGAGAGCTATGTGCAGTCCCACAGACTGACACCTGCGGGTGGGTCAGCCAACGTGTGGTGCTGATCAACTCACACTCAGACACTAGTTTGCTGTGTGCTGGGGGTAGCTGTCTGCAGCGAGCGAGGCTCCCCACCCTCCCCCTCCTCTGCCCAATGTGCTCTCTCTCTCTTTATTTCTCTCTCTCTCTCTTTCTCTTTCTCTCTCTCTGTGTCTCGCTCGCTCTCCCTCTCTCTCTCTCTGTCTCTCTCTGTCTCTCTCTGTCTCCCTCTCTCTCCCTCTCTCTCTCTCTGTCTCGCTCTCTCTCTCTCTCTCCCTCTCTCTCTCTTTGTCTCTCTCTCTCTCTCTCTCTCTCTCTCTCTCTCTCTCTCTGTTGGCTCTGATAGTGTCTGGGACAAAAGCTGCACACCTGATCTGGGCAGGAGCAGAGGAAGAGGTGCAGAACCAGTTTTACCAGTGCAGGAGGGACCGCGCTCCCCTCTTTCATGACCTTCGGTGCAGACACAAAAGGCTGCACTCAGAGTGAAGTGTAGAGATCTCTCCGGGGCAAACTGGCTCTGAGAATGAACTATAAACACACAAAACATTGAATGAAAACGATTGGTGCATTTACAATCTTCAAATGCAATAATACAGATGCATTTGCATAGCACGTTGAAGGTCAACAAACCCTGAGCTCCTCTAGTTGAAATACTTTATAGACTGAGTGAATGAATGGGTTTATTGATTTAAATAGAGTATTTAAAAAACAACAACACATGCTTGATATTTGGAGAAGACAGTGAGTCATTTAATAGCAGCTGTAAACATTGCAGAATAAATATTTAGACAGATGTGCAAAAGAGAGAGAGAGAGAGAGAGAGAGAGAGTGGGGGGGGGGGGGGGTGAACATCTATCCACATGGATTACGACAGTCTAAAATCACTATAAGATAGACTGGAAACAGATAACTGGCATGGAAACGTGCTACTTATGGCTTTGCACACATCTAGCACATTTTTCACATTCCAGGACGTCGACATTGTCACAATGATCAATGGCAACAGATGCCTTGCAGTGAGTGTGGGGAAGCAAGTGAGCTCCAAACGCACACTCCAATGCTTCAGCAGGGCCTAGCGTCTGCTCCTGGGGTACCATGTCAAAGCAGTAGCTTTCACCTGCAGCTCTCCCTCTCAGCGTGGAGGAGAATTTACCAACGCCTCCGACAGACAGAGAGAACGTTCAGATGGCACCGCCGTAGTGTTGACAGGAAATAGAATGATACCAGTCATCACCGTGAGCAAAACAATGTTAGATGTGATGAGAAAGAAAGGGAGAGAGAGAGGGAGAGAGAGAGAGAGAGAGAGAGAGAGAGAGAGAGAGAGAGAGAGCACACAAACCCTATGGAAACTTGGAGTGGGTGATGGGGAGGGCAGGAATCTAGGGATGCAACAGGGAGCAGTGGAGGGGAAATGAAGAGACCCAGATGATATTATATTCACAGCGGTGCAGGAGCAACTTCAAGACAGATGTGAACTGTGGAGAAAAGGGGGCAATGAGACATTTGAGGCAGGGTGGGGGGTGCATTTGAGGTTTCCATTAATAGGCTATATTTTTCAATAATACTCCACTATGTAAAGGCATGACAGTTATGCTTCAAGCTACTGAGAAGCTGTGGACAGGGAGGGAAGGAGGGAAAGAGAGAGAGAGAGAGAGAGAGAGAGAGAGAGAGAGAGAGAGAGAGAGAGAGAGAGAGAGAGAGAAAGAGAAGTGGGCAGAGATGGGAAAGGAGTTCTCAGTGGTTGAATTTTGGGGGGCGAAGCAGTGGGATTTAACTGCTTCCTCTGTGAGTAAATCTCCTTCTAGTCCCTTCCTGTTACTGGCCTCTTTCTGCTCCGGACCGAAACAGGATAAACTCAATCCAGTTTCTCCTCATCTGAACAGCTGTGCATTTGCAGGAGTGCAACATCCCCCCCCCCCCCTCCCACACACACACAAACATTAAATTGATTTAACAACACACCACAAGCGTAAACAACCTGAAACCCCTTATTTTCAAGAAGTATGCCTAAATATAACATGTAACCCAATCCTGTAAATTTACACAGTGATGCTTCATTACTTTAAATGTCTTGGCATGGTTAAAATAGCAGAAGATATAGAAAAGACTTGCAGAGTATCCCTCTTTATGAGGTCTCAGACACGTTCCTCCATCACTTTGCCACTCTGAAGAGCATTTACACACCAACTGGTCTGATGCCAATCTCCTCCCACTTCTCCATCTTCAGCACAACAAGTATTAAATTCCAGACCACACCCATCCCGCTTCTGGGCAGGAACAATTTGGGAGAGGTGGAGCCCTCACTTCAGCTCATTTCACTATTACTACAGTGCTCTCTTTCCCTGGTCACGTTTGTAGGCTACTCACTACACATCATTCAGGCTCCACCAAAAAGAAAATCATAATTTGACGTCTTTAATTCTTCCGAACTGTAAGTATTAATAATCGGTTTACTTAACGCACTTTTTATTTATTTATTTTGTTTCTGCAATAGGCCGCCATAAAGACTAGCCTGTATACACTGCTGGTGACAGTTTTTTTTGTTTTGTTGGATAGGCTACTTCAGGGGTGAATATTAATCCTTAAAGAGTTTGATAAAAAGCGCGGGATATTTTCATGTCTGGTATTAAAAGCTTGCGGTTGCCTGGAGTTTTCAGCGCGTGTTCTGAAAGGGGCGTTGTCAACAGCGTGAGCGTGTGGGACTCTCGCGCTGATGTCGCTAATTGAAGCACTTATTGAAGTTACAGGCATTTGTCTGGTGCTGTTTTAATATAGTTTACAGCGTCTGGTGAAACTATTTTTGGACTGAAGAATTTCTTTGCAAAATGGCTATTTAAATAAAATAATTATGAGTTGTTTTTATTAAAGAAAGCGATCAGTATGCTCAAATAACTGATTTCATTGAGCTGTAGTACGTATAACAGCCGTGTTGGCTATTATAGTGGAGAAACTTTCGGGATCCAAACTTTAACACATTAACTTTTTCTTCCCCTCTGTCTGTTATGACGCCCCCTGGTGTCAAATAACAAGGCCGTCATAATAAGTGGTGTGATGTTCACATCAAACTAAGTGAGGAAAAGCCAACATTCAGTAACAGCTTAGTTCTCCCGTTTGCCTTTTGTTAGTTCAATCAATGCACGTGTTGTTTTATTCAAAAGCTTCTAGTCTGTGTTACAACCATGTGTTTTGTAAAGATCATCATAC
>NC_045152.1:6968225-7020725 GCF_900700415.2 Clupea harengus | reverse complement strand
AGCATTCTTCTGCACTGAGGGTGTTTCCTCTCCTTCCCGCTTTGTCTTCCGCTGCCTGTCCCCTCTCAGCTGTCTCGTTCAGGCTGCAGTGGCTCAAGCACACCGCTGGGCACAGGGTGGGGCTTATCGTCCTTTTTGGACTGTACCCAGAACAGCCAGCGCTCTTTAAAAACTCCCCTCCCACTGGACTGCCGCCAGGGGAGAACTGAGTGCCTTTGTGTTTTCTCTAAAAATAAGTCCTGCCATCTCCATTGTTGTTCATGCACACACAAAATGATGGCGTATAGGATGGAGGCGAGTGTTGTGTTTCACACAGGCAAACAATGATGGAGCTGGGAGGGGAGGCGAGGGGAGGCGGTGAATGGGGGGAGCGAGTGAACATCCCAAGCTGCACAGAACGAAGGTCTGCTTTATTTTTCCCTTTTGGGCTAAAAGTTTTCAAGGTTTGGTCCAAACTCCTCCCCTCCTGCTCCTACCCCCTCCACTCCCACCCCAGCCCTCCGCTGTAATAATGTGTTAAAGCGTGGTTGGAGTAGTGCCTATGCAGTAAAAATGAGCCCGTATAAATATCCCAGTGTTGAGCTCAGGCATGGCTTGCCTATGCAGCCACACTCACGTTGAAATGGCTCTTTGTCTAAGTGTTGCCCCAGAGTGAGACGGAGCTGAAAAAAACAAAACAAAGGGTCCAAAATGGCCATCACCTTGATTCAGACTAAACTGTTTTGAGATTGAATGTGATTTTTGTTTGTTCTCTCTCTCTCACACTCACTCTCTCTCTCTCTCTCTCGCATTCTCTCTCTCTCTCTCTCTCTTTCTCTTCCACACTGGAGATTGGCTCTGAATGAAGGGGTTGTGAGGAAAGAGAGGAGGGAGAAACATCAGAGTTGACATCAGAGCATTTTTCTGAAATGAATGCTGCAGGGACATTTGCATCGATTTGACACGTTAAATTGAAAAGTAGCCGCGAGCTCTGCGTACAAACACCTTGAAGAAGAAAAATAAAAAAGTATTCCAGCCGTGCACCTTTTGTTGACGACTCTCTTTGTGGGGCCCATCTGTTTACAGTGAGTCGCAGAAATGAAAGTAAAGGCATTTACGAGAGAGCTGCGGCTTTTTAAAAGATTGCTCTGTGTCGGGGAAATATTGATCTTAATTAAATCACTGTCTGCGGGTTTGGTGGGCGGCCAGCGTTCCTCCCTGTGGAGCAGACGCGGCTCATCTGAGTGGCCTCGGAAGTACACAGCTCTAGCACCAACGCTAGCCCTAGCGCCACAGAAGCTTATCTGAAACGTCCACCCTCCCATCCAGTCTGTGTACAGAGCAGGAAGATGGAGAGCCCTGTAGGGATGCTCCCACTGCAGGCAAGCAAGGGCTGTCATCTTTCTGTCGGCCATTGAACCATCCCTAACTCTTAACAACCTTAAACAAGCATAGTTGGAGTTATAGGTTTGAGGTTGTTGCTTGAGTGGGAGGTTACCTGGGTGCTTGTCTTGGTTGTTACATTTAATTTCAAACCAGGGTTTATGTGTGGCATGAATATGTAGAGCCCCCTATAGTTTGTAGGCAGAGTTGATTTTGATTGCCTTGAAATGGAAAGTCAGAAGTTATAAATTGTGTTTTGTGTAAATTTGCTTTAAATAGTCAACCTGTGGCAGGAGGGGTTACTTTGTGGTTGTCCATTTAAATCTAAACGCAAAGTTTTAAGAGACCATAATTAAAAACAGTCCTCCATGACAACGGCAACCATGAAAAACATCAGTCAGCTGGGAGCACCTGCTGGGAAACAGACAGGCTTGTGAACTTCTGACCCGGATGGTAGCTGACTCTAGAACAGCTCCAGCTCAGGGAGCTGGTGCATTCTAGAATGTACAGCTCTCAGAATGTAAGCACAGGTCTGAGACCAGTGAGTGAGCAGTAGCCCCCACTGCTGCCCCGGCAGTAAGCTCAGACTTACGAGGAAATACCAGAGGCAAACGAGAGTGCGTCAGCCCCACTGCCTCTGGCCCGGAGTCAAAGACACGTTTCCTGTGGTGAGTGATGGATGTGTGATAGACGCTGCTGTGCTGAATTGGATTTCCCTCTTTCTCTTTCTCTCTCTCCCGCTCTCTCTCTCTCTCTCTCTCTCTCTCTCTCTCTCTCTCTTTTCTGTACCTCTGCATCTCTCAGAGTAAGAAATCACGCTGTTAAAAGGGTTACTGTGGTACACCTCATGTCTCAGGCAGGTCACGACACAGCGAGAGCCACTGGCTGATTATGTGGAGACACTGATGGGGTTCTTCTTGAGCCATTGAATACTGATGGAATGTACATTTTCAAAGTTATGTTTGATGGAAAAATCTGCCACATGGTTGAATGGAAATGACTCAATGATACACAATACTGTTGTTGTAGTAGCGCTGGACTGATGTTGTAGTTCAACCCACTGATAAAGCAAAACCCCTTTTTGGAAGCTCGCACACCACGAGTCACGTGTCGCAAAGCGGAGCTCTGTCAATCAAAGCGGAGCAGCTGGAAACTGGATTGCAGCGGGCACATGGCCTAAGAGGGAACACTCAGAGGGAGAGTGAGTGAGGCATACACTGACTGACCATAACACATGTGCACGTGCACTCGCTTTCTCTCTCTCTCTCTCTCTCTCTCTCTCTCTCTCTCTCTCTCTCTCTCTCTCATTTTCTCCAAAAGCCGCACATGGACCTTTGCAGGGTGGCGTTAGCGTGGAGTTTTCCCTCGTCCTTTCCATCATTTGTTCCATGACTGCAGTGTCTGTTTTCAGCAGTGGCTGATTTGGAAGCGTGTTGGCGAATGTGGCTTTGTTTTATGAAAAAAAAAAAAAAAAAAACGGCATTAAAAAAGTGAAACCCAAGTCAGCGTTTTCCATCGAGCTTCGCGGGAACTAAGATGAGGTTGTTTGGCAGAGAGAGAGAGAGAGGGGGGGGGGGGGGGGGGGGGGGGTTGGGGCAGCAGCAGTCTTCTCTAAAAAGCTGACTCCAATTCATTTGCTAATGATATTTTATAGGTCCACAAACCTTTGAGAGCGAAACTCGACTGTCATTACCGAACCACAGCTTTGCAGATAGACAGCCCTTTACTGCGCAGTGTAATCGTGCCCTTTTTCCAAGACAAACGCTTATAGGTTTTCATGTTCCATCTTACATTAACTTTTACAGGCTCTACAGCCCCCTAGCCCATTATAGGCCTGAACTCAGAGCTGGAATGACCTTTTCCTACTTCTTCTTCCACTTCTTCTTCTGAACAGAAGCAGCTGCTTTGCAGATGTGTGTGTCTGTGTGCGTGTGTGTGTGTGTGTGTGTGTGTGTGTGCATGTGTGTGTGTGTGTGTGTGTGTGTGTGTGTATGCTAAAGGTCCACAGTGGGAGTTTGATTCTGATGCATCGATGGGCCCCTACAAAGTTCATTCATCATAAAATGTAATTGCAGTGGTGGGCGAGAGGTGGCGCTCACGTTTGCGATTAATTGTGGTCGATTGCAATCAATTGTGGTTATTTGCCACATTACATTGGTGCGACGCCTTTGTGCAGCCGTGTGTGTGTGTGTGTGTGTGTGTGTGTGTGTGTGTGTGTGTGGGTGTGTGAGTCTCAGAATCCCATCACAGCGAGGAGATTTTCCCATTGTGCTGTGCTGAGATGACATGAGATCTCCCATGTAATACATGCTTAAGAGCAGGAGGCTTATCTGAGGAATGCATGACTGAGGACTGGCACACAGCTGTCATGTATTGTGAGACTGTGTGGAACTGTTCATAAAGCCCATTTCTCATGCTCTTTATCAACAGCCGCGACAAAAAAAAAAAAAAACCCTCCACAATGCTTTCTTGTTCCTGGGGAAATACAGCCTTTAGTGTCATGGAAGTGTGCAAAAAAATCAAATATAAGAGATAGGATATATCCGGCATCGAGCATATTAAATCAGTGTGTGAAAGTAAGCGTGGGCCTCTTGTGTTTCCCTTTATATCTTAGCTGACTTAAGTGGGAACCACAACACCCCCCCCTCCCACCCTCCCCCAGAAAGTCACAAGCTCCAAGGGGTTTCTCTGTATCTCCAGGATCTGTGGGGAACAGTGTTTCGGTTGTGTGGCCCCCAAAATACAGCCAAGAGAACCCACAGGAGAATGTCAAGATAAGTGAAAGCCTGCTAGATCGTCTGACAAACTATTGAACTTGTCTGGATTTAGCAGATTGTATCTAAGGCAGACATAAGGGTCAGACAGTGTGTTGTTCCAGTGAAGTCATCAAGTTTCAATTTCTAACGTGCCAGCGTCTTTAGCATCCCGTCATCCCAGTGTACACGCGCACAACAGCCTTCGTGCAAGGTCAGCAATGTTTACTTTCTGGAGGTTTTCATTTGCTCTTTCTCTCTCTCTCTCCCTTCCTCCTTTCCTCGCTCTCACTTTTGTCTTTTCTTGTTTTGTTTTCCTACCCACCTCTGTCGAGATTCCTTTCCCTCCATTTTCTGCCGTCTGTCCCTCCCTCCCTCCCTCCCTCCCTCCCTCTCCTCCTCCTCCTCTCCACGCTCGCTCCGCCCTTCCCTCTCAGGGCCAGGCATCTGTGAAGAAAATGAGAACCATGTGTGGAGCAGGGGCCACCCCACCCCGCTCCGCTCTGCCCCACTCCGCCCCGCCGTCCAACCAACAAACCACCCACCCACCCAGCTTCACCATACCACTTTACACTTCAGGAAACAGCACAGTGCCAGGGCTTGGAGCTCAGGGTCTCTGTGGGCACAGGGTCTCTGTGGGCACAGGGTCTCTGGTACTTGTGGGCACTCAAATGGTGGCCCTCGCCTTTCCCCATGCCCGTGCCCTCGCCTTTACCCATGCCCATGCCCGCTGCAGATTAGGCCAGGGACGGGCATATGTTTATGACAAAGTGCTTGTGTGTTGTCTGCCTCATTTTACCACACAGGCATTCGGTTATTTGATAGATATAGGTAGAGGGTATTGCTGAGTAGCCAGATAAGTAAGTGTGGTTGGTTCTCTGTGTGTCCACCAGCCTCCCACTGTTCTCTCTCTCTCTCTCTCTCTCTCGCACTCTCTCGCACTCTCTCCTTTCTTTTCGGGGCACTTCCCTACGCTGGCCTCCGAGCCTACTTCCTGTCAGCTGATGTGGTTTGCTTTTATTGTGAGTCCATGTTGGCGGGGGCCTAATTCCTGGCTGGCCGGCTGGCTCTCCGTGCGTGTGCCAAAATGGGGAACATGGGCGTGCTGTTTCAGACAGGGCTCCACCCACAGCCCGCCATTTGTTTTGGGGACAAACACTGAGAATGTGTTCATCAGTCTCATGCCAACATCGTGTTTTATATATCTGGAGTTTGCAAATGGGAAGCCATAATGTCAGGCTATGACAGCTGAGAGGTGTGTCAGTCAATTCCTTGGTTCTAGAGGAATAGACATTTTGGTAACATTTACTGGAGGTGTGTGCTGTGGTCTTTGGGTCTTAGTGAGACGCTTGGACGTTGGGTGAGAGAGAGAGTGAAACAGCAACAGAGTGACACTCATCACCTCAAGAACATTAACAAGCATCTTAGATCGACGTCGTGTTTTTGTCTTCATCGTTCTTTGTTGAGTAGTGTGTTGAGAGTGTGTAAGTCATTTCCCACTTTGTGTTTTTCTTTCTTTGAAGGGAACCACTGTGTTCCCTACGTCTGTTTTTTTCACCACACATGAACAGGGAGTCCTGCTTTGAATGAATCCAGTTGTAGTCGCCAAGCTTCTCTTTTAACAGCCTCAATCACTGGTATGATTTGCCTCTAGTTGTTGGCAGGTGGATCCTGACATTTATGCCAGTGTAAGTGAATTCCCCAAAAGGTCAGTGAAGGTCGTGTGAAGGGAGAACACTTTCTGGTCTATGTTGTTCTTGGGCAAGGCTAAAATGTTGATTTGCTTAATCAGGGGATCTGCGGTTATGAATGGTGCTATTGTCTCTGTGGCAGTGGCCCCATCCCAGTTTAAACCCTGGCAGATTATACCACATGAAATTGAAGAGCCTCCGCAAATGCCTCTCATATGATTAGGACACGCACTCGGAGCGATCTTGTTACAGCCGGAGATAACCAGTCAATGGTTTGACGAGTGAGACGCCCCTGTTCTCTCATTGAGAGCTATTTCTTTCCTAGCGTGTTAGAAACTGAGTCATCAAGTGAGTCAGATGCTGTCTCTGTTCCTTGTTTCGACTCCCACTTTGCCGCCACTTAGGACCTCAAATGGACATGTTTGTCATCTTGAGATCATTTCACTTGACAATATTTTGGTCTTTATTACGGCAGCGCTGCTGCTGCGGTCTATGGTGAAGTGATTCAGAGTGCAGGAAATGGAGTACTATCATGCAAATGAATGTGCACATATTTAACCTCGTCCCACTCATTCACTCTCCTTTGTCCTATCTGGCTTACACACACACACACGCGCACACGCACACGCACACGCACACGCACACACACACACACACACACACACACACACACACACACACACACACACACACACACACACACACACACACAGAAGCAGGAGTGGGAAAAATGTGAAGCTTGAAGCCTCCAGAGTGAATCCATATTACAAGGTTAGGGTGAGGTGCAGACTTGTGTGTGTGTGTGTGTGTGTGTGTGTGTGTGTGTGTGTGTGTGTGTGTGTGTGTGTGTGTGTATGTGTAGGGGGGTTGGTCAGAGTTGGAGCTGGGGTTGCAGTAGATAAAGAAAACGGAAGTTGCAGCCCCCCAACCCTCCCCCAGCCCTGAACTGTGCGGCCTGTCAGGCTCTGAGTCCATGTCCTGGGGCTTTAGGGCCTATGGGTTAGGGTTAGGGGTCTGAGTCCTTGCCCTGGGGCTGTGGGTTAGGGTTAAGGTTAGGGGTCTGAGTCCTTGCCCTGGAGCTGTGGGTTAGGGTTAGGGTTAGGGGTCTGAGTCCTTGCCCTGGAGCTGTGGGTTAGGGTTAAGGTCAGGAGTCTGAGTCCATTCCCTGTGGCTTTGGGCCTATGGGTTAGGGTTCTGAGTCCATGTCCTCGGGCTTTAAGACCGTGGCTGTTAAATCCGCTGGTGAATGGAGGAGCAGACGTTAGCTCAGTGCTACCGCTGCCATGCTGTTACCTCATCGATAGAGCAGACGAGTGGCGTGCTCCTCCACATTCTGCATCCCTCCCTCCCTCCCTCACTCCCCCCGTAAACATGAGGACACATGGATCAGAGCTGCACGCATAAGTAGGCGGGGGGAATCCTCGGCTGTTGTCAGGGAGGAGGAGAGAGAATGAGAGAGAGAAAGAGAGAAAGACAGAGAAAGACAGAGAGAGAAAGAGAGAGAGAGAGAGAGAGAGAGAGCAAAAAAAGAGAGAGAGAGTTCATTCTTCCTGGCATCCGCTCTCTCTAGTTGAGCTGATACAGGATTTGACTTTGTGTGTTTAACACTAGCAAGCAGCATGCCTGAAGATAACTATTCCGGTGTGTTCACTGAATTATAACACATTATCATAACAGGCACAGGGCTCAGACCATGCGCCTACAGTAACTTACAAAATCCAGGCTTATTTTACTAAATGTATATATCAAATATACATTTGACATGGTAGCCGTTACTTCTATACTTTAGTCAAGCACACTCTTTTTGGTTCATCTTTCTTATTTTAAGAAAACAAAGGGGGAAAGAACATGGTGCTCACATTCCCGTAAAAGTATACAGTTGTCTGAAAAGGAATACATTCCACTTAATGTTAACAGCCAAATTTCATTTTCGAAGCCAGTCACTTCACATCTTTTGTTTTATGTTAAAGCTGTAGTCTACACCTTCTGTACATAAAAACATCTGATCTCATGGAAGAATGTTTTTGTTCTTCTGTCTACAGATTCCTCGCTGCTGCTCCTGAGATCTCACAGTCATGTTGGTAATACTAGCCTTCATCATCCTCTTCCACATAGTCTCCGCCATCCTTCTATTCATAGCAACAATAAACAATGTGAGTATGAAACAGGCACCGTCACTGCCTCCCTCCTCCTCCTCCTCCTGCTTCTTCCCCAGCCTTCTGCGTCACGGTGTTGCATCAGACGCTCAAATACACTTTTAGCCAGAGAGAAGAACACAGCATCTCTCTCTGAAAACCCATATTGAATCTAATTCGGGAATGGAGTTGGCCCTGACCTTCGCTACGAGTCTTCTCCAGAGTCAGCTGCTGTCTGGGTAGCCTCTCTCGGCGTCGAATAGGTCTCTTGTAAAAACTATTGATCCAAATGAGTAGCATTACAAGTGGAATCAATGTCAAGTGAGACTTTAGCAGTGTGAATGTAGATTTGAAGTAACTGTGGTAGTTTCTCTGACACCTTACACTATCCTGGTCTGACTCTCCTCCTCACCCTCTTAGGCCTGGTGGGTCGTAGGGCCGGATACGAATCCCATCTACGCTGACCTGTGGTACACCTGCAATAACACGTTCTGCGGACCCATACCGAACAGCGCAACCACTGCAGCAGGTAACCCACAGTGGTAGTGCTAGCCTGTGAATTTATGCATGCAGTACGAGCACATGGGCAACTTAAGGCAGGATTCCCACGTGTAATGTACACAGATTTATGGAAAGCTGGACGTAGATTCCACGTGGGGTGTCAATAATGTACAAGTCTGTTTTCTTCGCCTGCGCCGTGTGCTCGGACTCTCCCAGGATTCTGAGAGAGGAAAAGGTATGAGCATGTATAATTCATCCAGAGGCAGCATAAAATGAAATGCACTGCAATCCCTCCTCAACAGCCTACCTCCAGGCTGTCCAGGCTACCATGATCCTGTCGACCATCTTGTGCTGTGTGGGCTTCTTCGTCTTCATCCTGCAGCTCTTCCGTCTGAAGCAGGGCGAGAGATTCGTCTTCACCGCCATCATCCAGCTGCTCTCTTGTGAGTTCAGAGTTGAAACGTTTGAGAAATTCGTTTTTTTTTGCGAGGGTTGTCATTGCATCATCTTCAGAGTTTCACAACGCAATCAGTGCAGTAGGAATGCCCTGTTGGCTGGAATCTGGCTTCTGCCTACGTGGTGTCTCCCAGTTGAACTGGTAGGAGATTGTGTGAATCAATGTACTCCTTTTTACACCTCCCAGTTAACTCTTACACGGACATGGCTCAGACCAAGGCCAGATCAGTTCTAGTTCTAGCTATTTTCACTGGTACTGGTGGTGGTGCTTTCAAATAAAAATGCCCCCCCCCCCCCCCCCCCCTCATTGCTTGTGCTTTTCTGTTCTCTCTCCTCCCAGCTCTGTGTGTGATGATCGGAGCCTCGGTGTACACTGCCCAGCACACGGGCTTCCAGGAGAAGAAGCTGGAACTGGGCAACTATGGATACACCTTCGTCTTAGCCTGGATCGCCTTCCCCATGACTTTGATCAGTGGGCTGATGTATCTAGTTTTGAGAAAGCGCAAATAGACAGAACTCATCACCTCACCATTGGCAAAAAAGCTATTGCCTTGGGCAATTTTTTTTTGTAAATATCCTTATTTTTATGTGTAGTTTTAAATACCAAAAATATAAGTAAATCGGAAGAAGTCGTCTTCTTAAGTTTAGCATACTGGAATCTTTCTTCATTGGGAAAATGGTATGATATGTAGAATTTTAACCCTTTTTTTGTCAATAAAATACAAAAACCAAAAAAAAAGAAGAAAAAAAAAATCATTGTTGAACCCAATCCGTGGAAAATATGCAATGCTGTGATTTCAGGAGCATTAAACCCGGGGACTGAATTTGCAAACTTGAAAAACAAAAGATGCGTCAGGCTTCAACCTGTTCGAGGACCAGCAGATACAAAAACCACTATACAGTTTATTCTTTTGCTTGAGGTTCACGGGTCCAATCATTTTCAATCAGGACCCAGCTCCTCTCCAGAACATGGTCATGTGACTAGTTTCAACAGCATCTTTGACCATTAGAGGAAAGAAAAGCAAAGCCAAAAAAAGGAAAAAGAAAATAGGGTTGGTTTTGGGCAGGGCACTAGACTATACTTGAAACGGAGTAAATTGTTGACGGTTGGGGAAAAAGCTGCATAATTGTGCCTGTTCTTGTGAATGATTCTTTTTCACTAGTGTTTTATCCGTAGTTCTAAACTGTATTGCATGTTTTGTTGTACTTTGCTTTTGTTTTTATGCATCAGTAAAATACATTATTGCGTTTTAGGCCATACTTTACGCATTTAGTGACCGGTGCCAAGAGAAAGCTTCCTGGGGCTTTAGGATTAGTTGAAATGTTGAGTCATAAGAGGTGAGGATTGTCTGCGCATTCCTGACCAGATCTAATGAAATCACCTCTCGTAATGAGCAAAAATGAGCAAGTATGATACATGAGAAAGAAGGATCATCTTCAATGTTGAGAGGTGAGAAAAATGAAGCAACTGTATTTATTGTGTAGTAAATGCATTGTGTTGCTGTTTATACTTTTGCAATGAAGTATTACTTCACCAAAAAGCTTGAAACCAATTTCCTTTTTTGCACATGATATGAAGTAGTTCATGTAGGATAGGACCTCCAGGTTTTCGTAATTGGATGAAATCTCAGTCAAAGGCAGCTTCTTTTTTCTCTCTGCTTACATCTGCTCCCTTGTTCAACCTTTTGCCTCTTCCTGTATTTCCAAAGAGACAGAACCCCCAGCCAGGGCTCAATATGTTGTTTTTTGTGGTTATAATTAAAACGCATTTTACATTAAAGCTGTGCTACATTGTCTTTGTCTCCCTCTGGAAATACATCTGCATCACATGCTGAGTCTACTGCACGCCCCTAAGCTCTGCTGACGTCAAACCTGTTGAAATATGACTTTCACTCAGATGGTCCTTCTGATTCATCTTTAATGAACTTTAAAACTAGTGACTTTCACTGCGGTGTTTATCAAAACATGCACATGGATAATACTGACGGTTAGATAAGATCTCTGCAACATTTTGCACGAAAAGACAGCATATATAGAGAATACGAGCATATAAATGTTTACCCAGATCTCACTATGCTGAAATGTAACATCTCTCAGGATAAACCAAAAACAAACAAAACAAAACAAACACTTCGAACAAGTCTTATAATGAAGATTTTATCCATAGAGGAAGCCGACTATGCGTCCTCTGTCCAAAACCCTGGTCTGGATACCGCATGTCTGGTTCATGTGGGCACAAAACTAACAACAGTCTTCCTATGCAGATGGTGTGGGCATCTGCTGGCGGCACAGCCTCGACCTCGACTCTCCTGCCCTTCAGGATGCCCTCGCTGATCTGGCATAGATGCACTCCACTTCGCTGTAGGGACCGTAGCGGCCGTACTTGTCCTTGCCGACCATGACGAAGCAGAGGCGCCGGTGGCTGATGTAGTCGGACAGGCGGCAGGCCATGGGCAGCGCCGTGGCCATGATGTGGCCAATCTGGGTCCAGCGGGAGAAGGTGTCGTCGAGGTTCTCCTGGGCGCCGTAGATGTAGTAGCTGTCCATCTCGGGCCCATGCGGGTCCACCTCTGCCACCTGCCACATCAAGCAGATGGCGGGCGATGCTGAGTCGGTCATGCGCACCACGCTGAGCGTGAGCTTCTGCGGGATGTTCTTGGAGGCGGCGGCCGCCGGGACTGTGGAGGGGAAGGGCCTGTCCGGCAGAGGGTGCAACTTTTGTATCCACGTGTTCTGGAGGAGGAGGGGGGGGGGGGGGGGGGGGAGGGGCAGAGGAGGGGAAATCGGTGTTAATGAAGGTGTACAACAGCCTGCAGTTTTATGAATTAAACTACATAACCTGCTCTTGTAAAATATTTAGCCTTCATCATTAGAGCTGAACGATTTTGGGAAATAATCTAATTGCGATTTTTTTCCCCCCAATATTGCGATTGCGATTTAATATGCGATTTTTTTATTTTATCCTAATTTTTTTCCCCAACAAATCGTAATGAATGATTTCAATATGACCAACACAATATTAGATACATTTAGTGTAAAATATTATTCCCCACCATTACATTTTTTATTTAAGTGCTCATTACAGAATCAAGAACAATTAATCAGTGGCTTTGCCACTTTGCATTTAAGTAATTTAAACAAAGTCATTGTAACAATAAACACAAGGCATGCACTTTTTAAACACTGTGTGCAAAATTATTATTTAATTCTTTATTTTTTTTAGATCACGTTTTTAATCGCGAACGTTGCGGTTAGTAAATCGCGTTCTATCATATCGCGATTAAATCGCAAATGCAATTAATCGTTCAGCCCTATTCATCATTCATGTCATGATTTAGGTGTGAAACCAAAGTACCTCAATGTGTTTTAGCAACTTTTCTTGGTCTAATTCAAAATCATCCCAAAAAATTTAGTTAAAAAATATCCTCATTGAGGGTTTATGTTAAGCTCTCATTAATTCTTCTCTTTGACCTTGATATCATAATGTTAGATTACAACATCTCCACGACTATTTCAATCCATGATTCCAAAAGGGAACTTGAGGTAGTCCAGGTTTAAGGCCTTCAGGCAACCTTATTTCTGTCTAAAGGCCTTGCAGTGATTTAGTGACAGCTCATACTTCAGTAGTAATTTTGACTTCCTTCACAGGACTTCCCCTTAATGGCACCAAAGCACTGGTCTATACAAGGTCTACTGCAGTACGTGAGGACAGGGGGAGGAGATAGCATGACTGGGTCGCTATAGGAGACCACAATACTTTACCCCTTGTCCGCTGGCATCCCGGACGAGGATTTTCTTGGTCTTTGGATCTTTGGCTCCTGTTGGCAGATATAAGATAACTTGTTCAGAGGTGACTGACATCCTCATCCTCATCCTCAAAAGGAGAGAGAGAGAGAGAGGAAGAGGGAGAGGGAGAGGGAGAGAGCGAAAGCAAGAGCTCAAAAGCGGCATCTTACCTTTCATAGCCGCTTTGCCATCAGCCGTGTTGTCCTGTGCTGGCGTGCTGGCTGGAACAGGAGGGGTGGTCGTCACACGGGCGGTACTCTACAGATGAAACAACACAGAGGGACTCAGTGAACATCAGCGCTGCAAACAGACTCCCAAGACACACACACACACACACACACACACACACACACACACTCCCAAGACAGGCTCCTCAGTCCCCGCCACTGCTTTGTCTCTGTGGTCCGACTTGTTAAAGAGTCACACTCATTCGTTGTGCGACACAAACCGAAAGCACACAGTGGACTGTGTCGAGCCATTTCATGAGTAGTACAGATTAAGGGAGGCCACGCCGTTTGGTGCGCCGAACTTCTGCACAAAAAAACTGAGGGGGGTCTTAAAATAAAAGAGGTATCCACTTATAGGCAGTACATTAGAAGGACAAAAAGGACATCCCATGAACTTGATACAACTTTAATTTGTGGCCATAAAAAGAAGTTAGAAATCGTGAAAAATACTTCAGCAGCACCTTAGTTGGTTTGTCGCTATTCAACTACACTATGCTAACCACCCCTGCAGTGACTACACCACAGCCATCTATTCAACTACACTATGCTAACCACCCCTGCAGTGACTACACCACAGCCATCTATTCAACCACACTATGCTAACCACCCCTGCAGTTACACCACAGCCATGCTCTGACACGGTGTGCAATGACCTGTGGCTGTTCAATTCGTTTTTGTTTCTGGATACTTAAGTAGCATTTTCTGAAGGTTTACAACTCTGCATGACATGTTCATCCACACTCCTGACCTCCAGTATCTAGCTGGGGTCCTTTCCATAGTAACTCTGGATATCTGTCACGTTCTGAAAATAATCTACTACGCATGGACAATTGGCGAAAATATAACAGCGCCTTATAAAACTGAAGGGATGTACACAACTAAAAGGAGCTTGGCTCTGAGACAGGACTAAACTTTTATCAAGGGGGGAACGTTACCGTTGCTTCTTGTTGTTCCGCTGCAGATTCAGATGATTCTGATATCCCTTTGGGAACACAAAAACGCAACACGAGCGAATTAACATTCTTTTGGCACAGCAGCCAGCAATCAATCTGAATGACTGTGAACGAACAATGAGCGATAAAGTGCTGGTGTTTACCATATGGTATATCTTCAGTCTTTATCTGCATAGAAACAGGATTGGGTGATTTCGGCTCATCCTGGGAATGTAATGAGGCGGGAGTTATTTCTGGATCGAACCACTTTAACAGGTCTACTGCATTAACTGTGTGCAACTGACTACTTTCGCTACCTTCACTGCCTTCACTGATGACTGTGGAGATGTTTGGCCACGGTCTGGAGCAGGCTGGGCTGTAGGCACACTTTGGGGAGGGGCTGTGGAAACAGAGTCAGTGATAGTCAGTGAATGAGTCAGAGTGAAATCCAATATCAGCATCTTTAAGGAGATTGTGTTTCGTACATGTTTCTAAGCAATAAAGAAATACAAACAGCTTCTCTGAATCAACCACTGGTGGGCTACTACAGTGAAAGCAATAATGAAAACATTTCCCATAAAGGAAAACTAAAAACCGTTCCACTCTTAGTATACTGCAATAAATGAAATAGTCTAGGTTTGGTCATTACCATCAGATGATTTTTCAGCCGGTGCCGAAGGGCTTTTCATCTCAGCCTGGGAAAGAAAAAACAAAACAAAAACAAAAATATCAAAAGTACAAATAATGACCAGACACAATCTATAGAAACACGTGAATTCGAGACGACTGTATGTGAATTGCGTAGTGGAATTACCTTTGGAACAATAGGGTTAGAGGCACGGGGTGGAGTGCTGGTGGTCACTGAGCAGCTCGGCTCGGCTGAGTTTGCTGTGAGGTAAGATACAGATCATCATTTAGGAAAGTATTTCATTACAGCATTAAGCAGAACATGAGGATTTCAAATACAAACATCTTTTATCAAAAACCAATAAGAGAGAGAATCTCTATGATATTACTACCTCAGGTTTAGTATGCTTTTACTTATGCGCTCTCTCTCTCTCTCTGACTATTTTTAATATGTTTCCATGATTTCAGTGAATGCCATTGAACGAAAACTCCTCGCAAATGATTCAATACAACAATATGACTGCACTGATCCAATATATTTACATTTACATTTTACATTTACTCATTTAGTAGACGCTTTTGTCCAAAGCGACGTACAAGGGAGAAAACAACCAAGCTAAGAGCAATAAAAACCTGGTGTAACAATAAATACTACTTTACATAAGAAATAGAAAAACGACATAGAAAGAAAAAGAAGTGCAGGAATGTAACTGCTGAAGTGCAAGTTAAGCACTAGTCAAGGTGCCAATATGATTGCACTGAGAAGGTTCAGTATCTGGGTATAAACCGTAATAGTATAGTATTACACCCCAATGAAACAGACAAGACTGTCCCTCAAACTTCAGGCCACAGTAATTCCAGTGACTGCGTTTGCTGAATCTCCTTGAGAGACGGTGTGAGACGGCACCCTTTTGGAATACATGAGCTACTACTTGGATTCAGATTCTGATAGTCATCACAAAATAGATGGTCTGAGAAAAATGAATAGTCTGCACGACTAGCCTGGACTGTGTAATCAGTCTCCATGCCAGCTGTATTTACCAATCTGGAGACAGACACAGACATCCCTGCATGCCAATTGTTTCGCGTGCGCACAGCATACTGAGGGCACCGGCTGGACTTGTATGTTGGCAAGAGTTTGGCAAAAGTTAGTAAATAAACTTTTGAAAGAGCATGAGGAAAAGTGCATTTTCAAAGGCTTGACTTTGCCCATTTACACAGGTGCTGCCAGTCGATGTTTCACCGGCTAGGTGTGTGCTGCAGGAATAGACTGGAAACTACAGTGACGGCCACAGAGTATCTGCTGCCCAGCCAATCAGATTGCAAAGGTGAGGGGCTGGGTTAATTAGGAGGAAAAGGCCATCACTTGCAAACCATCACAACATGCAACAATGGCTACGGTTATGCAGATGATATGGATAATCTATAAGGTTGTATATGAAGGTTTTCTCTGGGGGGAAATGCTGTGGGTTTTCTTTTAATATTTTTTTGTGCAGTCAATCGATAAAAAAAAAATATAATGAAAAAATGAACTGCACAATTTGCTGTGATTAAGACTGAAGCCTGAAATAATGGATATATATATATACTAGTGCTGTCAAACGATAAAAAAATGTAATCGCGATTAATCGCATTTATGTCATAGTTAACTCAAAATTAATCGCGATTAATCGCAAATTTGTATCTATTCTAAATGTCCCTTCGTTTATTTATTTTTTCCATCATTTTATTTTTATTTTGATGCCCTTATCAACATGGAAAAGTGGATTGGCTTGCTTTAAGCAAATGTTTTATTTAATTGAAAACCAACATTGCCAAACAGGGCGGTACAAAATAAAATTATAAAGTGCACATTTCAGGTAAACAAGGACTCAGCCTATAGTGCAGTTAAACCATGGCTTAATATTTTCTTTTTTTCAAGTTTGCTGGGAACATAGCAGTCAGGCCTCTTATTTCAGAAACAATGAACCGTAACAGTTAGGTTACCGATAAAAGGTAAGCCTACTACTTCTTTGCTTTCAGCCAGCTGCCTGTTGACATTTTCAGACAACAGTGAAGCTCGCTTCTGTTGCACAACACAACTTTTAAAAGTAAACTTTCCATTCAGAAGCTTTTTATCATCCATTTCGCCGTATCGCGCTCACCATTCACTCAAACCGTAACGTTAGCCTACTACACAGTTTGCATGGCCAAAAAGAATGTTAATCTAAAAAAAAAGAAAAAAAAAAATAATAATAAAAAAATCGCGTTAATCTCGCGATAAAAAAAATTAACGGCGTTAAAATGGGTTTGCGTTAACGCCGTTAATAACGCGTTAAACTGACAGCACTAATATATACACACACTACCGTTCAAAAGTTTGGGGTCACTTTGGGGTAAATGACTATTCTAGGTGGAAACGTCTGGTTTTTAATGAAATATCTACATAGGTGTATAGAGGCCCATTTCCAGCAACTATCACTCCAGTGTTCTAATGGTACATTGTGTTTGCTAATCGCCTTAGAAGACTACTGGATGATTAGAAAACCCTTGTGCAATTATGTTAGCACAGCTGAAAACTGTTTTGCTGGTGAGAGAAGCTATAAAACTGGCCTACCTTTGAGCTAGTTGAGTATCTGGAGCATCACATTTGTGGGTTCGATTATACTCTCAAAATGGCCAGAAAAAGAGAACTTTCATGTGAAACTCGCCAGTCTATTCTTGTTCTTAGAAATGAAGGCTATTCCATGCGAAAAATGGCGAAGAAACTGAAAATTCCCTACAACGGTGTGTACTACTCCCTTCAGAGAACAGCACAAACGGGCTCTAACCAGAGTAGAAAGAGAAGTAGGAGGCCCTGGTGCACAACTCAGCAAGAAGACCAGTATATTAGAGTCTCTAGTTTGAGAAATAGACGCCTCACAGGTCCTCAACTGGCAGCTTCTTTAAATGGTACCCGCAAAACGCCAGTGTCAACATCTACAATGAAGAGGCGACTCCGGGATGCTGGCCTTCTAGGCAGAGTGGCAAAGAAAATCTGAGACTGGACAATAAAAAGAAAAGATTGATATGGGCAAAAGAACACAAACATTGGACAGAGGAAGATTGGAAAAAAGTGTTATGGACAGACGAATCAAAGTTTGAGGTGTTTGGATCACACAGAAGAACATTTGTGAGACGCAGAATAGGTGAAAAGATGCTGGAAGAGTGCCTGACGCCATCTGTCAAGCATGGTGGAGGTAATGTGATGGTCTGGGGCTGCTTTGGTGCTGGTGAAGTGGGAGATTTGTACAAGGTAAAAGGGATTTTAAATAAGGAAGGCTATCACTCCATTTTGCAACGCCATGCCATACCCTGTGTACAGCGCTTCATTGGAGCCAATTTCCTCCTACAACAGGACAATGACCCAAAGCACACCTCCAAATTATGCAAGAAATATTTAGGGAAGAAGCAGGCAGCTGGTATGCTGTCTGTAATAGCGTGGCCAGCACAGTCACCAGATCTCAACCCCATTGAGCTGTTGTGGGAGCAGCTTGACCGTATGGTACGCAAGAAGTGCCCATCAAGCCAATCCAACTTGTGGGAGGTGCTTCAGGAAGCGTGGGGTGAAATTTCTACAGAGTACCTCAACAAATTAACAGCTAGAATGCCAAAGGTCTGCAATGCTGTAATTGCCGCAAATGGAGCATTCTTTGACGAAAGCAAAGTTTGAAGAACAAAATTATTATTTCAAATAAAAATCATTATTTCTAACCTTGTCAATGTCTTGACTATATTTTCTATTCATTTTGCAACTCATTTGATAAATAAAAGTGTGAGTTTTCATGGAAAACATGAAATGATCTGGGTGACCCCAAACTTTTGAACAGTAGTGTATATGTAAAAAATTAATAAATAAATAATAATAAAAAATAAAAAAAATCACAGAATGGATGTAGAATCAACATATTTACATTAAAATACTGCTGTTTAATAGCATCTTTTTAACTTTGAACACAGATTCTGTGCTGTACTAATTTTGACACCACTAATACATTTGCAAAAGGCGGATCCAGTCACCTGAACATGTTTTTGGTCTACAACCATAACAGGAAATTGGCTAAAAATTCTGACTAAAATCAATCCTTGTTTTCTGACCATAATGAATAAAGTGAACATTTGTGTGAGGCCAGTCCATGGCTAGGTATTGCTAGTTATCCCAAGACACTTGGCTAGTTTTGCACTACAATAAGCTTTAAAAGACCCAACCACCAGACCAGCATCCTCCAGCCACATCACTCACAATGTCTCTGACCTTCTGAGCATCTCAGAGAAGGAAATTGGCCTTGGTCCTAAAAGAGTCGGGTGGACATACCTAGGATATCCTCCGCTGTGAGATCCACCACTTGCATTCTGCCCCGCTAGGTAGGAACACACAACATTATTATTACTACTAGCGCAGTGCATTCACAAAGAATTCAGAGCCCTTCACTGTTTCACATTTTGTCATGTCTCACTTGCAGCCGTATGCTAAAATCCTCTACATTCTTAAATCCTTTCAAGGAAGCCATCCATGGTTGCATTAGAGTATCCAACAAACATCTCAAAGATGATCAAGAAAAATGGGAGGCACCTGCGCTAAATGTCATGTGTCAAAGGGGTCTGAATACTTAGGTCAATGGGAAATTTCAGTAAAAAAAAAAATTAAAAATTAAAAAATTTAAATTAGCAAACATTTTAAAATCCTGTTTTCGATTTATAATTACGGGGTATTACGTGTAGATTGATGAGAAAAACATATATATTTCAACAATATTAGCATATGGCTGCAACATAACAAAATGTGCAAATACTTCAAGAGATCTGAATACTTTCTGAATGCACTGTGTAACAGCACTCATTGACACCAAACATCATCCAAAACCACCTACAATACTACGAGGGCATGCATGTCAATATGAATTCTGCAATGAAACCCAGTGACCTGGTGTCACTGGCTGCACACTTTAAAAGCTTGTCTCCCATGTCACACTGCAATATGAACCCTCCCTGTATGTGCATGCGTTCCAACATTTCACCTTTGACCGTGCAACATTGAGTTTCATTCCCCTGTTTACTCTCAGTGCCTATAGGCAATTCACTTCTGAGAAAAGCCTTACCCAACCCTGCCAGAAACCTCCCACAGCCTTTCTTCTGGAATGGGCACTTCCTAGGTCTTCGATGTCATTCTCTACAGTGAGACAGAGACAAAGGAATAAGAAATGACTGTTGTTTTCTTTCAACAAATAGGCCTTACGATCCTGTCCGTACAACAGAGACGTTTATTTGGACCTTGTAAAATGTATTTTCAGTGGGGAAAAGACTTTGAAGGTATGTTGAAGTAATTATAGCCTTTAAAAACATCAATAAAATAAACTCATAGTACTACAGACACAATCTTTCTGTGTGAGGTATTATAACATACCGCTTGAGGAAACTCCATCAATGGATCCATCTCCACTGACTGAGTTCCTGTGTAGGACAAAATTGGAGAAGTCATTTGAAGATGCATTAGTTACTCGATGACATCTTCCTGACAATTAAGATCCCAAATTGTCATCAGAGTGCATTATATTCATTATATAATATAATCATATTTTTGTAGTTATTTAATAAACTACAATACTGCATGGGGGGGGGGTTAAGGCAGCACATATAAACCTTGCTAAACCAATCACACGGTTAATTTCTTCATATTACCAATTCTAATATCCCATCACAGTGTTTTGCTGTAACAGGAGACATCAATTTTGGAAATGTTTTCCTGTGTTTTCACATCCGAACCAGTAAAAGCATGACATAAGCCTTATTCATGCACATTCTCTCTCACAGGTCATCACTAGATGGCCCCATTTCACATGCACAGGATATTCATGTGCATACTGAGTCACTGAATGGACTTGGCAGGATACAAGTGATCTGTAAAATAATTTATACAGCTGTGCGACTAAAGAGAAAACGAACCATGGATGATGGACCTTAAATCTCTTTGGTATCAGGTTTCTCTCTTTAGATGCACATCATGAGCTATATCTTTGTTAGCGAAATACAACAGTGAACTTCAGCCTTGACAGTACTTCTCCCCACACATTCCTAGTTTAGAATAGGATGCTAAGAAATGTTGGATGCAAAAATGAAACGAAACAAAGAAAAAGACAGTTTGATTACACGGTTTGCAAATATGAACTCTTACTTACTGAGCACACCGACAAGTTTGTGAGCATGCAGTTCAAAACATATGTTTCATATTCCGCTACACTCAAGAGAAAAACAAGGTAATGGCATCTACGTGCAGTGCTTTAAAATCTAAATCACTTAAGATTCTTTTCACAACAGGGCTCATCATTACAAGGGAGTTGCTATATCGAAAAGGGATCATCTGGTTAGACATGGTGACAAGAAACAAAACAAAAAATTTGCAATAACAAAATTAATGTTTCATTGTAAAAGGCAAAACAACAAATATCAGTAAAGTAGACATTGTGAATGAGTAAATGATTGTGAGTGTGTTCGTGTCCCTACATGGTTACTCTTCTCTGTTTAGCTTTAGGTCATTGTGACTATTTGGAGAGTTCTGATGTATTCCACATGTTTCATTTGTTATGTGTCCAATATGCTAACTTTCCTAATGTATTCAAACAAAACAATATCTGAATGAAGGCGTTTCAGTACATTATCACTAACTGACATTTATTCATCCTGATGGTAGATGCCTGTTAAAGAAAGTATTTGTATATTTTATCATGAATGGTTTAACTAAACGGGCTTGTTCAAAAATGCTATATATAAGTGTCCTGTCTTTTGTTTGTTAGGTTGGACTTTGGAAGCCACTTAGCAGAGCAAGAATGTGAAATCAGATACCTCACGTAATGTTTTTATGAGATAAGGAGGAAGCGGGTTGTAAACTGACTTGTTGCTAGGCAGAAGTAAATTTCAGCTAACTGCACCCCCGTTTCCTGACTGCCATTGTGTAAACACTGTGTTCAAATAAAAGCAGCTGTGTGAGCAGGGGACAGCAGAGAGAACTTGGAAGTTGCTAAGTTGCTCTGTCTGCCGGGCCCGGTGAATCACAGTCTGAAATAACTATACTTTGGTTGTGGTGTCTTATCTGCTAAACAAAGTCAAAGTTAAGGGTTTTTCCCTGACAATGCCCAGAATTAATCTGAGAGGCGTACAGCAAGTCCATGCTTTCCTAGAAAATATGTCTGTCCTGTTTAGATTTCTTCCCTTATTTTGGGGTTTATTTCTTTTATGTTTGTGTTTTATTATTCTAAGATCAGACCATGATGTCATGATCATGCTTAGTCCTTTAAACGACAGGGTTTCTTGGTTTAGTTGGTCTTTTACCCCGAGATAGTTTTGCTATAAGGGAGATGCTTAGACTCTTTGATCCTCAGATTCTATGATGGACATTAATGTTTTAACGCTTTAGGTCCACACCCCTGTGTGCGTCTAAAAGTCGACGTTACAGAGTATGTGTTCCTGCACTGAAAGATTCCGTGGATGAGAGATGAGACGGTTAAGATTACAAATATTACTTAAGTTGTTGGACATTTGGCATGGCCTCCAGAGGTCCGTCAGTGCACAGACACTTGAGTGACGGCTAAAGCGCTCCTTCATCTATCTCATGGCCGCCTGCATCACTGTCCCTGTCAACAGCCTGTATGCGGTTCCTGAAAGGCAAATCTGAATAGACTTCCATGCTGGGCTTCAATCACAAAGCCCCAAACAGGGAGACGTGGAAGACAGCGAGGTACCTGGAGCTGGTGACAGCACCTGGGGCAGTGTTCTCAGCAGGAGGGGTGGTCGAGAGGAGTAGGACGTCGGATTGCTGAACACAAACAGAAGCAAAACAAATGAAATAGACCAAAAATGCACGTCGTCAAACATACAGAAGGGATTACATTTTAAGTACAAATATGCACATGTGTAGTAAAAAAAAAAGACAATTACAAACATACAACAAATATTTAAAACATTGACAGAAAGAACTTGTGGCAAAGTCCAAAGACAAATCTGTGGAAAAACCTTTAAAGAGTAGCTTGGTAGCTTTAAAAGGTAGTACATTTAAGCCTGGCAAGATTTTGATTTGATGTTCTCGCCATGCTTTTCTTGGATTACTTTGTGTGCTGCTGCAGTTTTTATTTATTTCACCTCACTTTTCCCAAAAGCGGTGATTTGTCTGCATTTCACTGCCACTGGCTTAACGAGTGGATCTTTGAAGGTCCTCGAGTCAGTGGTGTATTTGATAACTACTTCACACACGTCTCACAAACAGGGTACGGAGATTAAACTCTGTCGCTCTCGGCTCTTAGGAACGTGACTAATGGGTGATCTTGCAGAATCTCTTTCTTTATTGTTGTTTACAGTTGAGATCCCCCCCCCCCTTCCTTTTCATTCAAATAAATATAACTGACAAAATTAATTATAGTGTTAATTTAGTAAATCAATGTTGGGATACAGTCAATAGCACTGCAGGTCACATCAATTAAGAGTTGAGAGTTTTCTGCGGATTTTTATCATCCTACACTACACCAAGTTTACCTCGGACTCTAGAATTGTGCATAAGTATCTCTTCAATATTTATTCAATATGCATATCCGGCTCACTCACATCTAAGCAGAAGAGAGATAAGCAAAGTTTACATCACACAAGGTTTCTATAGGTTGAAGTTGGCGTGACTGAGGTCAATGCACTATCTGGCAGAGATAACCACGCCGTGGGTTCCCACATCCGAGGTCATCTTACTGTGCTTTTTCCAAATGTTTGGGTCTACAATGTTGCAGATATAGGAAAGAAGAGCAACCACTACTTCTTTCCAGCTTCTGCTTATACACACTAGTTTAAGCACACATACAAAGCCAGAAAGGTCAGCACATAAGAAACACAGGCATGCGAGTTACACACATACATAATTGATTATAGATTATATCAATAACATAATGCAGTAATAAAAGGTTTTCAGTGCCACTGTTGCAGAATTCACATATCAGATCCAGATGTTTCTTATTTCTAGCATCAGGAAACACATGTCGTGTTTATCGAGATTCCAGCCAATGAGGGTGTCACAAGACAAGGTCAAGAAGAAAGTCGTACAACATTTCTGACCAGCATGCATCACTTTATGTCAGCGCTGTCTTAAGTCGACTGCACCAACTGACTCATCCCGCGGGAATCCCATAGAATTCCTGAAAAAATGTCTGCCTCTACTCTTGGCTAGCAAGCTATATGATTTCATACTTCCCACTCCAAGGCAAGTGGGGGCAGTATATAACTCCATTTGTGCAACCCTACCTCCTCTCCCTTCGCAGAAGTCAACAAAAAGTTTGGCCGAAGCGATGGAGGCTGAAGACTACATGTAGCATGAAAACATTTATATGATTGAAAGATATCTACGCAACCATTAGTTTCTCATTAAACATCAATTGATATCTATATATTACATGAACTTAGTCGAGGCAAACAGACCCCTAGAGGTCTTCTATTAGGTGCTCGAGCTTTTGAGTTAACTGATAATCTAACCATCAATGTTAACCGATGGGCTTGCTTACCTAGGTCCGAACGTCTGGCACTCTGAAAAAGGATTGAGGCTCTGTAGTTCTAAACTGGAGTGCTCCATTTCTCCATGAATCAACAAACACTTGAACTGTCATTATCTTAGCCTCAGAGATGGGATAACACTTTAAAACACCACTACTGATAAGGTGGGCTTATGCCCGTGGCAGCACCCTTCCTTAGCTTTGCGTTTTTCACTACAGTGACTCAGTAGCGCCTCTTGAGGTACAAAGCAAGGTTATTATAGTTTTGCATTTTTCACTAGTTTTTATTTGTATTTCGTTTTGACTTTTTGTTTTCAATTTCAGTTTAGTTTTAATTCGTTTTTAAAGCGGGTTTGCTAGTTTAGTTTAGTTTCTATTTTTTGAAAATGCTTAGTTTCAGTTTAGTTTCAGTATTAGTTTTAGTCTTTACCACGGAATGCAACAGACCAAGGGGGGGGGGGGGGGGGGGGGGGCGGCAGTCAGGGAAGCTTATTTTTTTTGCTTGCAAAACAAAATGCTCAAAATGAATAGAAGATACAAGATAAATAATATGTAATAAAAACTCACCAAACATACCATTTAAAAAAGATTGTTCACTTAGGACAGATGAACAGCCATCCACAAAAGACAGCTATGAAAGATTTGTGTCAGACGTGTGTCAGTCAGAATTTGCGCATGTCCTGTTCAAACAGACAGGAGACAGGGAGACGGTGAGGCAGCGATGAGCTGTGCCTCATCTCAGATTGCGCAATCCCTCACAAACTGGGTTGAGCGCATGCGTAGAACCTATTTAGTCTTGCTGATCTGACGTAAAGCCGCAGTGAAAAAGCACGGAGAGGAGGCAAACAGTACCTCTGCTTCAATGAAGGGAGCATGCGAGAGCCCACCGGTCGGGTTTATGCTCGTTCTGCCGTTACTCTTCTTATATTTGACCTTGACTACGAAAATGGAAGATTCTATAGCTAAGCTTAAACATTTCTCATAACTGGACTTTCAATCAAAACGTGAATTGATCAATAATGGGAGACCAATGCTGTAGCTAAAAGGTATGCTTCAAACGACGGGACAGAAGATAACTCGATCGACTTCTCACACCCAAAGCCAAATTGCTTTGGAAATATTTTGAACCTCGAGAATAGATTTTGGTTTTGGACGTACAGCGGAGACCCTCAGGGGGCCTGTGCAACTTCGTAAGAGTTCATATTCACGAGTGCATAATCACACATATTAACACGAGTTCATCACAAGCTAGCAGCTGCCAACTGTATGTAGCCACCTTACCAGACTGTGTGTGTAAAAAATGCTGATATGAAAAACAACCAGTAGTCAAAGTGCAAGCTGCCAATTGAATGGTGAGTTAAACTACTGTATTGGGCTTATATATTTGTAAACCTGACTCTGAAGTGTCTCACCAGCCACGAACCTCACCGCACGTTACTGTTCCAAGTAATCCCAAATAGGACTCTGTCGCTTTCTCCCGATTTTTTCCGCCATGAAACCAGGTGAGGGGCGTGTACTAAAAGTGGTACGGCGGAAGATAGACTATAAGGCTACGCATGAAATAAATCTATGAAATACATTGACAAAGACGAAAACTTTTGACAAAGAACATTTTCTCTATAATTCTATTTTATTTTAGTTAGTTTTGTAAAGACACAATACAGTTTCAGTTAGTTATCGTTTTTTTTATAAAGCCTCGTTTTTATTTTTATTTCAGTTAACGAAAAAAAAAAAAAAAAAAAAAATCACACCTCGTTTTCGTTTTTTCGTTAGTTTTCGTTAACGATAATAACCTTGGTACAAAGTGGATAGAGCCGCTCTAGCTGGTTAGCATGTGCAAAACGCCCTTTGACCTTTACGTCAAAACAGTTATTTCTTCACATTCTGTTCCTATTTCTAGTTTATTTTCGAATGTTTTCAACTAAAATTCTTACATATATCACCTTTGAAGTCTCCAACATCGCCAGAGAAATGAAACCTGCTGTAGCATACCTGATCAACAGGGAGTATCCTGCCTTGGGCCTTGAGGTTTCTTATGTAAATCATGGCTGCATCCCCTCTTCTCTTCACTTTCTGTATGTGTGCCTGCACAAGAGCAACAAACAGTCTGGTTCAGTAATTGCCAGTTTCACAACTTCAAAATTCAGTCAACCTGTAGAATAACAAAAAAACAAAATGACACTGCTAGCTAAATGGGTCCTCACAATGTAAGTGAAGTCTGGTGGAAGTACCAAACTGAGACAACCTAAGGACCACGATCCACCAGCATCAGATGCTACTGCTCCGTCATGATCCCCATGAACCAACTTCACTTACTTTCAGCTGATGAATCTTGTCCTCAAAGTTTGGGCTGTCCATTTCTTTGATTTTTTGCTGTAGCACTTTGAGTGTATCCTCTTGTTTTGACATGGCAATACTGACCTTGCGATTTACAATTTCTTCAACCTAGGAGGAGGAAAAAAAGCTCTGTGATTCTCATTTTAGACCATTTCATATTCTCATATGAAAGTTTCATTTGCAAGGGTAATCTAGTATGGAAAATAGGATATTTGAGCGATGGTTACATTATTTCTAGTTGTGTATTCTTGTTCTTTCAACAGTGTAGACCTAATTTGTTGTTGTGGTACTTACATCCGCCTCTGAGAGTTTCTTTGGTTGGCCTGACAGCGGTCTTTCGGGAGATCTTTTTCTTTTCATGGCTAAAAGAGAAAAATTCACACTGACATGACCATCAGATACTGGTCAGGAACACAATTCAAAGTCAACATTAACTAACGTTAAAGTGAATTGGTATAACGTCACTGAATACTAGACCAAATGGTGGACTCCAACACTGACAAACCCAAACTACACTAATAATAACACACATGTCAGGTTTACATTCGACACATTCCAAACTGGATGTTGTGCAAAACCAGTGGTACGGTGGGGCAACACATACAGCTAATAGTCAGGTGGCTTAATGCAAAATTTAGGCTCGATCGTGACAAGAGTGATAAAAGCATGAAATTTGGCACACAATTAGGTTATACCCTACTAAAATATATTAGAAGGGGTGCCCAAGTGAAACTGCTAATTTTTTCGTTTTAATGAGATATTAAGTTTTGATCTAAATCAAGATATGCGTTACCTGTGGTCCGATTTTCAAAACGGTTATTTTGCCTAGAAATGCTTACCAAATAAGTAATAAATCAGTTATTTATGCATGTTTGTGTTTTCTTGTTTGTTTTTGATATCCACTAGTTTAAACAAATGTTCCTTTAAGTAGCAAAACAGACAAAAATACTTGCCCGTGCGCGCGCTCATCCAAGATGGCGGGAAAGACGTAATTCTGCTATATCTGTTAGGTAAAACCGTTATTTTGCCACCATTTAAAACCATATTTGCATTTGTATATTTTATATGTATAAGGACTGTAATATTTTATTAAAGATTTGCTTCAACATCATTAAAATAGCACCAACAAAGGCGCATTACAGTACCAGGAGGCTACGCAGAAAAAGGTAAATTTGGCGCAGATTGAGCGTGTCTTTTCCTACATCAAAACTGATCATATGAGGAATGTGCTGTTATACATTGCTCTACGATTTGCTGTCTGGACAATCACATTAACACATTGGCTTGCATCTCAACTTTTCTTGAAGACATTTGCAACGTGAGCAGCGCTGTTTGCAGGTGCACGTAATCAGCTCTCTGCATACAGTATAGACACTTGGGGATAGTCATCCAAACCTAATGCTAACATTGCCGTGAAGTGGTGTTATTTTGCAGGCTGGAACGGAAACTGAACTTGTGCTTATTGCAACTGCAGAGACCGTTACATAGCTCTCTGGTTATCCTTGGTGCTCTGTTCCACACGGCAGAACTAGTGGGGGCCTATTTTCGCCAGGCACACTTTCTGTTGTAAACTGAAAGATGCTGATACCAGTTCCGTGAAATGAGGAGACTGATGTCGTGGAGCTGGATTGTGAGCAATGGACCTCATTCTCGCACATTTTGTTAAGTGTCTTTAATATCTTCAACCTAAGAAAAGATCTCCACCGGATCCATGAATGCCTGGAAATGTGTTCTTAAACGGCCAAAGTGTGCACTGATTCTTAAATTGAACGAGCGTTCTCGTTTTCTTTCTTTCTTTATTTATTTATCACGAAGCCTCGTAGAATCATGACTATAAATGTGAAACGTAATTGCTAATGATACAAATATTCTCGTATTTATTATTATTATAATTATTGATGCCTGTACAATTCATGTGAATGCACTCATCGATTTATCACAAATTCAGCCCTTAAGAACATGGGCGCACTCCAATCTGGCCTTGTAGCGCTCGCAAAGAGACGTCTTTAGCCAGTATTCTATCTCAATGATACGATCATAAGAAACAGAAATGCCCATTTGGTATATCTTTTCTATCAATGTCTTACTTCTAGTGGAGTTATGCATAGTTAGCCCAACATATAGTGGTAGGGGTGGCTCACGAGATGCTGAAATGTGAGTTTGGCCAAACATGCCTGGCTTTCAGACTTCTCTTGATCCTGTATGTTGAGACCATAAAGAATGATAGAAACGAGAGACTTTAAGCTTGACGGTTAATATTTTGAATGGCAGTCCATTGGAAAGCACCCAGAAAAAATAAATCCTTTGTGTGCAAAAATGTCTTTCCTTAGCCTACAATTGTTGCAGCCCTCGCTAGAATTTCGGCGTCTTCTGAAAAGTTGTGTTATTTCAAAGCATCCTTCAATAGCCTGCTTATTGTATCCCGGAAATCTAAAACGGTGTTTCTTCCATCAGTTTGTTCTTAAAGAGTCTCTTTGTAATGTTCTACCAAGACATTGATTAACCTGGTTTTATTTATAGTTTTCTTAACTCCAATATCTTCAAGCCTCTTGATGTACAACGACAGCTCAGAAAGTTTAAACATATGAGTTCCTTTTTTAATAGCTACATTCTTCTATGTACTCGATAAGCTCGACAAATGCTATTGACTTGTTCATTTTTCATCATCACATTTGTCAATTTATAACAGCACATTCCTCATATGATCAGTTTTGATGTAGGAAAAGACACGCTCAATCTGCGCCAAATTTACCTTTTTCTGCGTAGCCTCCTGGTACTGTAATGCGCCTTTGTTGGTGCTATTTTAATGATGTTGAAGCAAATCTTTAATAAAATATTACAGTCCTTATACATATAAAATATACAAATGCAAATATGGTTTTAAATGGTGGTAAAATAACGGTTTTACCTAACAGATATAGCAGAATTACGTCTTTCCCGCCATCTTGGATGAGCGCGCGCACGGGCACAAGTCTTTTTGTCTGTTTTGCTACTTAAAGGAACATTTGTTTAAACTAGTGGATATCAAAAACAAACAAGAAAACACAAACATGCATAAATAACTGATTTATTACTTATTTGGTAAGCATTTCTAGGCAAAATAACCGTTTTGAAAATCGGACCACAGGTAACGCATATCTTGATTTAGGCCAAAACTTAATATCTCATTAAAATGAAAAAATGAGCAGTTTCACTTGGGCACCCCTTCTAATATATTTTAGTATGGTATAAGCTAATTGTGTGCCAAATTTCATGCTTTTATCACTCTTGTCACGATCGCGTTGTTAAGCCACCTGACTATAAGGAGCAATGCAGGGAGGCAGGAAGTCGTTGACATAGAGTTTGTCCCTTGACCCTGTCGCCATGCTTGCTCAAGGAACTGAATTACAAGAGTCCACTACTCTTCCTAAATCTCCACACGTGTGGCCGGGTACAGCGTATAGAAACAAAATGAATGTGCGGGTCAAGCAAATCCGATGCTAACTAACGTTAAGCAAGCTAACTACCTCAAAGCCTAAACACCACAATCAGCCCTGACATGTTAACTGGTGTCTTTCGGTGATATAGTTGTCAATGTCGTACTGTGAACGCTTTTTAAATACACATTTTTGCAGGGTGTTCCGCCCCGAAACATAGAACTTCAAAGTATATTTTCCCGACCAGCTAGTAGGAACAATACATGTGTGTGTTTGTGTCCTTTACACGGCCAATTCTATTCTAAATGAATTTGCAGATGATACCAAAACTAGTTGCCTTATAAAAGCATACCTCAAAAAGGGGCAATGTATCGGGGTAGAGCTTGACCGCTAATATCAACAAAGATATTCAGAGAAGCTTGATAGCATGGTGAGCTAATAGAGTTTGGCTGATAGGCTAACCGTTAGCGTCACGGGTATAGTTTGCACTTTATCACACAAGTACCTAGACCTTTTCCCTTGTAGCAAACATGTGGTTAATAAACCCAGTCTCCCACCTGCAACAAAGATTTGCTCTGTAAAAACACTTTACCGTTCATCTCTGAATCGAGTGAGTTGACTCGCAACTCGTGCTGCTGTTTCCAGGAGGGTGGACCAAAGATTTCAGAACTGAACTGATGCGCAGGAGGGCGGGGCCGGCGGATTCTTCAAGAAAATGAAAGCTGTTTGATGGTAAGTAAAACACTCTTGACAATGGTAGTAGTAATACACTAAAGGATAAGTATGCCCCACCAAAGATACATATTTTAGTTGTTATGTAAATATCCTTTAAATACTATGTCTGCCTGCATTCTAAAAGATTACCAGATTAATATGTGGAGCCTAGTGAGAGTAAAGCGCCACCCTGTGGTATACGTTCAATTCATTGCGGCGAATTTTTTCTCTTCTACACTAATTGATGATTCCTTTCATCGAAGCACACATGCGAATGAAAATTATGTAATGCTAGAGAAAAGAACGGTTCTACAAAAATTACACTCTCAGTTTCAACGCAAACGATTACGTAACAACAACTCATAATTTGCTTGGATGGAGCAAGCACCCCCGTCCCATTCCACAAGGCAAAATCATTCCTTGCTGCACCCCTGATCCAGATCTTCATTATGTTTACATTCATCTCACTGTCTTTACTCTCACTCACACCGTTAACCTGGCACTGCAACACTGGCTAAGTGGGTATTGTAGGATATAAGATGGCATGACCATTAAATAAAAGAAGAATGGCTATAAAGGGGAATAATTCTAGTAAATGCTTTAAAGAGAGATGTTCCTTAACCTGACTAGTATTTTTCATAACTTGAAGGACAAGGATTAGGGGTTAGGCTGGAGACTGACGATATGATTACAATAGGATTTCCTGTAGACTGTGTTTTTTTGGCAGCTGAAGAACAGGGTCGCAACTCCATGGCCACAGGTCATGGCCTAGATAAAGCATCTGTTGGAAGTCATGGGTGAGAGGGGCCTAATAACAGGTGACTCGAGGAGGCTAGCTCACCTTGGCCAAACTTGGGCCACCTCTGCGGCTAAATGGCAATGAAGGGTTTCCTGTAGTATGTGCGTCAGGTTCTCTCTAATGTACCCAGACTGTCCAGGAGAAGCCATGCAGCAGGTGAACCCATGCAGGAACCTTTTGATCCTAGGAACAAAGGGCATTATTTACCAGAACAATGACTCTGACATCTGGAGCCATCTGCCACCTTGCCCAGAGTAGTGAACCTCAAACCCCCTCTACACCTGGCTGAATGCTGACCTGCCCTCTCAGTGAGGACAACATGGGAAACAAGCCCCGCTTAACCCTAATGTGCTTCACCTCTATACATACTCAATCACTGAATTAAAAAAGGACACAAGTTTCGGATATATTAATATGCATATCTTGATGAAAAAAAAAGAAACATCTGTAAGAATTCTTCAGGAATGATGCTCTTATAATTCTCCCCATAGCTAAGTCAACAACACCACCCAACAGAGAGCCTCTCCTTCCTGAAGGCCCTTGTCACCAAGGGTTCACTTGAAAACTTTTAATGCTTTATGTGAATTTGAATAACTACTATGCCATATTCGTGTAAGGTCTTGAAGCTATGCATTTAATGTGAGTTGCTGTAGTAGTATGACAACTTCTGTGTAAGAGTCTGATGTTTCTGGGTCACATCAATTAGCAAAAACGGTCAAAAATGTAATGTCACAGTCACATCCACTTTTCTGAGAGTTCTTAAAAAAACAGTTTTACTATTTCATTGAAGATGACAGTCAATGTATAATGTAGAATCTTACTCGGTCAGGGTCCACACAGCCAAGTAGTCTGAGTCTCTACTCATGTTCAATTTGAAGACATCAAGCAAAATTTTGTTGCAATGTGAACAGGGTAATTTAGCCAGTGTCAGCAAAATCCAGAGAAGGTTGTTATTCAGAGAAGGTTAATTTTAACTATCTGGCAAGTGGACAAGCTAAAAAACAGATGTCAGATAATGGAGGATCTGGACTGGATTACTGATATTACAACACACTTAGCAGCCTAACAGTCACCTTATAACATAATAATGGCCAGGCATTTCACAACACACTTAGCAACCTAACAGAGTCACCTTATAACATAATAATGGCCAGGCATTTCACACTAACCATAATGAGTGTGTGTCCTTTGGCATCAGTGTTACAGCTAATGTTTACTGACACAACTTTATATATTTTAAGTATAATTTAAATAAAATAATTAAGTGTATTTTATTCTAATTGACTTTGACACTTCGGCACTTCAAGGGAAATACCAATATTAGGAGCAACATGTGTATACATTAATATAAACAAAGGTAGGCTAGGCTGGTGACATTTGTGAGCAAAGTATTGTGTTATTCAGTTTTTCAACATATTGTGCATTACAATGGCCACAAATAAACACATACAAACACACAATGGATAGATGGATAGATATAGATAAAAGATAGATATCCAGTGTAGGGGGAGGAATATAATTCAGTCCGGATCTGTGAGAAAAGAGGGAGTCTTGTTAAGTCCTGTTACCTCATCTCCAGTCACCCGGACTTGTGAAGAATGTTTAGTTCCTTGGGCCTGGGAGAGGCCCCTCACTCTTCATTAGTTCTCAAAGATATGACACCACAGCTAGTGTTTTCCTCCCGACATTAAAGCCTGCTCTCTCCCCTAGTTCATACATGTTGGCAGGGAATACAAATCCCCTGGGGCGAGCCAAGATCCCTGGTTTGGGCTGGAGTGATTGGTTGAGTTATTTAGCTTGATCTGCCCAATGTATTTATGCAATGTGGGTTAAGGGCCATAGAGCGAGAGCAAAAGTAGGGATGTGTGTGTGTGTGTGTGTGTGTGTGGTATTTGTGTGTGCATGTGTGGTCTTTGTGTTTGCATGTGTATGTGTGTGCGCGTGCGTGTGGTCTTTGTGTGTGCGTGTGTATGAGTATGTGTGTGTGTAAAAACACCTACGGACCCGCATACATGAACTCAGCTCACACACAGTTGCACACAAATGAGGCTGTCCACACATGCATGGGTGGAAGGTGGAGGGGTAGTAAAGGTGTACACCTGCTCTCTTTGCATGCTGACAGGAGGTGATGGAATGGAGGTGACGGTAACCGCTGGCCCTGGTCCTGAGCTCGTCTCCTGGGCATATCTGTGCTGGGAGACAAATGGTTTCCCCCCGCAAAGCAAAGGTGAATTATTAAACCATGGTGTGCATGTCTGTTCTTGTACCCACCATTAATAAATAAACTGTGTGAAATTATATTACTGTATTCCGTTAGGCGTATCATAAGGAATGGGACGAGGGGGTTCAAGAGAGGAAGGTGTGCATGTGTGTGTGTGTGTGTGAGTAGCTAGGTTACGAAAAAGGCTCAAAACACTAATCAGTCAGCGTGATGTTATCTACACAGGGTGCAAGCAGGCAGTGTATCTGAGAGGGAATGAGGTTGCAGGTATCAAAGCTAATCAAGTACAAAATTAAATTCCACTCCTTTGCTAGTTGGCATCACACTAGATAGGCCAGAGATTGTGCAGCATTTCAATTTGGGTTAAGCCCATTATTTATTGGCCCATTTCACATTAACTACATAAACACATAAACATATGAAGATTTAGCTTTGGATTTTTAGCATATTAATGATGGTGGGAGAACTGGTAGAGCAGCCATCTGCTGGCTCTGCGCACTACCATGTTTCACTGGTACTTCACGCATAGCCTGCTATCTTTAATCTACATGAATCTATTTGACTTTTACAGACAGTCAGTTGCTCGGGTTGTTTCTGCGCCAGAAAACCACCCCCCAATTAACATTTTGCAAATGGTTAGCCAAGATTTCACAACTCCGATCACCCCTCCGGTCAATCTGGATTCTTGCCAAATCTGTCCCGTTCTGATTTTGATCTATGCTAATACATACAGGAAGGTAAAACAACATAGACCCAGATGTGCGTGGATGACAATGGATCGTCATGTGAAATCCGAGTGATAATTTCTAGGTAATTTTTGTAGATTTTCTACCAAAAGTGTCGTTTTGCCTTACAGATCCTCAGCCTTCGTCAGACCGACAACTCTTAATCTGGCTACGTCTGTGAATTTTGGTAACCCCCTCGGATGCTCGTGTACAAATAGTCCGGTTTATGCACTGCTATTTTTGCTATCCACTGCTTGTTTAACTGAACACTAAAGTCTTTTGTCTCCAATAGTTGGTCGGTCCTGAAAGAACAGCGACATCGTGATGTGAGATCATGACAAAGGCATCTCAAGTCAAGATAATTGTCTTTGTACGGACAAAGACTATTGTTTGTATTGATTTGTGTGACGATCAAGAAACGTAAAGCACAGCTACTTTCATGGTTGATCTTAGAATTCCTTAAGATAATGGTTTGAATATAATTCATATTGCATTTCTGTAAAAGTCAACGGCACGATTATTTCAGTTACATTCAGCAGGACATTCCATCGTTCCTAATTGAGAGTCTTGACTCACAGAGAAGTATGTAAGAAATTCTCTCGGTGGTCAAATATGGATAAACAAGATCTTGCCGAGTTGACGTCTTTCCAGAGTACAGATCAAAAGTGAACTGCATAGAACAGTGGATTCTGCAGTGAGCTTTGGCGGTGGCATGTGGAATTTCAAATGATTCTACGTCACTGAATGGCAATCCCAACCCGAAATGGTTCAGATTACTGACAGACAATGCCGAGGAATTACACTGCAACAAAGCACATCTGATAACGAGGTAATTTTTTGTTAATCGTTGTCACATTGTTTTTTTATACCTCTAATACATATTTTCATTTTTTTTAGACCTTTAAAAAATTGACAAGTTTGGAGAAGTTGCATTTATCGTGTCATTTAGATAATGTTGACTACCACCGTCTAAAAACATCACCATATCAGAAGTTTTACCAGATTGGAATTGAACATTTTATCGCACTTAAATGCTCGAATTGTGATGTTCTCAAGAGGTGCCTTGCTCTGAAATTGGGTGTAATTCTCATTTTCACCTTAAGGATGTGTTACTGACGGAACCCCTCAGTTCCGAAGAAGCTACGAGGAACGCAGAGTGGAACAAGGGCTGTTTGGCTCTGTCCTGTACTCCTGCAGCAGTACAACATATTCGCAATTTCTCGTGGATTTCATTGGCGCCGTGGTCTGCAAATCTCCTGGTTGTCCTGGGAATCACGATGCATGTCCAAGGAATTGTCGTGGATAACGCCAAGAAAATGAAAACGATTGGATTAATGTGATTTTGTGGCTGGGGTTAAAGTTAGGGCATCCATCGGTGGGAATTTTTTACCCATATTTCCAAAAAGGCTGGTGAGAGGAGGACTGTTACAATGTCATCTCAAACATCAGTTCTGCATCTTTGTGGAAGGGGGATGTTGTAAGTATATTTATCTATTTATTTAACGAGATTTTTTTTTCCGCGGCAAGGTTCCATTTTACGCACTCTCCAAAGTGCGGGACGATGGAAAATACATCAAAACATAAAAATGTGAATACTGTTCAAACACGACGCGCAACGATCTATGTATCTAATCTTATGTATTTTTACTTTGAATTTAAATCATCAACTGAACATAAATTCCTGTGTGGAAGCCCACTGTCTGCATCATGGACATTATTTTTTCACTGTGCCTCTGAAATGGTAACATATCTATTCCACAGAACTATCCATTTCACTCCCCAATTGGTCCGCATCCTTTTACGCATATCCATTCAATGCGGTGGTTTAGCATTGCGTTTCTTATTCTAACAATAAACAGCACGTTTTACCTTAGAGAAAACCCGTGTCATGATCATGTGAACGCCAAATCTCGGAGCTTGGTTCAGTCACTCTGCCCTGCATGCTGCCCGGGTTTGTGGGTGCAGTATTATCCTACGTGAGGACCGACGAACTACAGTGGTGGCAAGAAGGTTATGTATCTTGAGTGCACTATGCATTTAAGAGTGAGAGAGCTAACCACAGAAAATGTATGTATAAATACATATATATATATGGCTTTGTACTTTCATAGATCGAAAGCATTAACCATTAGCTCTCCATTTGTTGATCAACTTTGGTACTTGAATATCTGGGCAGCTGTGCTGCGAGGATCTCGAAAAGCTCAACATATGCTGTATTAGATCCAATTGCTATACTTATTTCATTGCCAAAAATATATTCTTGTAAAGATACGCGTTTATGCAACTATGTGAAACACAAATATTCCAGCACGTTTTGTGACATTGAAGAAATGCCCTGAAATAGAACTGGGCGCAATATTTCAGTAGGAGGTGACAACGTGAAGAGTAGACCGTTAGGGGTCGCACTTGTATAATGATCGTTTGAGAGAAGTTAATGAGGAATCACAACGAATTTACGTCCAAAGGTTTTCTTCCATGCGCTGAATGCGGTCACGTTGTAGTAGCGCAGATTCAACATCTGATCGTTTTAAAAATAGCACGTCTACGTAGATCTGCTCCACAACCTTACAAAAATCAGGCCTTTTGTAAAATACCAGAACTACTGAATGCAATACGCCTTAGTATCACAAACGCACGCAAACTCGCGCGCATACATTCATACTCATAGTTTACACACACACACACACACACACACACAAATGCGCGGGGATTGGGGCTGCGTGAGGGACAGGCGGAAGTGGACGAGCCGTCCAATAGTTG
Organism: Clupea harengus; assembly: GCF_900700415.2. Classification (NCBI taxonomy): domain Eukaryota; kingdom Metazoa; phylum Chordata; class Actinopteri; order Clupeiformes; family Clupeidae; genus Clupea; species Clupea harengus. Next base: position 6,983,747 of record NC_045152.1, on the reverse strand, counting down.
GTGCAGATGGATTACAAGTTATTGTAAGTTATTTGACACAATACGTGTCCAAAAAGCAATGCCAGTTTACTGCCGACTGTGGCGTTTAAAGTGACTCAGGTGTTTGACGTCTACAACGTCTAAAAGTAGGCACATTTATCCAAAGTGATGAATGAAGACATAGCGTTAGGTACATAATGTAGGTAAACTGTAACACGATCATTAGTAATAGACCATAGAAGTTCAGAGATTATTTTATTTTTTTCGTTATTTGTCAAAATATACTGTATTTACGAAATGCTCATGATACAACTGCTGAGCAAACGAACGCTCATCAAACTCTGACCATACCACTCACTTATAACTAACTAGCTGAAATAATAGTAATAATGGTAATAATAATAGAAGAAAATACACATGTATAAAGGATCCTTGAATCCCTTGACATGAGGCTCCAACTGCCTCTGTGCCATATGCTATGCTTTTGCAATTATTCATGCCTTGATTTACAGTACATTCCACTTGCTTGCTCCTTTACACATCTAGGCTGCCCGGATTGCCTATAATGCACAGTTACATCTCTGATCCAATTCTACACTCCAGTCGAGGGCTCAGAAAGAGATGATGTCAACACTCTTCTCTTCTGCTCTGGTAGCTGCTCAGACGTAATGTCACGGAGGATCTTCGTCATTTTGCTCATTACCAGTCGTTCATTGCCCAATATCCACCATGAGAGACATGCGTGTAGAAACACCAACCATTTGCAGGAAGAAGCCACATACCCTACAGGGCAAATAAAACCCTTATGAACCCTTAGTGAAAGATGTGGCACTAAACACAGAAGGGTCTAAAAATGCCTTAAATGCTTGCTGTCTCGTTGGAGCACAGACACAGGGAAATTAGTGGAATGGATCAGATTCCCTTGCCTGTATCAGAATGGTATTTTTTTGACGTCACAAAGTGAAGCTTTTCACTTGGCGCTGTCTAAACATCAAGCACATTAACAGTGATAGACTACAGAGGTGACATACTTAGAATATTCGTTAGGTGATGAGCATGTTGGGTTGATTATGGTAGTTATTATTGTGATGCATTAACACTGCAACCATTAATATGTGTGTGCGTGTGTGCGCGTGTGTGTGCGTGTGTGTGCGCGTGTGTGTGTGCGTGTGTGTGTGTGTGTGTGTGTGTGCGTGTGTGTGTGCGTGTGTGTGTGTGTGTGTGTGTGTGTGTGTGTTTGCTGCGCTCCACAGGGGATGAAGCGGTCCACTATGGGGTTCTCCAAGTTGGCACTCCTGACCCTTCCAGCCCTCCTCGCCCTGATCAGCCTGTCTCATGAGGCGGAGAAGGTTCCCATACTGAACATTGCAGTGATACTAGGACGCACGCGCTACATCTCCGAAAGGGATATTCGGGCCCTGTGGAGCAAGGATGACCCCATCGACGTCAATGTAGTTACCCTGCTGGTGAACGAGACGGACCCAAAGAGCATCATCACCCACATGTGCGACCTCATGTCGGGGACAAAGATCCACGGGGTGGTGTTTGGGGACGGCACCGACCAGGAAGCCATTGCCCAGATTTTGGATTTTATTTCCTCCCAGACGTTGATACCCATCCTGGGCATCCACGGAGGATCGTCCATGATCATGGCGGACAAGGTAAGGCCAAGCAGACCCGCAAGTCAATCAAGCACCCACTCGTGACCCAGATAATCAATGGCTTGAAAAGAAGGTCAACACTTTCATTTTGCTGTGTTTACACAAGGCACCTCACAAGCCCACAAGTCATCTTCTTCCCCAGCTCCCATTTTCTATCGCTTAATAGTGAAATGAGATGAAGCACCAGCCAAAGTGGCAATTATTATGAGCAAATTTCAATGTTTCACTTGGAACATCTAATACAGTTCTTTGCTTGGTTGGCCAAATAACTAACACAGCAGCTGTCTATTTGCAACCCCCCCTCCACAGCAAAATAACACTTGATAATAAATCTGTGCATAATATTGCTTTGTACTATCCACAGGGGATTATTGAGTTGTTCCATTTCCAGAAAATCAATTATCACAGGAGTTCAAACTTGCCTCTCAATTTAGCTTCATATTTTCAGCTGGCAGGGCCGTTCAACTCAGTTTAAGATGATGAAAAAAAACAAAAACAGAACATTTGCAATAAATCTTCCAGAAGACATCTGATTTATTTTCCCTGTCTCTAAACTGTGCTTGGAACACACCTTATCTTGTATATCTGTTTTGATTTTACGGGCTGTCGCAGACGTGCCATGTTTCCTCTACTGTCTTGAAGCATCAAGTAGTGACTGGTTAGGTGTGGGAGGGAACGTTGTTCAGTGTGTAGACGGAGGTAAAAACCAAATCTGCAAATCTCAGGCGCCAGCTTCCGTACATCAGTCTCCAAAAAATAAATAAATTGGTAAATCCAAACAGGAGCTGGGGGATGGGGGTGGTGTTGCGAGTCGGGGGGGGAAGGGCACAAATCATTTCCCACTCTGTTGACTTTTGCCCTCTCCCCATTACTGGCAAATAGCTCCACACCTCGATTCCCTCCCTTTTGAGAGGCACCCCTGTTAGCTGTGCCTCACAGAGTTGTATAGATTTTCATCATCTGTGTTTCACATGGTTACTTCCTTCAAACCCCTCATTTACAAGGCCTGGAGCTGCAATGTTGCCTTCACTCTCTAGGGAGACTGACGGTTCAGCGGAGACACATGCCTATAGTGTAAACTCTGATAAAGTTAAGACGTCTCGATTGGCAAGAGAGACTTTCTCGGCTATAGGAGTTCTGTAATATCCTTCGTTCCGTTTAAATTGAAGCCCACACCTGCTACAGGCTATTTATTGTGCTTTGTTTTGTTACAAAAAATACAAATTACCCACCGGTCCATTCCCTCTTGATTCCCACGGTCAGCGCCTCAGCCCGCTGAAAGTATTGTATTTATGGCCATGTGCCCAGTCTTAAAAAACAATCACCACAACATAATCCAGGCAACATAATGGATGCCTTATTTATTTTGGGTGAGACAAAGATGTCACCACATGTCACAATGAAGGTCTTTTCGTTCTCCGCCACAGCATTTCCTTAAACAAGATGGCATTTCCAGGCTGCCATATTTCAATTGCTTTTCGTGGATTACAAACACAAGAGCACCAGTAACTCAAATGCCGTAGAATGATAATCATCATCTTTGTTTATCGTGTTTCGAAACAGCATCCCCCCGGTGCATGTTAAGGAAGATAACATAAAATTGATTTCAGCCTTCAGCACTGTTTCTCCACATATGCTCTCCTCTGACAGTCTGTGGGCAAGTTGGCGAAAAAGAAAAATGTCCCTGGTAATTAACGGCCGACCGTCAGACAGGTCCCAGTTCATTTGGTCTCCATATAAAAAAGCCTGGGCCTCATTAAGTCACTGAATCGCTGACACGTGTCACGGTGTCTATTGTTTTATTTCCAATGTGCTGCCGTGGCGCCATGGTGATGTCCACCGCGGGCACGCACAACAGCAGTTACCACAGAAGAATGACAGCCTTATCGGCACATGCGACGTTAGTCCTTCATTTGTCGTTGGAAGCGATGGATTTACAACATGTCCTGGCTGCAGCCTGAACAGTGGGAAAGGGGCATGGGCAGCAGCTTCCTTTTTTCAGACAGAAAAAGCTATCCATATCTGATATATTCTTTTTTTTCTGCGCAACATAAAGATGTAAAAACAAGCACTGTCATTAGCTTGTGTAGTTATGGGTTTAGTGGTAAACCAACAGATCTATCTGGATCCAATGAAACATGTTTACAAAAATAAATAAGATAGGATGTCTAAATAGGATATTAGGACAGAGATGCCCAGAGGCAGAGGCTGGAAAAAAGTACATTTTTGCATAAATCCAACCAGAAAAACACTGAAAATCATGGCAAGATTCTAACTCTTATTAGCTAGATAGATAATATGGACAGACTATTCAGTAAAACAAAAAAAGTCTTCCATTCCATATTTCAGATATGTTCACATTATGCCTTTGTGTGTGTGTGTGTGTGTGTGTGTGTGTGTGTGTGTGTGTGTGTGTGTGTGTGTGTGTGTGTGTGTGTGTGTGTGTGTGTGTGTGTGGTGGTGGTGGGGTGTTAATAATGGAATTTGGTAAAGTGAAGAATATAACTATTATGAAACACATCGCATCACTTAGTAGTTGTCCACCCCATTGCAAAGTGCAGCAGAAGACAATGCAGAACGCAGGCCATCGCTTCTTCCATCTTGAACTTGTCCTCTTTTTTTTTACAACATGCACTCCACTCAAGATGGTCATGTTCAGTGTGCCATGGGGATTCTGCTTATGAGCACTACCATGATAAAGTGCTCGTTTGGATGAGAAATGGCTTCTTGGCTTTCAAGTGGAATCAATTCAAAGGCTGCAGATTGTAGGGAAAAGGTTTTTTTTTCATCGTCCCATCGGAAACAGCTGCCTCTGAAATGCAGTTGAAGAATGTAGAAGAGCATCTGAAGCATTTGAGATGCGTGTGTTGTTGTTTAAACATGCTTAATGACCTGGGCTTTTTTCCGCTTCTGCTTTGCCGCTCTCGTGTTTATTCGTTTTTGCTGCTGATGAATTAAACAGTGCAGAGCTCCAGTCTCCCTGGCTTTGACTGAGAAAGGGGGGTTTGGCGGTGCGTCTCTGGGCAAAGGGAGTAAGGGTGTAAGGGTCTCTCCACCAGCCAAAACCTGGGTGCCAGCCGTCCAGCCCTCCTTCCTCCATTGCCTCCAAGGCTTCACTTGGGCTCGGACACGTTGCTCACAAATATAATTGTTTCCTTTGTTTTCTCCAGATATCTCATAAAAGCTCCATAAAGTTCATCCCGCAGATCTAAAGGTCATTGTCTGAAGACCAGGGAGCATCATCCAGAATACTTTACCCCCCCCCCCTTTTTTTGTCTTGGTGCGTTATGTTCTTAGCACTGAGACGCCTTTCTGGGAAACTGGGCCACCCTTACTTGGGATGAAAAAAAGAGAACAGGAGATAATATGCCTCAAGTGCCACATGTTGTAATGTGCTGCCCTTCTTTGCCGCTCTTTTGTTACTTCAGGCTCTAAAATAACCTTATGGAGGATCAATCCTCCCCTAACAACAAACACAGGAAATTGTGTAAGCCAATTTACGGTGTGCATTGCATCGGCCTTGCGCACGCTGCATACTCATGTCCTCTGTGAGCGCTTGCAGCAGTTTGGGGGTGGAAGGGTAGAGGGGGATTTGTCTTAAAGCAATAGACAAACAAGGACATGCTATGAGACGGCCGACCAGCCATCACTAAAACCCCAGCGTTGGCCTATTTGTTTAAGAATAAGGCATCACCTTGCAAGGAATTTAATTAACCTTGGTGTGATATCCATTTGAGGCTTGCTAAACCTGTAAGCTGATGTTTGCCTCAGACCATGGTCGCCCCACGGCTAGCATGGTGCCATAGGCTGCAGGTTTGTGTTGAGCTGTAGATTTATAGTTGGTCTTCTGGTTTCGTTTGGCTGGAGAGAGGCATCTGTAGCACTCTGTGTTATTGTTATCTCCTGAGTGAAATATTCTAGCATAAACCTGCTATATTGCGGGCATTGTCTCAGGTCTCTGAGGTAGAATGCAAAGCTTTGGGCTCATTTGTGCGAGGCTGCAGCCGGTTGCTATAAAAAATGCCGGTGTGTATGAGTGTGCACCGCCCCTTAGGAGTTATATTTGCCGGAAAACAATGGAGGGCTATTTCCAAAAGGCAGAAGCGTGGTACAGAGATGGCCATTGTGTCCGCTGATGGCAGTGTCACAGCAGAGCCTCCATGGCGATTAATCCCTTATTAGCCTTTTACCACCTCCTCTCTATGCCTCCTCACACTGTCGCTAAAGCATCCAAATCACAATGCGGATGAGAAGTGCGCTCATACAGCACAAACAAACACAGATACAGATACTGACTCAAACACTCATAGAAACAAAGGCTGCTGCTCACAGGCGCACACAGAGCTACACACTCGAAACTGACAGTGTTCTGTGTCATTGATAGTGCATGGCTGCGGCTAAACGCACACGCATGTCGTTGTAGGCTTTCTGTCCACGTCTCCATGTTTGCCCACACTGATCTGGAGGTGGCGCTGTAGTGTGGGGCTGGCAGTGATGCCCAGGGCCATTCTAAGCTCCAGAGTGGCATTGGCGCGAATGGGTGAGTGCCAGGCTGTCAGACATCCCATTGCACGCCCGCGGCTCCAACCTCATGGCACACCACATTGTTTACTCTATTATATTTACCCCTTCTCTCTCTTTTAACTCTTTCGCTCTGTTCTTTTTTTACCCATCTCTCATTCTCTGTCTATTTTCCCACCATCACGTTGTCTCTTGCTGAATATTTCTCTCTCTCTCTCCCTCTCTCTCTCTCTCTCTCGTTCTTCCCTGTTCTGTGTTATTCTTCCCCTGCCTGTTATGGAGGAATAAGAGTTATAGTTTATAATTAGTTTGTCACAACTCCATTTCCAAAGATATAATGCCATGAGTGTGTCTTTGGTTGTGATGATTGGAATAAAGTGGGGTGGTGGTTAGGTTGTTTCATTTGTTGCTGCGAGATGTGATTTAATGTTGCGGGGAAATTGATTAAGGCAGAGTGTTCTTTTGTTGCTACCAAATGTCTAGTGTACTGTCTGTTTTTTTTTGTTTTTAATTTAATCTGTTTATGTTTACCACATAAACAGCTGCTTTATGTTTATGCACAGAAATAATTGCTTTGTCATTACTTATCACTACACAAATTTTTTTCTCGCGCAAGACAGACATTGCAAATAGAGCACGTGACTAGCATTATTAGCATAATTGCTAATTGCCTCACGGATGTGTGATTAAGCTGTGGTTTCAGATTGAACAGAGAGTTTGAAGTGGCTTCTTACTTAGCTAGCATATGATCATTTCACTAACAGAGCAGTGGAGCTTATTATTTCTGTGCGTGCAATATTTCTCCTCCGTCTGCTTGAGCAGATCTCTGTGGGAGAGCAAAGCATGGGCCTATTTGAATGGCTAAATGATACATAGTGCTGTGCAGTAGCTGGGTTGGGTGGGGTGGGGGGGGGACAAAGAAACACGCCACAAATCCACACATGCTGCAGTGGCTCCACTGTATATTTTAAGCTGGGTTGCGGTGGCCTCAGTCCCTCTCTCTGTCTTTCTCTCTCTCTCTCTCTCTCTTTCGCTCTCTTTCTCTCTCTTTCTCAGTGATCTACGGTGCTGGAGTCTGCAGTAAAAAGCTGTCAGAGCCCGTCTGCCACTGGGTGCTGCAGTTTAGGTAGGAGCTTAGCCGCATACCCCTCCACTGCCACGGGGGCTGTACATACAGAGTAGAAGCCAGAGGTGCAGCATCACAATAAGCATTGTGGAGCTCCCCTCCCCTGAAATACTGCGCAAAGCGCTGCCAGCACAGACCTCCAGATCCACTGCCGGGGCTGAGCATCATGGGATTGAAGCTGACAGTTTGCTGTGCAGGGCCCCATCTCGCATGTAATTTAATGCTTTGAGATCGAATGCTCTTTTTTTTTTTTTGGTTTTTGTTTAGTGTTTTTTTTTCTTCTTTTGTTTTGCCCCTCTTGCTCAGCAGCATCTAATCATAATTCAGTAGGAAACAGCCCATGTGGAAACTTACATAAGCCCCGCTCCAAGTGTGGAGCAGACTTTTTTAAACTGATCGCGGGGGTGAACTTCCAGCACGGCTCACTAATTGGGAGCAGGTCCCTGCATCTGTGCTCTTTTGGACGGAGTGAGGGTGGGGGAGGAGGTCTCTCTATTCTTTTTTTTATACTCTGGTTATATTTGATATCCCTCTCCTCACTGATTTCCCTTTCAAACCTACTCGCAAATTGAACTACAGTACGCTGTCCCTGGTGAAACAGGAGGCAACAGCGATCGATCCAAACACCCCTCCTCGGCTCTCACGTTGCATCTGCGGTTGCCGTGGAGCCGTGGAGCCGCTCGCCTGTCAGATGTTTGTCGGTCCGAGAGCGTGGCAACGTTGTGTGAGGGGAAACTTGTGTCACACGGCAGGGTTTCAGAAGTTGCATGTTTCGCCTCTTGCTTTTAGGCGGCAGGGGGTGAGATCTCTCTCCCGCATACCAATGGAGCCGCTGTACACGAGTGCAGAGCGAGCGGAGGGAGAGGAGCAAGCGGAGCAGACGCCTGTTTCCACGGTGAAAACAGAGCGAAGGGAGGCACCGCTCTGCAAGCGGGTGATGCAGGGAACGCAATTACATTAAAATACGCTGCCACCGTATTGGTACAATTCCATGTCGAAATCAGTGAAGTGCGTTAAAAGACAGAAAATGGAAGTGGCTGACATGAATTAAATATCTCTTCCCTTTGTGCTCCTTGGGTTCATTAGGAAGCCACTTCTATTATGAATGAGGGCCCCATGGACAATAAAAAAGAATGTTAATTGTTAAGCGAGGCGGAATATAATTTGATGGAGAAAAAAAATCAAGAGCCTCTCTCTGAGTGCCGGAGGGAACAAGCTCGTGGGCCGTTTATTTTTTATTGACATGTGACTTGAATGTACTCAACAAGAGCACACGGATCCATTGTGGCAATCTTCACATCTTTTTCTTTCTCTCTCTTCCCCAACTTGTGGGTTGTAGATGCATTTTAGGTTAGCGCAGGTAAGCGCAAGAGTGCATTTTTTCCCTTGCGTAATGCACAGTGTAATGTTAGGGAGTGCTTATGAAGTGCTTACGCAAAAAGCTGTCAGGCTGAACTTGAACAGACACTCTAAGGGGATGTCTGCCATGCGTTTGTAATTTGCACTGAGAACAAAGATAGCATTAGTGTCCCAGCACTGTGGAGACAAGATTGAATTGCTTGGAGACCTCGTGAAGGCACGGCATACTCACACACACACACACACACACACACACACACACACACACACACACACACACACACTCACTCACTCACTCACTCACTCACACACACGCGCACATACACACACACACACACACACTCGCACACAGAGAAAGAGAACAAAATGGAACTGTAATTTCAACCCAGTTTTAATTAACTCGATAATGCTGTGGTTATTAATGATAAGAGTTCAGTATTGAACCTTGGTTAAAATGGACCTTGTGTCATAACGCTGGCCAGGGCTGTGCTCTGGGCCTTCTGTGCTGCTTCTTAAACTCCTCTGCCAGTGTCACAGCACCAAATAATGAAGAAGAGGTCTCTGTGGCATTCAAGGTGACTCCTTTAAACCACATTAAATGGGAAATGGTAATGAATGTGCAATTAGCATGTATTTTTCCTCCACAATGTCCTTCCTGACAACGGTGTGATGAAAACTCGGCCAAGTCCTAGCCTGCCCCTCGTCCTTACTTTACTGTGCAGCTTGCAGTTTTTTTTTCCACGGCTCTCTTTTTGGGGCTGTAGAACCGTACCCAGAGCTTAAACTAGTTTTTGTTCTACTTCCTCACATGATGCTGTCTTTAAAACTCCTGGACACAGACTGTATGTTTTTTTTTTTTTAAATAGTTGCAAAGGTGGAGAAGATAAATGAGGCTATAGCAGCCCGAGAGAAGGACTCAGGAGAGTTGCACAGTTAGGTCGCTCGTCTCGGGAGGCTCGGGACACAGCAGCATTTTTTATTTTTGCCCCGTTTCGGCAGCGCTTCCAGTGTGTTCCGAATGCGGGCGCGGGCCATGCGGGCGCGAGCCATGCGGGCGCGGGCCATGCGGCCACTGCAGAAATGGCACACGGAAAAGGAACAGTTCTTTATTGGGAACAGTTTGTGATTGGGAGACCGTTTCGAGACTTGTGTAGTTGAGATTCTGAGCAAGAGGCTGAGTTCTGTGTACCATAGCATCTGACTTGTCACAATAGCTTTGTGCGTCATTGAACAAGAATGAGTTGAATTCACTGCGACTCTCACTGCACAAGGTGTAGGTATGAGGTAGGATTGGGGACTGGCTGAAAAGCTAATCTTTTTTTTTTGTGCAAAGAGAGGTTTGTTTTTCAAGGAGTATGCTTCTATGCTTGGTGTTCACATTGGTTGCTTCAGCACCATGAAGGCATTCACTGGAGAGGATGATTCACAATGACACCTTGAGAAAAAAAAGTGTGTGTGAACGGAGGCCGCTGTTAAATTTTCGTATTTACAATATATTCATAATATCTCTTTATATCACAAATAGTTTGACATGATTGGACATGGCTGACAAAGACATTCTTTGTATCTCTTTACAAATAGTATCTCTACATGATTCACAAGACTGGACATGGCTGACAAAGACTGTGTGATTTCCACTTTAAAACCTTCCTCACCATTATATCTTAGTTACAAGAAAAAGCATCGGTAACCTTTCTGGATAGACCTGGCAACAGCAGTAAAGGGCATTTTCAGTCTCACTGTACATGCTGGCAGTTGATTCTCCACCTTGGAAAAGGTGACGAGTATCCTTGTCAACTAACAGATTCTCCCAGGCTGCACCACACTGGCAAAAGTCCAGGCTCGACCAATGGATTTACGCACGGCTGGAAATCCAATTAAGCTCACATGTGGCATGAGGGACTGGACTGTGTTTTTTCCTTAAGTAAACCATGATGAGAGAATGGAGGAGTTACATTACTGTAGGGAGAAAGAGACGGAGAAACGTTGGTCCTTGAGCTCTTTCTTATGGTCCAAAAGCTTGACACATCCAAATCTACAATGTTTCCTTTGACTCATCAACCTCTAGGGTGGTGTTAACTTTTATTGCGAACAGGATGTAACAGTTATGCAATGGCTGCACTGTCATCTCAACCCTGGGTGAGAAATCAGTCACTGTTGCGGCACATGATCGAAAGTGATGTTCCTTTGATGTTTTATATTTTACTAATTTAATCAAAACTCTGTTCTTCTGTTATTTTTTTTCATTTTTATGGACTCTATTCTGTATTGAAACCCAGATACATCTAGTGGAACTGCTTGTGATGTATATTATCTTCTTATAAACATGTGCAAAACATCACAGATTATGAAGTATTTGAAATATATTACCATAAAACACCTCTGGTAAACAACAGCAATTTACCCAGCTGGACTACTCAACAGAGCTTCATTCTTGTCGTCATTATGTTCTAGAAGCAACTAGAAAGGCACTTGGAGAGTGCTGGCCTCTGCCTCTGCCTCTCCCAATGTTAACAAAAGCAAGAAATAAAAACTGCCCCTTGATTTGGATCCAGTCTGAAATCTAATGGGTTCTTCCTTAGCCCATGCTACACCCCTCCACCAAGTGTCATGAGAATTGGCCTGGTAGTTTTTGCGTAATCCTGCTGACAGACAAACAGAAACACAGACAGACAGACAGACAGACAGACAGACAGACAGACAGACAGACAGCAATGAAAACATAACCTCCTTGCCAGAGGTAATAACATACAGAAGGCTTCGGAGTTCACTGTTTCTGATGATGGCAAATGGGAGGATTTGAATTAAACTGCTCATAACAGCAAATGCCGTTTTTATCCCCAAGCGAAGGGGGCCAATGCGCAAACTCTCTGCGAAGCACATGACCTTATTTTGATTCCGTGAGGGTCAGGTCCGCATCGCTACTGCAATGATACATCATTACTGCCGTGCTTACAACTCATTTCTCCAACATCTGTTTCACCCAAAGGGCACGATTTTCAACAAGACTTAAAAAAAAAAAAACATTTGCATTTCGCAGGGGAGGCATCTGCGGATGGAGGAGGGACCTCCGCAGAAATACTTCCACATTAAGGAGAGGACTGCATCCACTGGCCCACTCTAACCCCATGCAATGTGCAGCTGGGATGGAGCTTTGATCTTAGCCCCAGCATGCACGAGATCCACCGGGGGGCACTCAAAGTAAATGGTGGAAGCTGTCTGCGAGGTCACGGTCGTCACTTAATCACCGAACACAGATAGGGCTTTGATTTGGGCCCCCCCTAATGGGGGAGTCCTTCTGACTTTGCCCGCGGACAGGGAACCGAGGACTCATGATCCGTGGAACAAATAGGGATGAGGGGGGTGAGGAAAAGTTTCTCTCTTGTTAATGGATCAAACGTGCCAAGGAAAATGCCGTCTATCCGTCAACAGATGCTCCTGTTAGAAGGAACCCCCGAGGGTCTGTGATTGCATGTCAGTAAGACGGAATTAAAGGGTCGGAATCATTTATGTTGGAGCAAAGCACCGCAGTGTGAAAGCTCACCAAGGCTTTGATGTTTTTGTTGTTTTTTATCTCGACTTTTGTCGCTGACATACATTTGACCGTACAACAAGGTTTATCAAGTGTCGCGGTGTAATGACCACGATAGCTTCATGTTTATGTTCATGTTGATGTTACGTTAATTTTATATTTCTATCAAATGAGGTAAAGTCCTTAAATCACTAATTTCAATTAATGAATTGAAATATGGTTGATATATCAACAAACAGAAATCCCTGTACACAGCTAATACAAGTGGTCAGGTGTTGGTTGGTCGCAGGAATATAATTTATGGTCTTTTGAATACCCATGGACTTTCCCATGGAAGTAGCCTTCCTCACCAATAAATCTTAGTCTCAAGACCGTGACTGTAAAAGTGCCGGTAACCTTTCTGCACGGCGCTGGCAGCGAACAGCGGTAAAGGGCGGCTTCATGTCTGACTGTACATGCAGGTAGTGATTACTCGCCACAAGGAGAGGAAAGGCTGGAATGATGCACAGAGACCTTTACAGGGCTGTCTAACAGACAGCGCCATCGTGGTGCTCTTACAGTCCCTCAAGTTCGCTGGGGATGTTAAAGAGAGAGAGATGCCATGATGCTTCCTCCACAGTCCCTAGAGTTCGCTGGGGATGTTGCAGAGAGAGAGACGCCATGGCGGTTCCTCCACAGTCCCTAGAGTTCTCTGGGGATGTTACAGAGAGAGAAACGCCATGACAGTTTCTCCATGGTGCCTAGAGTGAGACGCCATGACGCTTCCTCCACAGTTCCTCGAGTTCGCTGGGGATGTTACAGAGAGAGAGACGCCATGACGGTTCCTCCATGGTGCCTAGAGTGAGACGCCATGACGGTTCCTTCATGGTGCCTAGAGTGAGACGCCATGACGGTTCATCCACGGTGCCTAGAGTGAGACGCCATGACGGTTCATCCACGGTGCCTAGAGTGAGACGCCATGACGGTTCATCCACGGTGCCTAGAGTGCACAGTGCATGCGTGTCCTTTAGCTTTCATATTCATCCTTTGCTCTCCTCCCTGTATGCGTGTCAGACAGATGTGTTGGCATAGGCTAAAACAAAGGCTCTGAGGGATGCTGCTGAGGGTGACTCACTGTGTGTGTGTGTGTGTAGGTATGTGTGTGTGTGTGTGTGTATAGATGTGTGTGTTTGTGTGTATGAGTGTGTGTGGGTGTGTGTGTTTGGGTGCGTGTGAGTGTGTGTGTGTGTGTGTGTGTATGTGTATGGGTGTGTGTGTTTGTGTGTATGAGTGTGTGTGTGTGTGTGTGTGTGTGTGTGTGTGTGTGTGTGTGTGTGTGTGTGTGTTTGTGTGTGTGTGTTCTGTAGTGGGAAGTCAGGGTAATAACTCTCTCTTCTCTCTAATGGGATCATACTAGGTCCTCTTCCAGTTTTCTCTTCTTGGTCCCTTCCCACGAACACTGGCTGTGGCAGGGCAAGTGCTGATGTCATCTGTCTGATGTCATGCGATGATTTCATGGCTCCTGCGGGCTCAGGAGTGTCTGTCTGTCCTGTGTGTGTGTGTGCGTGTGTGTGTGTGTGTGTGTGTGTGTGTGTGTGTGTGTGTGTGTGTTTCTCTAAAGGAACTCTCGCCCCCTGTGTTGTGAGCAGCCATCTTTAGGTGTCAGTTCTCTACTTCTTTTCTCCTCCCTTCTCTTTTTTTCCGGTCTTCTCCTCTCATCCCTTATTGTCTGCCTTTCTCCCTTCATTTCTCCTCAGTGTCCCTCCTCTCCTCCTCTTTTCTCCTGTCCTCTCCCCTCCCCTCCGCTTCTCAATGCTATTTATTATATTGACTTCTTCTCCCTATTATCTTCTCTTCTTCTCCCCCGCTCCTCTCCTTCCCTCTCCTCTCCTCCCTGCTATCTTCTCCTCTTCTCCCCTGCCTCTTGAGTTTTACATGTGGATGCTGCTGTGTTGTATCTTGGTGAGTCTCTCACTGCCTTCAACTGTCAGGTAGTGCCCCCCCCCCCCCCCCCCCCCCCATGGCAGCGTGTTGTAAAATCCCCCGGGGTCTCCCTGGCACCCTTTTGAACACCAACCGCTGGCTCCTATCTCTTTGTCTGATTCGGCGGCTCGTTTTGGATCTCCCCTCTCCCCTGTTTCATCTGCTGGCTGGAGCCTATCACTCCCCCCCCCCCCCCCCACACACACACACCACCCAACCAGAGGGAGAGGTCGGCTAAGCCGGACGGCAGGACAACTACCAGCCTTTCAGGGCCACTGGATCGGCCCCACAAGGCCAAGCAGAAGCAGGCTAAAGGTTTATCTTGTCCTCCGCTGCTTTATCTCCAGTCTAGCAGGCACCAGGATGGCAGTCAGTGACAGGCTGACATGCGTGTGCAAGCTGGGGGCTGAAAGAAGGGCTCGGGGTCCTGGCTGGGTTTTTCTTCCATTTCCTCTTATGCTGCTGGTGCGCACTGGGAAATGCAGTTATGTCTTCCGGGATGGATGGTGGATGACACGAAATGTGGTCTAACGGGAATATGGCCCTTTTCTGTGCTTCTTCAGTATATAGCAGGAGGCAATCCTTCCAGATATCCGTGTGCAGCATCGCCACAGGAGTCTGCTAGATGAGCTCTCAGAGAAATACAGCATCACAAGATAGCATCAAGAGGCTTCTTTCGTTTGAGCCTAATAAGAGACCACTGCGCTGATTTGACAGAAATAGTTTATTTTTTTTGCAGAAACCAAAGAGAATCTGCTCTGAGAATCTGGCGCCCGCTGTGGTGAATCATCTGGTAATTCTTCCTAATCAGGGTGCCTTTTCTTGTTGTTGTTAAGCCTAGAGTGTGTTTGTTGGGTGGTGAAATCATTTCTGAAAATAAATGAGACGAATAAACCAGAAAAAGCTAAACAGTATATGAAAGCAACGCTCGCCTCTCTAAGATCAAACCAAAAGTGGCTAAATTGGAATTTCTTGAAGGCATTACTCCCAGCGGATAGCATAGACAATAGCAGGCTGCACATTACATATTCTGTGTCTGTTTTCTTTTGTGGGGAAAAAAATGGAGTCATTGTGTGATAGATTTATAATTTAACTCTAAGAGCTTTGGTGTAAACTAGAAAAAAAAGGTTTCCATTAGTGGATATCCAGTTTGTTTTGCTCCTTACTGAAATGAAGAAGAAGAACATATCAGATAAATTCTATTTCCTGAGGGCTGGGTAGCGTGGTAATAGAGTTCTATGAAATAAACAAGCAAGGTGCATCACGCCGAATGAAAAGAGCACAAAGTGGCTCTCATTTCTCCACCTGGAATTGACTTCATTTGTCCGCCTCCACAAACTGGCTTTGAGTAACGCGCGGAGCAAAGCTGATTGGAAAGGGTT
>NC_045152.1:6955725-6960725 GCF_900700415.2 Clupea harengus | reverse complement strand
GAGGGACAGAATCCTTTCAGCAATGTTTTTATTTCCACTGAAATCTGTCCATTGGCATTGTGTGATTGAAGCCTTCTGTTTCGATGAGTACAATAGGGATATATCTCAACCCTCTGCTTTTCTCCCCCTCCCTCTCCCTCCTTTTTTTTAATAGCCGGTGTGATCCATCAAACATGCATGTCCTACTGGAACCGTACAAAAGGTAGCTTGTGTGGAATCCAGATGCCTCCTTGGCTTTTAAAGGATCCCTTTTTCATATTTAATCTGCTCGTCTTCACCACAAAACCCACTCACAATGTGCGCTGATGGGATGAGAAGCCGGTTGGCCCGTGGGGAGCCGCATTCTCCCACTGTCTGTGCCAGCCTAAAAGCGTTCTTTCTTTTCTTTTCTTTTTTCTCCTCCTCTTTTTTTTTGTTGTCGAACGATGTTGCCGTCATTGTGAAATGTTGCCAGGAGGACTCGGCTTTGATGGAGCTCGGGGAATATAAATCACTCTTCCTCGGCGGCGGCGGTGGTGGTGGCGGCGGCGGCGTTGCCGGTAGCGGGGCGGACCCCGAACGTTCAGGCTCGCGCGTCCTGGCACGGGACGGGCTGCACTGGCTGCGAGATCCCGGCTGTAAATAAATGATCAGCGAATCATATTTCCGGCAGCCAATCCCACCCAGCTCCCCATCCTCCTAGCTTGTCCCTCTCTCCGCCTCACCTCGCTCCCCCTCTCCCCTGCTCCTGTACCTGGAACACCTCCAGAAGCGGAGAGCAGAGGAGGAACGCCAGGCTTTTTATCTGAGGCGATGGACGGATCCTCCTCGACATTTATTTAGCTTTTCCCCTTGTCACTAGCAGCGGCCCTTATCTCTCTAGAGTGAACTAGGCCACATGCTCTTATTTCCCCTTTATGAAAAAAAGTAATTAAGAGCTTTAAAAAAAAAATATATAAAAATAAAAATGATGGAGTCAATCTCATTTCAGTCCTGGGGCGATGTAAAGATGACAAGATAATGGAGGGATGAAAGAGGATAGGAAAAGGAGAGCAGGCAAATCAGATATGGTGGGAGGACTGTGTGGAGCATGCCGGTTGTCTCACTCTCTGCCGTGGGGGGGGGGGTTAAGGTGGCGGGGGTGGGGGGTGCCAGGGCAGGTTAGCGTCAGCAACGTGCTTACACTTACCCCACGTGCCGCTGCTTTTAGCGCGGAAGAGGCAGGAGCTGGCTAAGAACTGGCTAGGAGCTGGCTATGAGCTGGCTAAGAGCTGGCTAGGAGCTGGCTAGGAGCTGGCTAGGAGCTGGCTAGGAGCTGGCTAGCTCCCACCCTGCAAACTCAACAATGGAGAGGGAGGGAGAGGTGATGGGAGAAGCGTGTGTGCGAACGCGGCGGCTGGGGAGCTGCTGACAGGGCACCGTGGTTCCTTAATCCTCCGGCAGGCAGGGAGACAGGGAGGTGGACGGGCGGGCAGGCGGGCGGGCGGGCAGGCGGGCACGGGAGAGAGCGTGGCACATCCACTGACTCACCATGCGCACAGCCGCAGGTGGAGAAGCGCGTCACAGCTCTGGTATTTATTCAGTGCTGCCTCAGCTGCTGCAAGTGGGCTGGAAAACACACACACACACACACACACACACACACACACAAACACACACACACACACACACACACAAACACACACACACACATACAAATACAAACATTCACACACACACACACACACACACACAGACACACAGAGAAGAGGAGCGAGTTTTTTTGGAAAAAAAAAAAGCAAATAAATGTGTCATATGGAGGTGAGGGAGTGTTGAGTGCTCCTCCTGGCAGCAGCGTGGGGACAGCTACCACTCTCTGATTGGCCCATCCAGTGGAACTCCGTCGAATCCCGATCCACTCCCCGATCCGAACGTGTCTGTGGAAGTCTACGCAGTGGAGCTGGGGGCGGCGGCGGCGGTTCTTTCACGGCAGCCTCGGCAGGCAAATGAGATGTAACCGCCCGCCGTTAATGCAGCCGTTATTCCTCCCTGTCAACTTTTCCAAATGAGGAGGGAAATGCCAAGGGTTGCCCGTGTTCGTCGCCGTCCTCGCCACCTCCCGTCTGATTTGTCCTCCCCTCCCCTAATTTACTCCGTTAGGGGTTGCGGGGGCCATGGCGCGCGGGGGCCTCCACAGGGAGGCAGGGATGCTTTAGCCTCATCTGAATAATAGTTAGAAAATGAGGAAAAAAAGAGGAGGAAGAGTTATCCTTTCTCCATTACGCACTAATCAATGCGTGTCCCCGGCCTCCCGATGTTCCTTCAAGAGCCTTCTACTAAAATATGCAGATGTGTGTGTGTGTGTGTGTGTGGCCATTAGTGAGATCTTTAAGAAAAACAACAACAACAACTGCAAATAGGTTTATTATAGCCACCCAAGAACAACAGATAAACATTTCATCCCACAACAAATGACTGTATCTGTGTGGATAAGACCAGTAGCCCATCCAGAGGCCCTTCTGAAAAATATGACTGCCAAAATGCTCTAACTAGACTTAAACGGGGATCCAAAGTGTGCATTTTTTGTTGAAGCTGAAATGTCTAACTGAGGTTGTAAATAGGAGCTGACAGGGCGACTTGCACTCTGCTCTCAGAGTTTGCTGTTTGTCCTTCTTGATAACCCATCCCCTTCTATTTCTTATTCATCCCTCTGCAATTTGCCACACAAACTTCACCTTCCCAAGTGCAAAAGCCCTAAATTATTAAGTCCTCCGACTGACGTATGTATAATTTATCAGCGCTGCACAAATTCTGAAGTTTATTGTGGCTTTCTGCCATTCACACCTCCGAGGCTGGGGCTCCATGAAAGGAGGATGTTTGTACTTCGGGCACTCTTTCAAAGAGAGAGGAATGAGAAGAAGGAGGCAGAATTCAGTTCAAATGCAGCAAATGGACTGAACTGTGTCAGATCTGAGCGCTGTGTGTGTGTGTGTGTGTGTGTGTTTGTGTGTGTGTGTGTTTGTGTTTGTGTTTGTGTGTTTGTGTGTGTGTGTGTGTGTGTGTGTGTGTATGTGTGTGTGTTTGTGTGTGTGTGTGTGTGTGTGTGTGTGTGTGTGTGTGTGTGTTACGTGAGTGAGCTGCTCCAGTTTCAATTGTTGTGCTTTCTGCCCTGGATTGACATGACAGTTATTGCTGTGTCAGGATGATCCAGAAAAAAAAGTCCATGTGTGAACGTGCACAAATGCACCAAGCAAAATCACTAAAAAAAACAGAACTAAGCTCAAATCCTAAACACTGAATGAAACAAAACTCCAGAAACTGACTGCAGAAATAGTACGCAGATGTAGCTGAAGGTGAAATTCCTGTGAAAGAAAAAAAAGAAAAAAAAGAAAAAAAAAACTCACAAAGGTCCTTTTTCACCACCTCAGGGTCGGGTTTCCTTGAGAGTGTTCGTCTCAAGAGTGCATCATGCGCCACTCCGCATCCGAGAGCCCCAAGTCCATTTCATCAGGAAGTAAAAGCAGAGGTGCAGTACAGGGCAGCTGAGTCCACGTGCTTTGCCCCTCATGAAGCCGACCATGGAGGGCATCGTGAGCGGCTATTTGTCATTTCAAAGAGGAATCGATGGCGGTTCAAGGAGGGGTAATTCATCCCTCAGCATGGTGCCAAAGGAGAAAGAGAGAAATCATCTATCGGCAGATTTGGGATGGAAATCCCTGCTAGTCAGCGGTCCTGCGGACAACACGGCCCCCGGAGCAGATAATGCAAAAATCAACGGCTCCCGTGATAAGTCATTAAAGCGGCCGGGCCTCTTCAGACATGCAGGGGTCAAAGGGCCAACGAGGAGGCGGGACGGAGCAGCGCGTTGGGCTGGGCCGAGCAGAGGTGATTGGCCCTGTTGGAGTTAAGAGAAACAGGCTGGCTGAGAAAGAGGGAAAGGGAAAGATGAGAGAGAGAGAGAGAGAGAGAGCAATGAGGGAGGGAGTTTGATAGAGAGAGTTTATGAAAGAGTGAAAGGGTGTGGAGATGAGAGAGGATGGGGAGCAAGAAGTGAAGTAATTGGTAAATTAATGATGGTGGGAGGGAGGGAAGGAGAGAGAGACGCAGTGATGGAGAGATAGAGGTAGAGAGCGAAGGAAGGATGGAGGTGCTAATGTGCCAATGAGATCACAGTGTGATTTAGCTAGCTGTGAAGTCAGCAGGAGTGCTAAATGTGGTCAGGCGGGCAGTGACAGTCTGTGAAGTGGTGTGTGTGTGTGTGTGTGTGTGTGTGTGTGTGTGTGTGTGTGTGTCTGTGTGTGTCTGTGTGTGTGTGTGTGTGTGTGAAGGGAGACAAAAAGGCTATACTCTGAGGATGTAGCGATGAAAAGAAAGATGGAAAGATTGGAAAATGAGAGAGTGAGAGAGAGAGAGGGGGGACGTGAGTAGACATGAAGAAGACAAATACACCTTCACCGCGTCAAGAGAACAAGAGAGATGGATAGATTCTGCAGATAGAGAGAAAAAAGAGATGAAAACAGACTCAGAGAAATAGACCCCTGTGTGAGATGGAGAGAGAACGAGGTGAGGAGAGATGAAGGAGAAGAGATTGCATATGTTTGAAAGAGAGAGAGAGAGAGAGAGAGAGAGAGAGTTTGTGTTTATGTATATCACGTACATTTTATCTTTATGTCACGGATGATCGTAATAAGCATTTCGCTGCACATTGTACTGTTTATGGATGTGTGTGTGACAAAATAAAAATTGACTTTGAATTTGAGAGAGAAGAAAAAAGCTAACTATGACACGCAGAGAACACATACATAAAAATATCTACAAAATCTTCATGGCAATCTGGCATACAAATCTTTTACGGTCACACCTATTGCAGTCTGTTGACGTGAAATGTTATATATATCCACTCTCACAAATGCATGAAGGACAGAGCTTGGCACCCTCCCACAGTCTTATATGAATAGAACAATACAGAAATGGATCAAAAATCGAGTATTAAAAATATGCAGATTCAAGGATTCAACCAGATTAGATCAGCCAGAAAAGCA
>NC_045152.1:6935725-6948225 GCF_900700415.2 Clupea harengus | reverse complement strand
TGGTGCAGGGACCCAGATAGCTTTGGACTCAAGGACAGAGCTGGCCCTGATCTGGCCCTGATCTGGCCCTGATCTGGCCCTGATCTGGCTCTGATCTGGCCCTGATCTGGCCCTGATCTGGCTGTGGTCCATCGCAGGTCTGCCGGGTGCGTTCCAGAGAGCTGGCTGCCAGGGAGGATCAACCTGCAGCAGAGAATGAAATGAGGACGCAGTTTGTGTGCCAGCACCAACACTTTCCCTCAAATGGGGCACAAGCTGTGGAGGTTTTTTTTTTTTTTTTTTAGGAGCTAGGATGGGACTGTTGAAGTGTGTGTGTGTGTGTGTGTGTGTTCATATGTTGGTCTGGGGAATCGGGGGGTGCGGAGCTGTAAGCTGCTCTAAGCTACTGTAAGCGTTGGGACTGGTGCTTTGTGGTGGGTGGTGGCCAGGTTGGCAGTGCCAATACTGGTCGATAGCATAGCTCTAATAATGACCGAGCCCTTTTATTGCAGATCCAGCACTCCCATTTGTCACCACAGAAGTGCCCTCAGATGTGCTGACTCCTGCATATCTCCGGTCACCATAGAGTCCTGCACAAGTGGATCTATACACAAGTCCACTCCACCATAGAGTCCACTCCACTCCTTGCCCTCCCTCCACTTCCAGACCCATCCACATACGTATACCAACTGCCTCGCCTTTCCAACCCATCTGCAGATACATACGTGCCCTTCCCCATAACCGCAGCCACAAACACTGAACTAAACATACTATAGTCCCTGTGATGGAGGACATTCCCTTGCCAGTTCTGCGCTAGCCGTGCGCTTCAGATAAGACGGCCACCTAGACATTGTACATTTCCTATAAGCCGCGCGCGTCCTAAGCCACTCGTCAACCTTCCCGCCGGCGGCTGGCGAGTGTTTTCAGTGCTTTTGCGACGAAAATTGATTTGTAATGAAAAACTAAATCCGGCACTGATGCCTATCTCAGAACAAAGGGGGAAATTGTGTGTGGATTTTGAGACCGTGTGCCGCGGTGCGGCGTGGCACGCTGTCCCATTATGAGGGAGCGCCTCGCTGTCACCGCGGTTGTGCCTCCGGGCCCATTTTATATCAGCTCGCTTTGTGTTATGTGTGAGATACAGGCGCGAGATAAGACCAGTTCGCTTGAACACACTGAGCTGAGGAAACAACGACATGCCATCTCCTTTTCATCGCACATGTATCAGGGGCTCAAGGAAACCCCAGTGCACTGGAGCAGGCAGGCGTGGTGCATTATCCTCCAGCTCTTTGATGCCTTAAATGCGTTTTACGTTGCGGCCGCCCGCCCGCTGCTCCTCCTGGCTGCCTGCTCCATATTTCAAAGGCTGCAGCGACGCGAGGCCAGCGCGAGGCTTGTTGTGTGTAGCCTATCCAAAGGTGTGTTTGTTGGTTTGTGCTTCCCATTCACCTCCTTTGATTTTTCACTCTCTGGTGTCGTCATTGCCACTGATTATTCAAAGTGTCATGAGGCTTTTGGTGGTGCTCTTCGCCGTGGTGTTACCATAGCGATGCGGTTTATTGATCATTCAACCACAGATTTTGAACAAATATGACGATCTTGACCTCAAAAGCTTAATTTCCTAACTGCCACCTGACTATTATCTCCTCACCTGTATTGCAATTACAATAACGTCCATTTGCATGGGTTCCCTTCTATGCCATTTTATCTTTTTTTTTATCCTAAGAAGAAACATGAATAACACACAAATCAGGAAGCGAACATGGCCCCGGACTGCGCCTTTAAAACAATGCACAGCTTGACGCTACCAACACTATCTCCCCTTTGCTTCCCCCGGCAGCAGCATGCGCAAGCTTTTGCGTGAGATGTTTTAAGTGCAGGACTGTGCGGAGCCCATCTGTACGTCGCTCTGGGGATTTTTTTCTCTTTCTCTCTCTCTCTCTCTCTCTCTCTCTCTCTCTCTCATTTCATTTGTCAGACCCAAACCTGTTTCAAGTACTGCAGGACATGTTTCCACAATGTTCTCACCTCAGTCATTCTCAACTCATCGGGGGATATCTACTGGATTTGTTACATTTCCTTTTTTTTGGCTCAGTTTTGATGAGAGATTTATGGCAGTAGTCCTGACACCTTCAGATGTGGGATCCATAATGAATCATATTACTGTAGCGCAGCATTAAACCCTGTTTTGCCCCCTGTGTCCAGCTGTGGAGGCTTTTTTTTTCCTGGTCGCTGTTTGTTTTTGATGCCTGCAGTAAGATGTGTAGTTCCCAGTAGCAGTTCCAGTCCTCAAGTCACGTGTCAGTCATTTTGTAGATGGATTCAGGCGGCATCGCCCAGACAGCTCTTGTGTGACAGGCAGGTGTGTTGGCTGGCAGTCGTGGTGCTTGATAAATGACTGTTGTCTAGGTAACTTGCTGTCACTCTTCCACGCTGGGCCTTAAGGTACTGATGTTCCATGATTTGTATCATTAACGCCTCTTTGTAACATAGCAAGAATAGAGTAGCTCACCAGGTGTGCATAGTGTTTCTGGATGACAACCAACCTTCATTGAAGGCGTTCAACTGCTTGAGTCCAGTTCTGCATTGTTTAACACACATCGTTTTCTCACTTAGGCGGAAAATGTTTTCTTTAGCATGGAACAGCACAGTGAGTGAATATGCACCAGCGCAACTTATGTTTTGGGGTAAACACGAGCACGCTTAGCTGACATTGACGCCGCCATATTGGGCCGTCTAAACCACAGAGGCCCGAGGCACTGATGTAACCCAGAGCACGTTTCCAAGGCTGTGGCAAAAAAACAAAAAAACCTGTGAATCCGCTTCTGGAGGCAACTCTGTGCCAGACAAGGTTAATGACTTCTACACCTTTTTTGCGGCAGTAGCCATTTCCACAGCAATATCTGGATCTGAAGTCCGGCCAGGGTCATTAGTCATTAGTCTGTATTGAGCCGTAATTGGGGGGTGGAAGGACGCTAGGAGGCTGGGAGTGGAGCGGTGGGGGTGGGGTGGGGGGGGGGGGGGGGGGGGGGGAGTGTGAGTTGCACTGGTACAGTAGCAACAGCAGCTTCCCAGAGTCCCACTCACATGATGTGGTCCACTTCTCCTCGCTGCCCTTGTCCTGCTTACAGCGAGCGCATGACTGCGAGGAGCAGAAAATAGCCCAAGGAAGGGACCCAGAAGAGGGGGTTAGAGAGGAGAGAGGAGGGTGTGGAGAGAGAGGGGGAGAGAGTGGAAAAGAGAAGGAGAAGATGGAGAGAGATAAAAGAAAAAGGACAAGAGTGAGAGAAAGTGGGATTAAAGATGGATGGATTGGGGAGGGTAGAGAAAAGGAAATATAGAGAGGAGTAGAGAGACAGAGAAAGACAGAGAGAGCCGGAGAGAGCGAGAGAGAGATGGAGAGAGAGAGAGAGAGAGAGGGAGCAGACACAGATAATGTGAACATATGTGCATCTGCAGGTAAGGCCCAACGGTTGGCTTAACCTACCGACTGGACCTGTCTCCAGGCACTCGTGCCGGTTCCCTGGCGTGCGTGCGTGGGTGTGTGTGTGCATTGTCTCCGGCCGCTCGTCCCCCTCGCACCACTGACTCGGGTAGTCGGGGGGGTAGGGTCAATGTCCGCGTTACAGTCGCAGAGGGAGTGGACATTTTTTTTTATTTGTAAATCCTTCCCATCGTGCCCGTCGCTCATGGCCCAGTTTGGAAGAAAGTCGGAGTGCATCAAGTCAAAGGCACTCACCCTGGCTTTCTATAAATGCACGGTAATGAGCACGCTCCCCATACCCTGCCCAGAGGCCTCAGCTTCATCCCAATTAGCCTGTTGCAGTTAACGAGCATGAAATGAGATTTGGTCACCCAGCCGATCAGTGGGCAGCTCCACTCGAGAGGATCAAGATCACCCATAAATATTTAAGGAAGACACAGGAAGACGCGACAGACAAAGACACAAAGCGAGGAGAGGAAAGGGACGAAGAAAGAGAGAGAGAGAGAGATATCACTCGAGTGGGGTTCGCATGTCTGTCAGTGCAAATGGCTCCCGCATGTTACATGCGTGTTGTTGTGCTGGGAGAAGAATGTGGATGCGACTAGTAGGACGCTCCACTTCCTCAGGAGCAGCATCAGCATCAGCATCAGCATCAGCATCAGCATCAGCATCAGCAGCAGCAGAATCAATTACTAGAAGTTGGAGACCCGCATAATGAAGGTGTTATTGATGGGGATGGTATAAGCGCCAATGATGTTAAAGAAAATGATGAGGCTGTCATTAGGGCTCTGCTTTTATTGCTTCCTCCAGTTCTAATCAGCGCATTTGTCATTCATCTTCGTTGATCCACACCAGTTTGATTGTTGATGAGCGTTCATAACACAGACGATCAACAGCTGATAAACGAATTAACTCGACCATACACACTCTCTTTCTTTTCTTCAACAGTACCCTTTTACTATTTTGCCTGTCAGCGCTATAAATTAAATGTGTGCAGTTCGGTTAAAAAATATCATGCAACTTACATGTTGATGCGTGAAGCCAACATGCTTTCATATTACCACTAGTGTATGGTAGAGCACCTTGAGACCCTCCTCATGCCTGCAGATGTGACTTTGAATGTTAAAAGAATGTTAAATGAATGTTGATGAATGTTGAGCGGATGATCCGGCGGGCGTGTGATCCGTGATCCGGCGGGCTTCCACCCACTCTGTTCTGAGGTGGGTGGGGTCGTCATGGGGATCTCCCTATGTGTGGCGTTTTGGCCGTGGCGGGAGTGCTGGTTTATCAATACCATCGACAGCCAGCTTTCACTATGGTAATTTAGCCGTCAGATGCACAGTCACGCCACAGACAATGCCCCGGCAATCCATTTTAAATGCATGCATGAATGCACATACACACACACATACACACACACACAGATATATGAACACGACATAGACAAACACACACTCACACACACATAATGATACATACACACGACACAGATAAACACCCACATACATGCACACATACAAACATGCATCTGAAATGCACAGATTTGCGCACACACTCGCACACACACAGTGACGTGCGGTGAGGTTCGTGGCTGGTGAGGCACTGACTTTTTCAGAGTCAAATTTACAAATACATAAACCCAATTTAGTAACGGCGCCTATTAACGCCCGAAACCTATTAACAGCCTCACGCAGGTACATGTTACTTAATATTGATTTCTATATCAACCAGGATAACGGATTTTAAACACCATACGCTCCTACCCAAAGGGGGTATTTAACTTGTATGTGTGCAAAAAATTGCAGTACAGCGTTATTTAGTGTACTAGACAGCGATTTATTTCTGTGTGTACAAACCCTCATGGAACGAACTGAACGAATTCGATTTCGCAACGAGAATTTGTGAGGGTCATAGAGCTTTCCATAGACATATATACAGAAAGGCTGTTAATGGGTTCCACCTCCTGTATCAGCTAATTTTGCATGTCGGTCTACACAACGAAAAAAAAAATGAAAACACGTTTCAGTTGAAATCCAAACAAGTTACCAGTCCTAATCTAGACACCCACCGCTACTGAAATATGTAAGATTGATTGATTAAAGTTGTTTTTCATATCAGCATTCTTTACACACACATAGGTAAGGTGCATACAGTAGGCAGCTGCTAGCTTGTGATGAACTCATGTGTAAATATTATGCACTCATGGATATGAACTCCTGAATATGAACTCTTTCTTACGAAGTTGCACAAGCACCCTGAGGGTTTCTTCCTTTTCCCATTATCATTTTAAGAGTTAAATCGAGGAGACTATAACATCAGCTAGATAACCAGCTATCATTTCATGCAAATTGAACTCTTCCGATTAACTCGTAAGGTTATTAAGTGTCCTTAGCTAGCTAATTAGCTAACGTAGCAACAGGATAACCATTGCAACCAGGAAACACAACTTACCTACAATTTAAGTTTAATTTCTCAAAATCAGCTCACCAATAAAAAGCAGTCTTGGGTTCCAAGTGATCACAACCACTTGAGTGATGTTAAATGGCTTCACATAGACATAAAACAATCCCAATAGAAATAATGGGAAATCAACGGAGCTGCCGCTGTAAATTCAAAACCAAATGTATTCTTGAGGTTCCAAACATGTTCAAAGCAATTTGGCTTTGAATGTGAGAAGTCGATCGAGTTATCTTCTGTCCCGTCGCTTGAAGCATACCTTTTAACTCCGGCATTGGTCTCCCATTATTAATCATTTCACGTTTGGACTGAAAGTCCAGTTTTGAGAACTGCTTCAGCTTAGCAATAAAATCTTCCATTTTCGCCGTCAAGTAGAAGTGTAGAAGAAGAGCAACGTTTCCCAGCATAACCCCGACAGGTGCGCTCTCGCACGCCCCCTTCATTGAGGCAGAGGTACTGTGTGCCTCACCTACATGATTTTTCAATGCGTTTTGAGCTCAGCTCAAAGGTTCTACGCATGCGCACGCATGCGCAAAACCCAGTTTGGAGCGATTGCGCAATCCTAGGTGAGGCACTGCCTCACTAGCTCCCATAGACAATACATGGTGCCTAACCTGACCGCACGTCCCTTGTTTTCTCCCGGCTCTGCCTCACCTGCCTCATAGGACCGCACGTCCCTGCACCCACACACACACACACTCGCACACACACACACACACACACACACACACACACACACACACACACACACACACACACACACACACACACACTTCCACACACTTCCACATAGTGTTAATAATCCTCCAAAATATCAGTAGTGTGCTAGTCTGTGGGCGTGTCATTCTTTCAGGGTCGCTCAAGCAGCGTCTGTGCCGGAGTGTGCTGAGGGTCACATGCCTCGCGTCTCTCCAACACAAAAGGAGAATGGGGCACACACACACACACACACACACACACACACACACACACACACACACACACACCATGAGTTCCCGACCTTGAGTTGATTTCTTTTACAGTAGTTTACTGCAAAAAACTTAGAGAAAATTAGAGGACTGAGGTAAGGGGAGGAAAGAGAGAGAGAGAGAGAGAGAGAGAGAGAAAGAGAAAGAGAGAGAGAGGAAGAGGGAGAGGGAGAGAGAGAGAGGAAGAGAGAGAGTGAGAGGGAGAGGGAGAGAGAGAGAAAGAGAAGTCATTAGCAATAGGATTTTTGTCAAATTGTAAAGAGCTCCAGGGATGAAATAAATGCATGTTTTAGTTCAGTCAGCCTTGCACTGAAAAGCAGCCTTGCGGAAAGGCAAGGAACCCAAGGGTCCGCTGGAACCAAGTTCTAGTTGGGAGAGCAAGCTGCAGTCATCGCTCCACTCGACAAACAGGGTTTTTGTGAAGTTGCAAACAATCACACTGCGCAACAGTGGACAGAGTGAGAGGCAGAGAGAGAGAGCGAGAGAGATAGAGAGAGGCAGAGAGAGAGAGAGAGAGACAGAGAGAGAGAGAGAGACTGCCATGCATGTTGTGCCAAAGTCAGTTATTGATTGTGCTGCTCAGAGAGATATCTCTATCCCTCAGATGTATGGGAAAAATAAACCTGATGATGGAGGCTGAAAAACGGAAGGAGAGAGAGAGAGAGAGAGAGAGAGAGAGAGAGAGAAGGAGTGAGAGAGAGAGAGGGACTGAGTGATTGAGTGAGTGATTGAGTGGTTGAGAGAGTGTGAGAGAGATGGATACACTGAGTCAGTGAAGTGAAGGAGAATGAAAGGGTTTTTATTTGAACAGAAAGAGAGTGTAACCCACGCGTCTCTCTCTCGTTCCCAGATATTTTGTCTCCAGTGTCCTCTAAAACAAGTCGAGCGTCTGAACGTACACTTCCTGAAAGACCCTCCCTCTGTCTGCCGTTCCCAGGGGTGCCCTCAGCACAGGCCTCGTGTTTCATTGGCCCAGCCGATCGGGCCGCCCGTTTCATCAGCGCGGTCGGCCTTTAAAAGGCCACGTCTGCGGAGGCTCTTGAGAGCCTGGCCTGTGTCTGTATGTGCCTGTGATGAAGAAGGGATGCTTTGAGAGAGAGAGAGCGAGTGAGACAGGACGAGGAAGAGAAGGAGAAAGTGTCTCTGCTGTTATATACTTACATAAGTGTTCGTATGAGTTGTGTGTGTTTTGTTTTGTCTCGTTTGTGTGAGTGGGTGTCTGTGGGGGGGGGGTGTAGACAGAGAGAGAGAGGCGCAGTGACAGGGAGAGAGAGAGAAACAGACAGAGAGCTAGAGAGAGAGAGAGAGTGAGTGAATGAGTCAGTAAGGGCTGTGTATGTCTGTGTGTCCCTGTGTACACCTGTCCCTGTTTGTACACAGTGAGCCATGTCTACAAACATCCTCCCTCTCTAGCCCCTCCATCTGCCAGCACGCACGCACACATCCAGTGGGGACGCTCGGGGGCCCCGGGGCCCTTTCCCACTCCGCAGGCATTAGCTCCCACTGCAGCTGCGCCCTCCTAATGAGATGTGTGGATGTTTGGTGTGAGGCCCCTGGGCACCTGGAGAGGGAGCGGGCCCCCCGTTTTTGCATCAGCAGGCTCCGCCATGTAGCGCTGCAGCAGCAGCAGCAGCACAGCGGGGACATGGCCTGCATGCTGATGGCCAACCCACTGCAGCACCCCCCCCCACCCGAGCCCTATTGTTTTCCCCCTTCATTAGACACAATACCACGTTACCTTTTCGCTTATCCCTACAAAGCTCATACATTTGAATGAACCACAGAGGGGGAGAGATGTGTGAAAAGAGTTGTTAGTTGTTATTATATCTCTGCATACAGGTGTGAGGGTCTGAAAGCAATTTTGTTGCATTTTTCAGGGTTGTTCTTTTTTCTTTTTTTTCATCTCCTTTCTACAGTGACGTGCCCAGAATATAGTCACGCTTGATAAGCAGTTATCAAAAGAAAGAGTGATAAATATATAAATGAATGAATGAAAGAATCAGAAAGGGCTCTTGAGATTGTAGAGTGTGAGAGCGAGAGAAAGTGTCAGAGAGAGAGAGAGAGAGAGAGAGAGAGAGAGAGACAGAAAGAGAGAGATAGAAGGGGGGGGGGCGTGTGTCACTGTGCACATGCAAAGCAGCTTAATAGACTGATAAGGAGGAATTGGCTTAGTGTAGAAGATAGAATGCCTGTTGAGGGAGACAGAAAAAAGTGCACAGGATGTTCGCAACCACTGACTTGGTCTGACTGTCTGACTGACTGACTGCTACTGCAGTGACAGTGCTTTTAGATGAGCACGGACTGGGCATGCCCACACACCCCACACCCCTTAAAAAACCTCCTAGTCCAAAATCGATCCATTTGTGATGCAACATTTAGTCGCAGGCCAAACAAAGATACATTAGACATGTCAAGTGTGATATAGAGGTCAGCACAAACAAAGGCAATGGGGAGACACAAAAAAACTCCATATATCTGGAGGTCCCCCTCGTCTGTCTGATAGGGATCTGCTTGTAGAGTGGGACACTGTTCTGGAGATACTTTCCGCTTCAATTCAATTTTAAAAAATCATAATTCACACCATAGGACACTGTTCCTAAATCAGTGCTGGCAATGCGTGGAGTGGCGCTGAGTAACTGTGATCCTCTCCAAGAGTGTTTAGATTCACAGTAAACGCTCCTGTTTAAAAGACCCAGTCATCCACAGCAGCCAGTTCATCACTCTCACCATCAAACACTTGGATGAGGAGGAATTTAGTGATAAAATGAAAAGACCATAGCCCTTTCCACTATTGTGTTTGCAGGGGGATTTGTATTACCTGGGGGGGGGGGGACTTTTGGGATTACGGGTCCTAAGAGTGGTGCTTCCATGCCTGTAGTAGTAGTAGAGTCCTCTGTGAGGTTGATGTTACTGTGGCGGAGTGGAGTGGCAGACAGGGCCTTGACAGATGCCTGCATGTTAGAGCAGCTGGAGGCCGAGCTACCCGGGGCTCCCGCGGGACGTGTATGAAAGCCGGCCGCGCAGGTCGCTCGCTGCTACCTCACTGATTTACAGCCACTTCAGTGTCACGACTTCTCACCCCAGAGCCTGGCACACACACACAAATACCCCCCCCCCCACACACACACACTCTCTCTCTCTCTCTCTCTCTCTCTCTCTCTTTAACACACACACACACACACACCTCCCTCTCTCTCCCTCTCTCTCTCTCTCTGTCTCTCTTTCTTTGTCTCTCTCTCACACACACCTCTCTCTCTCTCTCTCTCTCTCTCTCTCTCTCTCACACACACACTTACACACTTTCACTCTCAGTCACTCATACACTCTCACATAACACACCTAGACGCAGACAGACCCTACACATGCACATATAAACACATAAAGAAAGGACATAGACACTGTCCTCTCTAACTGTCCCTCTCTGTCTTGTAAGAGAAGATGTGCCGGGTCCAACGTCAGCCATGCAGAAGACCGACGCCATGTGGCTTATGGAAATCAGCTTGAGCGAGTCAATGGAGAGGCTCAGTGAGAGGGGCCGTTATAATGGGATCATGGCACCTCCGATAAAGAGATAATCTCTGCCACAGTTAGACTGTAATGGGGTTGGCTGTCCTGCTGTCAACCACACCAACACTTAAACCCCACCCCCACCCCACACCTTTACCTCAGGGCCGAAGTTAATCAGAGAGCAGTCAGTCTCAGGGATGGATGGAGAGAGCAGCATAGGACTCCAGCACATCTCCAGTGCCGCAGTGCTGCCTGAGAGAGAGAGAGAGAGAGAGAGAGAGAGAGAGAGCGAGCAGAAGAAGAAGAAGAGAAGTAAAAAACGCCTTGGCCCTGTTCTGTGGAAATCTGTCATCCCCATGCAAACATCAAGCTCTGCAGTTTTACAGTGTGTTAGTGGATGATGGGTGGGGATAAAACTGTAATTCAGAGCCGCAGTGGGCTATTCTGGGAGCCTGTGGATTGAAAGTGTGATAAGGCCAGCACATTCTACCTCTCCCCTCTTCTCATTCATCCACTCTGTCTATCTCTCATTCTGATGGTCTTTCCTTTCTTACGCGATCTCTATGTCTCTCTGTCTTTCTCACTCTCTGGCATCCAGTCCGGCCTTTTTTCCCTTTTTTTTTTCTCTTCTCTCTTTCTCTTCCCTCTCTGTCCCTTAAGCAAATAACATTGATCTGGAGTTTGCTGACAAAGTGCAAAGACGCCTCTCCCATTGCTTACACTTGACTATGCACCTTTCAAAAGCATAAACGTTTTGAAGCGTGCTCGCTTTGCTAGCTTTAAACAAAAACTGCAGGAGCTGCTGGCTCTCTGGATGAAGGGCCCTGGAAAGCCTCGGGGCCACACAGGGAATGCCCCTGCCAGGGTAGTGTTTCCTGGGTGGAGAATTTGACCAGCTCTACGGCAGCCTCAATGGTTAATTTCTGTTGGTGCTAAAATTGGTGTGTCTGGCCGAAATTGGTGATGCTGAACGTTGCATAGCACGGACCTCGATTAAAGACCTCACTGCTCTTTTTGGCATGTTAATCAGGTTTTGATTTGATGGTCAAAAGTGAAAGTATTTTTTTGATTTATTAGTGCTCTTTGTGTGATGGTAAAATACAATCCAATGATGACCAAAAATGGTCCTCCCTGTCAAATGTTATGTACATTTTACGTTAATGGTCATGCCCTTAAAAGCTGCTCTGGATTTGAATTTGTCAGTTAAAATGTAAGCTATGGTTGGCTCAGTGAAAACTAGTGAGAGGAAAACTTAGGAAACTTATTAGCCAATGGGTATTCATGTTAAGCAATTAGCTAGAAACACTGTTTACACTAACCAGTGGTACGAAGCTACATTTTCAAACTCTCCCAATAGAAGTTGCTCTGTTGTGTTGCTAAGTATTTGCATGAAATAGCCTAAAACAGCCTATTTATTCGCTTTAGCTTCCCCAGCCATTTTGACTTCCAACGGTCACTTGGCACTTGTAGCTGTAGATGCTAACTCTCATGGGAAATAAATGTTAACCAATCTTATCGTCTCTCCTAAACTTTAGATGCTACAGTGGCATGCAAGATGCGAAATGCAAAATAACTGAAAAGGAAAAGGCCCTAAAGCAAAAGTTTGGGCACCCTGCATGGTCAGTACTTATTAACACCCCCTTTAGCAAGTATCACAGCTTGTAAATGCTTTTTGTAGCCAGCTAAGAGTCTTTCTGTTCTTGTTTGGGGGATTTCCACCTATTCTTCCTTACAAAAGGTTTCTAGTTCCGTTACATTCGTCGGCCATCTTTGCTGCACTGCTCTTTTGAGGTCGGTGATGTTTTGGTCGGAGGACTGTGAGGCCCATGGCTAAACCTTGAGCTTGTGCTTCTTGATGTAGTCCATTGTGGATTTTGAGTTTAAGATCCTTATCCTCTTTTCATCTTCAGCTTTTCTACAGAGGGAGTGATGTTTGCTTCCAGAATTTGCTGGTATTTAATTGAACCCACTCTCCCCTCTACCAGTGAAATGTTCCCCGTGCCACAGGCTGCAACACAAGCCCAAAACATTATCGATCCACCCCCGTGCTTAACAGTTGGAGGGGTGTTCTTTTCACAAAATTCTGCACCCTTTTTTCATGAGGC
>NC_045152.1:6908225-6933225 GCF_900700415.2 Clupea harengus | reverse complement strand
TCCATTCCCTTCTTCCATCTCTTCCTCTCTCTCTCCCTCTCTCCCTCTCTCTCTCTCTCTCTCTCTCTCTCTCTTCTACACACTGCTCATCCTCCCTTTTTGTTTCGCTCCACCTCTTTTTGTCCTCTCTGCCTGCCCACTGTTTCTTCCAGCCTAGTTCCTCACACTCATTTTTTTTTCCCAGAGATATTTTAGATTTAGTAAAGTCACCCATGAGGCTATAGGTTAAGCAAAGACAAATGTGTCTCCACATGCACTGAGGACCTCTTGCCTCTTGCCGTTTTTCATAATAACAATAATAAGTAATTTTTATATAGCGCTTTTCTAAATACTCAAAGACGCTTTCATGGCTGTATCAGAAGGATGAATTTGTATGTGCATTTGTGTCGGTGTGTGTGTGTGTGTGTGTGTGTGTGTGTATGTGGGTGAATTTCATGGAACTTAGTCACCCCATATGTTCCAGTATCACTTCCACCTCTCAGGTAGTGCCCCCCATCCCCCCCCCTCCCAGGTCCTGGTGTGGCCTCCCAACCCTCTTACCCCCCCTGGCCTCTATGACTGCAAAAGCAGTTCCTTGCCTTGATGTGATGTGCTTACTGTTTTCGTAACTCTGGGGAAATCGGAGCAATGGTGAAGAAATACACAGCAGGGGTGATGAGCAACATGGCATGTAGTCATGTGATCAGTGAACAACATGGCATGTAGTGATGTGATCAGTGAACAACATGGCATGTAGTCATGTGATCAGTGAACAACATGGCATGTAGTGATGTGATCAGTGAACAACATGGCATGTAGTCATGTGATCAGTGAACAACATGGCATGTAGTCATGTGATCAGTGAACAACATGGCATGTAGTCATGTGATCAGTGAACAACATGGCATGTAGTGATGTGATCAGTGAGCAACATGGCATGTAGTGATGTGATCAGTGAACAACATGGCATGTAGTCATGTGATCAGTGAACAACATGGCATGTAGTCATGTGACCAGTGAACAACATGGCATGTAGTCATGTGATCAGTGAACAACATGTCATGTAGTCATGTGATCAGTGAACAACATGGCATGTAGTGATGTGATCAGTGAACAACATGGCATGTAGTCATGTGATCAGTGAACAACATGTCATGTAGTCATGTGATCAGTGAACAAGATGGCATGTAGTCATGTGATCAGTGAACAACATGGCATGTAGTCATGTGATCAGTGAACCTCAGGCTGACCAAAAGTGCTTCAGTGAAATGGAATAGGTTTTTTTTTTTGGGGCACAGTAACATCTGAATAGCTGATGCTGAGAGGGGAGGGAAGGGCTGCTGAACTAAACTAACAGTGGCAACTGGAGGCACACGGGAGCCATTACGGCTCCGGTCGGGCCTAGCCCATATCAGTCAGTATTTTGTAACTCCTGATTCCCGTCCTTGTTTGACAGGTTGAAGATGTCCTGCCTAATGGATTTTTACAGGTGGGAGATTTTATGGCTCGACAGTCACGCTCACCTTCAGAGAGTTGAGGAGTTGATGAACTGGAGCTGAGACAGGGTGGGGAGCCAGGAGGAGAGAGGGGAGCAGAGTGGGGAAGAGGAAAAGAGAGAGAGAGAGAGAAAGAGAGAGAGAGAGAGAGAGAGAGAGAGAGAGAGATAGGGAGCATAGGTCATTGGACTAAAACGGAATGAAATGGCATTTTTACACGTGTGACTACCACACATGAGAGTGAAATTCCTTCAGTGGATATTGTGGCGTCGTCTGTGACATTGTCTCTGCACGACCTTGTTTATTCCTGATGGAACCGTGGAGTGGGCGGACGTCTCGCTAACCTTGCTTGAGTGGGGGGGGGGGGCGTGGGGGTGGGGGTGTTTGTCTCCCTCCTCTGACTCAATCACCTGGAGTCACTGTCTTCAGACGGGAAGATGCAAATGTCTGCGTTCGTGTCCTCATGGGGAGGGGTCAAACTCTCAACATCCTTTTATAAGGACACTTGACAGGAAGTGAACCTTTTTTTTTTTGTTATTTGGCTTGGTGTGGTTGCTCTTGATGAAGCAGAAACCTTTGAACATGGCTCCTTGTTGAATGGAGAAATGGGGTGATACGGAGAGAGAGAGAGAGAGGGGGGGAGAGAGAGAGAGAGAGAGAGAGGCACTCAAGGTCATCTTAAGCCTCCCCTGTGTTAGTCTAGGAGTGTGCAGGCCTGACGTCAGGATCCTAAGATGTTGCATGGCAGTGAGCCGCCGACAAGAAAGTGTTCAGCACAAGAAACTGGGATATGTCTCCCCAGGCTGTTTTGGCTATAAATATCTGGCTCACATTTCTTTGATTTGCAAATTAGGGGGGTAGGGGTGGATGGGGGGGGAGGGGTGCACTTTCTCCCCCCTTTTTTTATCCTTTCCCCTTACCCAAGCCCTACCCTCACTCATCTCTCTCATCGCCAGCCCCGCTCTCTGACTGGAGAGGAAGGCGGAGGCTGCAGCTGTGTCATCTAGTCCTTATGTGGGCGTAACGAGGAAAATGAATGTCTCTCTCTCTCTCTCTCTCTTTCTCTCTTTCTCTCTCTTCTTTTCTCCCTTTTCATCTCTCCATTGCCCTCTCTCTTTTTCCTCTTCTCCCTCTCGTTTTGTCTCCCCTCTCCTGCTCTCCCTGATTCTCCACTCCCCTCTCCATTTTCTCTCTCTCTCTCCTCACCCTCACCCCCCCCCCCCCCTCTCTCTCCTTCTCCCCTTCTGAAACGCCATGACCAATCAAAGACTTATCTTATCTCACAACTTCAAAAGTGCCACTGGAGTCTCAGTGGCATGGCAGATGAAGCCCGGGATGTGATGGCAGCATTGGCACCCTGCTCATACGATGGAAAGAGAGAGGGAGAGAGAGAGAGGGAGAGAGAGAAAGAGAGAGAGAGATACGTAGAGATACAAAAGGGAGGAAGAAAGGCATAGGTTGAGAGCGAGTGATGGAGATAGAGGGAGACAACGGGCAGGAAGAAAGAGAGAGGTGGAGAGGGAAAAGTGAGGCACTTGAAAGGTTGCACTATAAAGCTAAAAGACTGAAAGGGGAGGCGGAAGTGCGGAGGCGTGAAGACGGGGCTTGTGGGAGACACTTTTTGGAGAGAGGAAAGAGCGCGTGCACGAGAGAGGGAGAGAGGGAGAGGGAGAGAGAGATAGCGAGAGAAAAGAGAGCGTGCGCAAGAGAGGGACAGAGAGAGAGGGAGGGAGAGAAGAGAGAGAGAGATAGCGAGAGAAAAGAACGCGTGCGCAAGAGAGGGAGAGAGAAAGATAGTAGGCTGTGACAGCAGTGTTTAGCACCCTACTTGGCGCTGCTTGGCATCCCCTGCTGGCCCACGCAAGGGAGCCACAGAGGGGGCAGTAAGAGGGGCAGTGAGACGGGCAGTAGGGAGGGGCAGTAAGGAGGGGCAGTAGGGAGGGGCAGTAGAGAGGGGCAGGTGGCCCATGGGTCGCTCACCTCCAGCCAGCAGCCAGCTGACAGGGGCCACATATGTCACACACACAACCACATGGAGATTTGTTCTATGCAGTCATCAGGCTCACCCACCGCTGCTTCTAATTAGAATGCGGGTGTCACACACATCTACACACACACTCTATCTACCTTTTAAGCGAGCGAATATGAGAAATAAAGTGTGCAAGAGAGAGAGGCTGAGAGAGAGAGTGCGAGAGAGATGCAGATTCAAGAGGAGTGTGTGAGAGAGAGGGGAAGAGAGAGAGAGAGAGAGATATGCAGATTGAAGAAGAGTATGTGTGAGAGAGGGGAAGAGAGAGAGAGAGATATGCAGATTGAAGAAGAGTGTGTGAGAGAGGGGAAGAGAGAGAGAGAGAGAGATATGCAGATTGAAGATGAATGTGTGTGAGAGAGGGGAAGAGACTGCATTATTAATAGAGCATGTCTGAAACAGCACTGGCCCTTTGTGCATGACTGTGTCTGCAATCAAGCGCATTCTCTCTCCACTCGTGCAGGCGCTCATCTTCTTTAGTGTGTGTGTGGTAGAGGGAGAGCAAGGTAATCCTCCCTCAGATAGAGTGTGTGTCTGTGTGTGTGTGTGTGTGTGTGTGTGTGTGTGCGTGTGTGTGTGTGTGTGTGTGCGTGTGGGTGTGTGTGTGCGTGTGTGAGAGAGAGAGAGACAGAGGCAACTGGGGTTTGCTGGAGACAGATTGAGTAGAGTAACACCACTAACAGATTGAAGAGATTGAAGAGTGTGTATGTGTATGAAAGAGAGCAAGACAGGTTTTGTGTGTGTGTGTGCTTGTGTGTGTGTGAGTGTGTGTGTGTGTGTGTGGCATCAGACAGCACTGAAGGGACCCTCCGTCTAATCTCCACCTGTGAACACTCTGATGCTGGTCTCTCTTGAAGAGTACCTTGAACCTGGACCTCCGGCGCTCCCTAGGAGAGCTTAGGAGCGCTCAGGCCCCCGACAGCCCCCTTACGAGAGGGGGGATTGGAAACTTTGAAACCCGCCGAAAGTAGGTCAATAACTTCCACAGCTCTTCCCGTGTTCCTCCTCAGCCTTTTGATGTGAATTATACAGAAAAAAAAAAACATTAAATGGTAATAAAGCATGTATTATTTACAGTGAGAAGGGGATTTTTTTCTCCTTTCTCCTCCTCCTCCTCCTCCTCCTCTTCGCCTCCTCTTCGTCTTCTCTTCTTTGCAAATTAATTGACTTACCCTCATTTTGTTGGTGTCGCAGAAATTCAGCAAAAAAAAAAAGAAAAGAAAAGAGATTTGGGGTTAGACTGGAGGAGGGTGTGTAATACTGTGGCCAGACGTTCTGAAAGGCCAGGCGTGCGATAGCAGGGTTTTTATTTAGCTCCAGTACCTGAGCATGTTGAACTAGCACAAGCCCTAAGTGGGATCCGTGGCAGAGGACAAGAGCAGGAGCACTGACCCAATTAAGTTTGACTTTCTTCAGCGCCGGCCACCACAGATGGCTCTCCTCTCGCTGCGCGTTACATAACAACTCCAAATGATCGTCTTTAACGACAACCTGCAATGGCAGAAACAGCAGGCTTCCATGTTGAGCTCCATGGGCAGCCTTTTTTCAGTAGATGGCTGTCAGTTTGTTTTGTTTTGTTTTGTTTTGTTTTTGTCATGAAGAAATGGTATCCAATCAGAAAGACATTGTATTGCTGTTACAAATCCTGCCCATCTTCTAAACAATGGCGCTGATCCCGTGAGAGGCTTGCTGGTCATTCTTCCAAGATTTATGCCTTTGGCAGAGAGAAGATCATTTAATACACTCCTAGCTATAGTGAAACCCAATGGGTCCAGACCTTTGAGGTGTTCAGTATATTGGCGGCTTTGGCAAAGAGAAATATTCACCGGTAAATGGAGGTACCCCCCCCCCCCCCCCCCCCCAATTTCAGAGCTGACATTTGCAGATTACACACTGGCATCTGGACAGACTCCTCAAAACAGGGACTTGGTGGGGTCTTGGCTCGTTTGTCGTGGGTCTGCTGCCGAGGCCGTGTCTTCTTTCACAGTGGAGATGGCGATGATGGACGGGCTCAGCTGATATCATACCTACGGCATACGGTATACTTATATATCTCATGGCTCTTCTCACCACTGTCCCATCAACCAAAAGACTGAAGTTGGTTGATGGATGCTGGGTGGAGTTGGGTGGCCGGGTGGTCGGGTGACAGGGCCAGCCTCAGAGCTCCGCGGGGATGACAGGACAGTGACCTGACTGTTCCCCTCAGTGTCATAGAAACAACCCCCCACGCCCTACTCCCCACTCCTTATGCCAGTCCTCTCATCCCAATGGGTCTATTCTAATCTGGCCACAGATGCTGATTTGACAAGGGCAAACCGTACAGACCGGAGGAGAGGGGTATAGTGTGAG
Organism: Clupea harengus; assembly: GCF_900700415.2. Taxonomy (NCBI): domain Eukaryota; kingdom Metazoa; phylum Chordata; class Actinopteri; order Clupeiformes; family Clupeidae; genus Clupea; species Clupea harengus. The sequence continues at coordinate 6,927,372 of NC_045152.1, read as the reverse complement.
TATGTGTGTGGATTTTTGTGTGTGTGTGTGTTTGTGTCTGTGTGTGTGTGTGTGTGTGTGTGTGTGTGTGGAGGGGGGTGGTGGGAGATCCCGTGATCTATGCCGTCATGGACTGCCTGTCTCGTCGCTGTAAAATGAGTCGTTGGCAAATTCAATAGTGCCCCTAATCAATGGTGACATCCATGTTTGTTCTTGTCAGAGTGGGTCATGGCATTGTCAGTTTCCTGGTCAAGGGTGGCGCTGGGGAGCACATGCCATGAGCCTGATGATTGTTACATAACACAGGACTCCAGTCCAGCTAGCCCCACAGTCACACACACACACACACACCCACACACACACGCACGCACGCACACACGCACGCACGCACACACACACACACACACACACACACACACTCTCTGTCAAGGTATTTCCAGTGCTGTGTGTGTGTGTTTGTGAAGAGGATACTGTAGGCCTCTGTATCAATACTCCGACTCTGTCAAAGTAAATAAATAGATGTGAACGGCTCTAATGGAGCCTGTTGTGTAATGTGAGTCTGAGCCCACGGTGAACTTTTAGCTGGCATTTCACACAGGCCCCGGGAATCATTTATTCCTGCCGGGGTGAAAATTGAGTTTGCTTGGTAAATGGGATCGCAGCGTCTGATAACCACCTGGGTTCCTGCTCTCGCTTACAAGCGCACGGTGGCGGCGGCGGAACTATCTACTCGCACCCGGTGCCACGTGCACGGATACTGTTGCCATCACTACCAGGGTCCAGGAGGGATGGCAGAAGCTACCAGAAACTGCCGCCACAACACAGCAAGGCAACACATAACCCCACAAAAGACCACCTAAATCCTTATAAAGCCTTGTCATGGGAGCTGTAGATAAGTGGGTACATGCTTTATGAGTTTGGGGAGACAATGGGAACAAGCGGGGCGATATATCACTGGGAGTGTGTGAGGTGTCCTGTGGGGACAATATGAGGTAAATGACTCCAGGTGATAGATTACAGGGACAGTGGGATGCAGCCGACTCCAGATCACTGGTGTTCCTGGTACCTTCCATGTGATACTGGTACTGCTTCATGTGTGGTGTGGGGACAATGTGAAGTGATTGACTTCGTTGAGTGGGGACAATATGAAGTGACTGACTCTTGGCTAAGGTGAAGAGTTGTGGAGACAGTGGACTGTATCTCTTGAGTCTGCATAGACTATCTCTGAGTAGGGCTGAACGATTTGGTAAAATAATCTAATTGCGATTTTTTAAAAACATTTTTTTTTTTTTTTTTAGACCACGTTTTTTAATCGCGAACGTTGCGGTTAGAAAATCGCGTTCTATCATATCGCAATTAAATCGCAAATGCAATTAATCGTTCAGCCCTATCTCTGAGTCTGCATAGACTACTGGTTTTAGTTTGTGACAATATGTCAGACAGTGCGCCACTTCAGATGTTCTTAATGCCACTCTAACCCACGAGTGCTGAGGCTCATGGGAGGTGTTTGCTTGTGGATCAGCGAGCTGCCGTGACTGCAGTAGGGGCGTGTGGTGTGGTGTGGGGGTGGGGTTCTGGCCCTCCTGGTCTCAGGTTGACGGTTTTGGCCATGGCCCTGGTGTTGGCACCCTCCGCCTGATGGACACCTCCCAGGGGCGCTGTTTGTCTGCTCCGCCATGGCAAGCGCCAATTACTCTGCAGTGTTTGTTGGCAACTAATCAAAATTAAATGGCAGTACCTATTAGGGGGGAGACTAGCCTGCCTGCCTGCCTGCCGGCCTCCACAGCAGAGGATGTAAATCATTCACTTGTTTTGTGGTGGTCAGTGACGGTGTTTAAGGAAGGAACCAAAACAATGAAAAATAGGGTATCACTCTGGCTGGGCTTGTGTGTGTTTTCCTTCTTTGACCCTTCCGTACGGAGGCATGGCTGAGTAGCTTAAGGCCCCCACTGAGCCCCCCCCACCCTCACATCTCCACATGGAATCTGATTTCACCTTCTACTTTAGCTCTCTGTTTTACTCCTTTATTTTGTACATGCTTCAATAGAAAGAGGGACAAAGGGAGAGGGGGAGGTAAGAGAGAGAGCGGGGGGGAAAGAAACAGGAAAAGCCGGATTACTTACGTCTTTTCACTTTTCGTCGTATTTTTCCACTTTGGTATATTAATTGTGTGGCTTGTGGTGGAATGTGATTTGATAAAGCTTTCCCCACTCGCCCGCCTGAGAGTGGAACAATAGAGGCTTCTCTTCTTCCATCAATCCGCCTCTCTCGCGCTCTCTCTCTCTCTCGCGTTTTTATTTCTTTTCTTTTATCATTTTGTAAATTATGAAAAATGTATCTTTTTTGTATGTTTTTTAACACTGTAATAAAGGGATTTAGACAATTCGATTCTCTCTCTCCCTCACACACTCTTTTTCTGTCGTTCTCTCTCTCTCTCTCTCTCTCTGTCTCTCTCTGTCTCTCTCCTTCTCTCCATAGGACCCTCTCAGCTCTGTAAATGTGCTCCAAACGTGCCAAGTGCACAGCCTGTCACAAACCCAAAATGAATCCCACGGCCAGAGCTGCATTGTTAATGGATTACTGGGGGTTGGAGGGGGGGGGGGGCAAAAGCGAGAAGGGGCAGAGCAGAAATATTGACACCGCATTCATGCTGCGGACATATTTGTGTTAGCAGTCGTAGCATCCCGACTGCTGCAGTCTGCGGGCTGGGGCCTCATCGCTGGCTGTAACCTCAATCGACCCGCTGCCGCAGTGCATACCATCAATATATACATCATTCATCTGCTCCCATTTAACCTGTAGCTGTAGGCCACGCACGCTCTGTGTCCTGGGCGATCCTACAAGCCTTAATTGGAATGAGTGACGGTGTTAAAACAGAGCCGGGCGGGAATGGTTCTGGGCCGGGCAGGGCCGTGTTTGGCTAAGATGGGCCTGGTGGTGGCCTGGACTGGGCTGTGATTAGTAATCTGATGATGTAAACATGAACAGCACCTTTGTGGAGGAACATTGCTCACTCACTGCCTGCAGCCAAGTCATAGACACAATTGGCACTGCCCTCCCCTTTCTCTCTCTCTCTCTCTCTCTCTCTCATCCCCCTCTCCCAAATACACATACATGTTGCGGTCCTCCATACTGTCAGTGTTTATTGGGAAGCAACGCCCCCCTCTCCAAAAAAAAAACGAAACTTTATCTGCTTTTGTCAGTTTACCCCTCCGGGGTTTTTGTTGCTCGTTAAAAAGTCCTGATAGAAAAATAGCAGCAACAACAAAAAGCCCAGCAGTGACTGTGAGCCTCGACAAGCCAATAGACAAACACACTCAAGCTGTCTTCTATTTTTACATTTCAACTCACACCAAAGCGTATTCTCTCTTGTTTCATTTGCTCTTCAAACAAATTGTATTCTAATGGGAGACTGCGTATATTTCTCTCTCTCTCTCTCTCTCTCTCTCTTGCCACGTTCCCTGACGCATCTCTCTTTCTGACCTTGTTGTGCTTCCCTTTCAGGCACAAGGAGGTTTACAGTGGGCGGTGATTATGCATGAAACATACTTAAAACGAGTATGCTTCATGCATAGGATTTTTATTTTTCATCATCAGTCCATTATTGTATACTAATTGCCAAGGTCTACTGAACAAGGTCTTGCTCTTGTACTCGTTCCTCTGTTCCTGGTTTAAGCTTTTGTAAACACTATCATTACCTCCCATTGATCTCCGGGCAGAGTGTCCTCAGGTCTTACCCTGCTGGGATCAGCACTTGCATGGAGATGGTGTGAAGAGGCTCTTCTCCCACTACAGGGGCTTGAGTGCTGACTACTAGGGTTGGCTGGAGTGTTGGCCCGGGTCCTTGTCTCTGAGTGCAGCTGAGCGGATCCATTCAAACACAAGTGGTTCCATGGGACCTCTCCTTGTTTGCTCGACTTGGTCGTGGGGTGGCCCCTCAGGACGACGTTAATATGGGCATTTGGAGCCATAGTCTCCTCCATCTCCTCCTCCTCCCTTCTTTCTTTCTCTCTCTCTCTCTCTCTCTCTCTCTCTCTTTCTTTCTCTCTATTTCTATCTCTCTCTCTCTCTCTCTTTTCTCTCTGAGGCCCAGGTTCCAATGAGCTCTAAATTACCGAAGTGGTCCCCGGCAGCCAGCAGTTTCAAGTGGGTAATTAATTGTCAATTAGGCGTTCAAGTTAGTGCTGCTGTTGGATCAACAACCTGGAATGGGGGAATTTGGTGCCGTGCAGATGGGGGAGCCTGAGATGCCACATGTTCTCTAGTCCCTCACATCACAGGCAGTCTTTGATGTCGGCGTGTGTAGTCTGAGCGAGCGCTCAACTGACTGTTGTTCATTTTTCGGCACAATTCCTTCTACAAGCCTAAACCCATTCAAATGACAGAAGCAGCAAATCACATATGAATATAAGGTATGTGATTTGTTGAGATCATCGTGCTTGTGGCAAAAAAACACACAATCAGCAGAGTTGGATGTAGGGGTGTTTCCCACTCATTTAGATAAACACTAGACATATCATCTGACACGTTGTCCGAGATGTTGCTAATTGGAACATTAGCAAGACACCTGAAAGATGGCGTTCGTTTCTTAACACAGGCAAGAGATGCCACACGCCTTGTCACCATGTCACCAGGCAAAAAAAACAATAAAGTCAAGAACTCAAACCCCCCTTTGGGACAGAGGTTCTTTAAAGAGCAGTGGATATATGATAGCGCCCATTAGCAGTAACAGCTCCAGTTGGAGTCGCATCCCATGCAGTGCACATGTTACTAGGTCCTGCTCTTTTGTGCCAAGTGAGCCGTAGAGTCATCCATGATTTGTCAACTTCAGCTTTGCCGTGCCCTTCAGAACAGAACTATGGGTCTGTGTGAAGAACGCTCCGCAGTCCATAATAATTACAGTCAGTGTTCATTGATGTATGATCCAGTGTGCAGAGACCCAGGAAAGATGTCATCATCATCATCATCATCATCATCATCGGGATCATCATCATCTTATGCCGTCACACAACACTTTCCCTCTCTCTCTCAATCTGTTGTTCTCTATCTTTCCCTCTCTCTCCCTCACTCATTCTCTCTCTCTCCCTCTCTTTCTCTCTCTCTCTATCCCCCCCTCCCCTCTCTCTGGAGAAGCAGTGCGGCGACTCATTAAATATTGAAAGAAGTCTGTCCTGAAAGGATCATAAATAGTCCTCCCATCCCGGCCGTGACATGCGGAGTGATGAACCTATTTTATTGAGTATTCATCATGCACGATCAGCTGTTTCTTAGCGCTCCCATGATGCAATGGGGCACAGGGCGACACCACACCGCATTGCCAGCCTTGCGCCGCTCTGCCAGAATGCACACAAGAGCTAAGCATGGGTTTGAAATGGGAATTTATGGGAGTGACAGCGTTCCAAAGGAGCGAGTCAGTTTAGCGTTATCCCATCTAATGGCTGTAGTTTTTACAAAGCTGTTTATCTTGCCACCGCTGATAGAATGCAGAAGTGTTGTTGTCTCGACAATGGATATGACAATATCATTACTGTGAGGCTCTTCTTGTCCCTGGGGTTACATTCTGTTGAGATGTGTCGCTAGTTGGAGGAGGAGGGGGCGGGGGGGGGGGGGGGGGGGGTACGGATGCGTGCTCTCACGTTCTTTTGTTAATTCTGGGGAGCTCTGTGGTGGCGAATTGCATCTTTTGTGAGTGACATTTCGCCAGAGCTCAATTTGTTTTGCTGTGTGCTTCTCTCTTAGTCGGTGGTGGGTCACAGTAATTGATTCACAGCGCACGTCCCTCCTCTCATCAATCAAAAACATGCTGATAGGGCCAGCTCAGGAGAACTGAGCCCCGGACCACTGCAGCAGGCAGAAAAAGAGAAAGAGAGAGTGTGTATGTGTTTGTGTGTGTGTTTGTGTGTGTGTGTGTGTGTGTTTCTGTGTGTGTGTGTGTGTGTGTGTGTGTGTGTGTGTGTGTGTTTCTGTGTGTGTGTGTGTGTGTGTGTGTGAGTGTGTGTGTGTGTGAAGTGTGTGTGTGTGTGTGTGTGTGTGTGTGTGTGTGTGTGAGAGAGAGGAAAGAGGCAAAGAGAGTGAACATGTTTGTGTGTCTGAGCGTGTCTGCAAGGACATGTTGGGGTAGATGGAAAGAGAGAATTAACTGAAGAGAGAAAAAAAACACAGAATAGAGGCACAGAGAGAGAAAATGTGAGCAGACAAGAATGGCCATAGCACAGAAACACACAACAGTCACGGCGGACAGATGGAGAGACTATGCAGAAGAGTCTTGGAGAGAGAGAGAGAGAGGGAGGGAGAGAGAGATAGAGAAAGAGAGAGGGAGAGAGAGAGAGAGAGAGAAGAGTGAACAAAAGGATAGTTTGGAAACGTGGCGAAAAGAGTAGAAAAGACAGAGGGAAGGATGGAGAGAGGCTTTGCCGCCCGCTAGTCCGCTAATCCCTGAAGTGGAGGAGTATAATTAGTGTTTAAGGAGCTGTGTGAGGGAGTCTTCCTCCAAAGCAATCAGGGGGCCCAATCTCCTGCTCCAGCTCCAGCACTTGACTGGGAGGAAAGTGCCACACTCATCCAATTCAGAGAGCGCCGCGATAAGAATGACATGGCGGGTATTGAATATTGAGCTGAGGTGAATCTCAATCTCAGCCCTTGACACACACTTGACACACACACACTTGACACACACACATGTGAACACACAACCAGTTGTCCTGTTACGTTTCAATCATACAACCTTAATTACAACCCTAACCCCAGTGGAGTTCAGAGCAAAGTATGCTGTGACTTACTCAGTATGTTACTTTGTACTGCACTGAACTTAATAGTGTGCATACAGTATCACACACAAAAACTATACATTTTTGTGTATTGGTGTATGTGTATGTGAAGGTGTGTGTGTGTGTGTGTGTGTGTGGGGGGGGGGGTGCATTTCAAGGCTTGGCAGTTGCTGTGACAGTTACATCTACTTACCTTTTTAGGATGAAGGTAACTCAGGAGCATGAATTATTGCTGCATTGTGGGATGGCCCGGCCATACTCATTCACACCCAGACAGACAGGCAGGCACTCACACACAGACAGACAAGCACTCACACACAGACAGGCGCTCACACACAGACAGGCACTCACACACAGACAGGCACTCACACACAAATGTGCTACTTTCGCAGGGATATACAACAACTGCTAAGCGACACTCACTCACTCTATCTCGGCTCTCTTCTTCCTTGACCCTCCTCAGCCTAACACCATTAGCCGTCATGATTGGCTGTCCTGGCAGTGCTCTGTGACCTGACTGGGGCATCATTTACAGCATTTACATGGCCGCAGAACTAGCAGAACTGCAATGAGAGAGACTTCCTCTCCTCTCCTTTTCCCGACCACATCACCGAATCTGCTGTGCTTATGATCTTCCACTGAGCTTCCAAATCTTTGCATGAGAGTGATTTTCTATTTTTGTCCTCTCTGTGTGAGATAATTATCATCATTTTAAGAAGAATGTGTAATCTGATTACTGACTGCATTGGCAGATAACATCAGCGGCTTCTCCTCGACTCCTCAAATATATGCACATCTTTCTTATTGACTTTCCCCAGTATCATCACTGCTGTCATTCCCCCCTTCTCTGCTCAGCTCTGCTCTCTTTCCCTCTTATCACTCACCAGATTCAGTTGTCTTCAAGTATGACAAATGTTTTTGAAGTGTCATTTTCCAAGATATGCACATGCCTGATGCGAGGGGTGTCTGCAACGCGCCTTCGCTTTATTGTGTTTCCTCATAAACAAGACAGTCGAAGCTCTTCCCCCCCCTGCTTTTAACAACGCTTATGTCTGCGGGGCACACGTGGCAGAGTTTCCATTTCCAGATGTTAACCCACCGCTAAAACAGTTTTGATTCACGGTCTTTACATTTTTCTAAACGAGAGCACACAGACAACCCATCATCTTAAACCGAGTCTTAAACCGCGTCTTCACCAATGGCAGTGAAATCCAATACCGAAGGTTTGTTTGTTGTAATTAGTATAATATTCAACAACTGAGTAGCACTTGTATTTTCCTGCAGTGTCACAGCATTTTACATGTTTTTTTTTAGCAATTTCCTTTTTATTGCTCCTTGCCAATTTGCAATAGGAGTGAAATAGCATTTAGGTAAATCCCAGGCCTGCTGTGCCGCGATGGACTCGCCTCTCCCGATTTTTCCACACTCATTAGGCTCTTAAGAGCGGGAGTGTGGCGAGAGTATTTCCACCCTGCAGGGAGACACATGCAAATCTCCCTGTGCCTCGGCTATAGATTAGCCATGCTTTCTCGTGCCACACCCTTTGGTTTCACAGTGAAATTACATCTAGCCGACAATGCAAAGTGCTAGTATCCCCCAAACCTAGTAAATATGCGTTTGGAAAAGGGGTTTATGACTTGCGCACCATGTTATGGGCTCAGTAAACAAGAGCGGTTGAGTAATGTAATCCACTACGTGGTCTCTATTCATCAGATGCTGTTGTTCCCAAGCACCGTGTTAATACAAGGGCATGTCTTTACAAGAAGGGGTTGTGCGTTGGCATGCGTAGCCTAAGACCTTTACGCCTACAGTGTTTGGCCTCGCTCAGGTAGCGTTATACATCTTCCCCCAGCAGGGTGTGATTTCGTCTCTTATATATGAAGTGGAAGTCATCACGCTCTCAGAGGCTTCGTCGTTTGGCGGCACAGTAAGGGGATCCTCACATGATATCAACTGGAGCATGACCTCTCTCTGCCATTGCACTCCAATATACATATCGTATCTGAGCTTCAACTGATAAAACCCAACACCCATCAATCTTTCACACACATGTGAATTAGTTCATTGGCTGCTCAGTCTCGTGGAACAATTTCCAATCAGTGTTTTTTTTTCATTCCCCCATCCTTTTATTTATTTATTTAAAAATCCATTCCTTTATTACCTGTGTTCTTTTGAGTCCACCTGACTGCAGCGCAGGCACATCATGAGCTCGGCTCCACGGAGTCCCACAGGGCTGTGAAGCATCTGGTCCATTTAGCACCTTTATATGGGACACACGCAGCAAGCAGCAGCCTATACAAGCTGAGCTCCAATGTGACATTGGAGGAAAAAAAAAACATTACCACGACGAACGTATTGTTTGCTCGAGATGGAAATGATTGGCACTCAATGTTAATAATGTAATTAAGAACGCTAGGATGCCATTCATCCGGTCAGTGTTTAGCGCTGACGTGTGTTTTTTGTGTTGGCCCGCATTTTGTGTTGGCCGCATTTTGTGTGGCGTTTCTCACTGTATAAATAGCGCGACTGTGGCGCATGGCCTGTGGAGGCTCAACTCAGGGGGAGCCCGGCAGGAGTTAAATGGCAGACAGGCCTCTCGTTAGCACATCGCCGCGTGCGAGGCTAATCAACATCTGTTGCTGGGAACATTCAATCAGTGCCACTAATGCAGCTGGTATATTTTATTAAACGCCTTTCCCCCAAAATAGGAGATGAAGCTGCGACCGGAAGGAGCCGCTCTCAGCGACGGTTAATGACTGCGCCGCGGCATATCGCGCTTTGATTAAACAATGATTTGGACAGGGCTAATTTTAAACAAGACGGCGCTGTCAAAAAGACTGACTTTTAAACAGGGGCCGTTCCAAATTGGGAACGGAGCGATCGACTCAGACCATGCCAGTGTCTTTGCCCGGCTGTGCTGTCGCTCCGCTGCGTGCATTGAATTGCAAGGTGCGACTTAATTAGATTGATCCTTATCAGCTCTCACAGATGCCGTTAAGTGTAATCAAACAATGTGCTCTAAAAACTGCAACAGAAAGATCCATCTCTAACGATCCATCCCCCCAGCATATGCTCACAACTGAACAAGCAAAAGATGGAGACTGGGAACCCTCGGCTCTCTGTCTGGGTTTGTTAAGTTTGCCGTCACGTGTCTGTCCCCCATACACACTTGCGATACTCGTCCGTGGCGAGGACATTGTTTTGACATTGAGTCTCTGGTGCGAGGGCATGTTCTAAGCGGTGGAGGACAAGAGAGCTTGAGTGATCTGATGTCCTCTCTTCTGCTTGCTGTTTTCGCTCATTTTCTCATATCAGGGCAAAAAAAAATGTGATGCCTCAAATGTGGACATCCGAATGGTTATGTGGGCTCTTCATCCCCCAGTGGACTGTTGTGATGAGCAGCACAATAGACAGGGACAGGCGGGTTTTGTTCTCGAGCTGTATTTGGATGGAAAAGTGCACTGCTTTTTATTACAGTGAGACAATGGCTATCTGAAACACGGCATGGGTTTGAGAAACCCACAAAGGCTTTAAAGTAGCGCAGGACTCACTTAAATCTTATAATGAGACTTTTCTTATTTTTTTGTCCTTATTGTGGCATTTGCATCTTTCAGTGGCGAAGGAGCACATTAATAAATTGGGTTCAGCATATAATATTTTAGCCATTGGCTCTGCTTTAACGAACCCCCAGTGCTTCAGCATCCTCTTTAATTTGAATTTGGAATGGTGTTTTGAAATCTTCAGTTAACATGACCTCAAAGGATATTTTTGTTTGTACAATATAAATGAACTCTCTCTCTTCTCTTCTTTTTTTCTTCCCCTCTCTGTGCTTCCTCTTCTTTTTCTCTCCAGGATGTGAAGTCCACATTCTTCCAGTTCGGGGCCTCCATACAGCAGGAAGCTCTCCTGATGCTCAACATCATGGAAGAGTACGACTGGCACATCTTCTCCATCGTGACCAGCAAGTTCCCCGGCTACCAGGACTTCATCAACATCCTTAAGACCACCGTGGAGAACAGCTTTGTGGGCTGGGACCTGCAGCACATCATCAGCCTGGACGCGGTGGACGGCGACAGCAAGGCGCCGATCCAGCTGAAGAAGGTGAACTCGCCGGTGATCCTGCTCTTCTGCTCCAAGGACGAGGCGGCCATCATCCTGGAGGAGGGCCGCTCCCTGGGCCTGACGGGCTACGGCTTCATCTGGATCGTGCCCAGCTTGACCACCGGCAACCCGGATATCACCCCGAACGAGTTTCCCTCAGGGATGGTCTCCGTCTCCTACGACGACTGGGACTACCCCTTGGAGGCGCGGGTGCGTGACGGCCTTGGGATTATTACTACAGCGGCGGTGGCCATGTTGGAAGAGTACGGGGACATTCCGGAGGCCAAGACCAGCTGCTACGGCCCCATGGAGAAGGCCAAGTTACCAGCCAGCGCTCTGCACAAGTAAGTGGATGTGTGGGGCTATAGGTATGTTATGTGTAACAGAGGCAAGCTAAGGTGTTGTCTCACACCTTAACCCTCAGGACGTCTGTCAGCTGGAAAACTACTGGTGGTGGGCCTTCGGATTTGTGTGCTGAGAGTTTGACTAAGAGCGTGTTTACCCTCTTTTTCTGTGTCGGAGACATTTAAAAAGGAGTTAGGTAAAAGGATTTCAAATATGCATTTCTGTGGAAAATATCAAACAAGTCAGTTAAATGGAGAGAGAGGAGGAGGAGAAGAGGGAGGGAGGGAGGGAGGGAGGGAGGGAGAGACAGAGAGAGTGCAAAAGAGAAAGAAAGTTAGGGAGGGAAGGAGGAAGCGAGGAGAAGAACCCCCTGGAGGTGTAAAGGGAAAAAGACATTGGACAAGCATACAGTATGCAAAATTCATGGTTCATCTCTGCTGTTGTACCCAAGTGTACAGGCTGGGGAGTGGTGGGTAATTTAAGAGCTGAGAGTGGCCAGGCAGGCATGCTCTGTAATCAAACAGGGATGTTTTAGGTGCTCAGACACCCAAAAAAAGAGCAGGCCCATCATGGTGGGGTGAGTTGGCACATCTCACCTCGCCTCCCCTTCTCTCCGCTCCGCTCTGCTCCGAGCTCCCTGGGGGAATTGCAAAACTCCATTGCTTTTAATGAGCTCCGCTTCAACACACTGCTTCCTGAAAGAGGGGAAAGCATTCGAGAGGCAGAGAGAGAGAGAGAGAGAGAGAGAAAAAAGACTGACACTAAGATAAAGAGAGTAATTGAGGTAGAGAGAAAGAGACGGAGAGAGAGAGAGAAAGAGAGAGAGAAAGACAGAGAGAAAGACGGAGAGAGAGAGAGAGAGAGAGAGAGAGAAAGAGAGAATAGAAGCAGCGGGGGGCTCTCAGCAAATGCATTTTGAGAATGCTCCAGAAAAAAAGACATGTTTGAAGAGCTCTTGATAAGAGCGTGCATGCATTTTGTTCCCCATCCTCCAGCCGCCTTCACTCTACAGTGAGGATCTGAAAAGCCTGTCCCCGTGCCAACGCTGCCCTGCCAGTCTCGAGTCTGGATACCCATATGCGCCGGCTGGCACGCTTCGCCAGCGCGGCTCCAAGGGGAGGTGGAAGGCTGACGGAAGGGGGGGGGGGGAGAACGAGTTGCCCCATATACGGCCCGGGCAGTGCTGCCCGAGGTAGTCAGCCAGGTGTCCAGAACACATTAATCCATCTGGGCTAGGCGCAGATGGTGCAAGCAGGGGACAGGGAGCGGGGTCCAAGGGATGAGGCTGTGCAGGGAGCCACTCATGGCTGGCTGTGGTCGATTAGTATGGAATCAGGTCGCCTGGGTCATGTGCACAGTCAGGGAAAGAGGATCCTCTATGAGGAGCCATGGATCTGGAGGCAGTAGGTGGGGAAATGGGACAAAGGTGAAGACTGGATACACCACTGTGGTTATTGTTACTCGAACCAAATAGTGTTATGGGAATCCATAACAGGCCGTCATGTTTTGGTTATAGGAGAATTAATTGCACCTTGAAGGACTGTTATCTGTATACATTATTAAACGGCTTTAGGTTTGGTTCCCTCTACATGTGGCTAAACAATGACATTATATAAATAGGCAACAAAATATGTTTGCCAAAATAAAGAGGGAAAAAAATACTCCAGCAGCATTTCAGGTTCTTGTTAAAATGAAGTGTCAGAAGACGCAGTGAAATATATGGTCCCGAAGCAAAATATTCCTTTATGACAGATTTATGACTCTCATCGTGAGTGCTCTGAAAAGCGGACCTTAGCAAAATTTTGCCTTCATATATCAGTGACGAACACTGAAATTACCTGTCAACAGCGGAGGGGCACAGCGCCTCTGTCCCCCGTTCTCCCCCGTAGCGCTGGCGACTCGGGGGTACCTGTCAACAGTGTTCTACAGGGTCATAGATTTCCCAAATACAGGGCACTTTAAGCACCGCCGGAGACAGAGAGACCTGCCCACATCCTCCCCCGGGCATGGGGGGGGGGGGTTAGGGGAAGGAACGCCGCCAGCCACCAGGGAGACCTGGAGAACAATGGTGTCCCCAAACGTGACCTTTTTCCCCCGGACCAAATGGTAAAAATGACTTCTGTCATTGTCAGTGAGAGTGTGCAGCCCTAAGCGAGACCCGGCGGGAGTCTGGCACACAGCAGCAGCAGCAGCGCCCCCCAAACCGAGCCCGTCACTTTAAGACGGAGGAGGGCCTCTATGCCAAAACAAGCCATACATTGTCCACACCTGAAAGGACAACAAAATGAAATGGAGGTGCATTAAGGGTTTACATCTGGTCTCTGATCAGTGTGCCTGCAATGGTATTGCTTCCTTTAAAAGCTCCTCAACTGAAGGTTTTTTTGTTTTATTTTCTTAACAAGCACTGCATCCCGGTTTTTATAAGATATACAGGAACATGACCTCCTACCATGACGTCTCTGTCCAAGGCTGCGATCCCCCCAGCCTCTCTCCCCCCGAGCCCAGTCCTCACAGCTCCCCCCATCCGGGAGTGATCCGCGCCCCTGCTGAAGAGCAAGAGGTGTGCATCATGGGGGGTGGGGGGGGCAGCATGGGATGGGGGGTCTGCTCCGCCTGCGTTAAGTGCACCGGGGTGTGGATAGCAGACTCGTCGACTCGTCGACTTTCCCCGTCGGTTGGTGCCGTCCCCTCCGGTCCCCTGCCTGTGGTGAAAATGCCAGGATGCGGGACTGCAGCCCCACACTAATGCCACACATCAGGATACGGCAGAGAGCTCTGCCACAGAGGCCCCAGCGTGGGACTTGGGCACAGCGCCGCAGCTGGAGGCAACTGGCTAAAGAGGAGATTGTTGTTTTGTTTTTGTTTGGCCGGAGAGGGGATGACGTCAGTGGTTCGTTTTTTTTTCTTCTTTGAGTTGTTTTTTTTCCCCTCTCTGTAAAAATTCTTTATTGGTGAATGAATTTGATTAATGGCCTCAGAAACTGGGTGCTGAAGAACTCGGCCCTCTTTTGTTACTTTATGTGCCTATAAATAAACTGGGAGGAAGGGAGGAGGAAAAAGAACTGTGCACACACACACACACACACACACACACATTTAATTTCACATCAAAGGCCTCCATATAAGGAAACATAAGTCATTTTGTGGATATTTTTCCCTCCTTGCTTCCCTCTATCCCTCGGGCCATTGTAGAAGTCACCTTAAATTGTGCAGCCTCTTGTAGGTAGGCCATTGAGAAGCAGAACAGAACAGTGTCCTGTGATCTCGCTCTCCCTCTCTCACACTGAGCCATCTGTGCAAGCCCCCCTGGTGGCCAAGCTGGGAATGGCAGGTTGCAGGTGAGCTGCCTGCTGCCGCTGGAAATAGCGCTGCGATGAGCTCATGAAATGAGCCGTTAATCTGATGACTGTTGTGACAGCACCGCACTGTGAATAGCGAGCAGGCAATCCTCAGGAGAATCAATAACCTCATCTGAGCTGAGACTCAGATACTGAGCAGCGCACACACACACACACACGCACACACACACACACACACACACACACACACACACACACACACACACACACACACACACGCACACACACACACACACACACACACACACACAGACTCACACACCCCTTCCATTTCTCTTCCTAAATATAGCCAACAACAAATAAAGCCAGATTTGGCAAATTACTCAAAAGCATACTGTACATCCTCTTATTAGAGATTACTGCCTGCAGTATATAATTCTATACACATCCTAAGTATATTCCATTCTTCTCCTCTGGATCCTGTCTGCCATAACTTTTTTTGTTCTGAGGTGTATTTATTCAAGGAGGATTAAGACAGCCATAAACTAAGTCAGCGCCTGAACTGGGACAGCAGTAAAAGGCTAAATGTTTTTCTTGGAGTGGGAAAACAGCCCTGATGCTTCTAACTGCCCCCTACCGTCCCTGCCAGTCCAACTCCCTCCTACCCCCCCCCCCCCCCCCCCCCCCCACAATACCCTTCACTTTCCTTCCCAGCTCGTTTTTCTCTGAATCTTCTGTCGCCATATTGCCGCGTCCGGCGTTGTCGCTGTGGGTTTGTGTGGCCCACTTTGGATCTGATGCACTCAGGAGGGCGCTGACGGGATGTGCACTCATTCTGCCATCTCCGGGTCCTTGCTGGCACCGCATGCAGCACACAGCCCTGGCCTTCCCCTCCAGGCCCCAGGTGAAATCTCCTCCGTGGCAGGCTGTGGCCTCTTCGCCGGCTATGGAGCTCACAAATGGCTGCCTGGTTGTCTTGTCTGTCTGTCTGTCTGCCTGTCTGTCTGTCTGTCTGTCACGAGGCACTCTGATTTCCCACGGCACGGCTCCAGGGTTCGGCGCGCAGCACATTGTGAATCGCCATGAAACGCAGATGCGTCGTGTTAACGTGTTAACCGCCTCAGACGAGAGAGCAGGCAGGGCGCACTAATTGCTGTCGAGTAATTAATAAAATAGCCGCTCGGCGTGACTTTTTTTATTTTCCGATAAGATCGCCTATGCGTGGCCCCTTCTTGTCGGCTGGGCCGTCTCCTAGCCTTTTCGACGTGACATTGTGCGAGAGAGTTTAATTATGTTGATCGAGTGGATATAAGTTGTGGTTCAGCCGCTACTGCGCTGCCGTGGGCGAGGCGACTAGTGCTCTCGGCAGAAGTTATCTGGGCGCTAATTATGATGGCTCTCCCTATACGTCACGCAGAGACCTTGTGCCATGACTCATTAGTGTCTGCCCCCCTCTGTCTGACGGAGCCTAATGAAAGCGCGCTTTGAAGCCGACCCTACGCACACAGCCATCCACCACACTTGTCTTCCCTCCGCAAAAACATGCGTCGTGTATGTATCCCTGTGTTGTTTTTGATTAGTTTCGAAGTTTTGAAGTCATGTAGCGTAAATGCTCTGTTTCACAGTCTAGAGGATCGCTCTCTCCCAGGGGCCAGTGCGGTTCATTCAAGAACAAATAGGAACTCCATAAATCTGGTAAAGCCGATCTGACAGATTCTGGCAGTGGACAGTACATTATGTGCATATTGTATGGCTTAGTTAAAATCCAACCTCAACATAGCACATAGTTTGCTTGACCTGTTGTTTTTTAAACAAATACTCATCCTAATCTTAGTCTTCTTCTCTATCCTGTCACACATACAGTATGTGTGGAACATGATACACTTCCAACCCTGCTTTGGAATGAAAATCTAATTTAATTTTTAATACTGATTTGGAGGTCTCATTTCCTGTTTTGAAATCCTCACCAGGACAGGGGAGTAACTAGCTCCATGTCATGGAGTTGCTTAATGAAAATACAAAATAAATGTAGTCGTAATCTGGTACAGTTACTGAGAAAAAACGTGTAATTAAATTACAGTTACTAATAAAAATGTTGGTGATTACAATGGGATTACATGTGAGTATATTCTTTCGGGAAAAAGCTTTAAAGCTTATATGGATAATATAATGTAATATTATATAATATAATATAATTATGTTGCTTTGCATCTTTTCACTGTCTAGACAGGCTCCATTCATTTGGCAGTATGCGCTAAAATTCGGAGCGTTGTTTTTGATCCGTTCTCTTGTTTCAATTTGCAGTGCCTCTCATCTGTCAACCAGAAAGTGATCAAGTCAAATCAAACCAAACCGAATCAAATGGAATAAGTTACATTACTTTGATGAAAAAATGAACATAGTGTCATTACTTATTACATTTTGACCAAATCCCAACCTCAGCTAAAAACGATCCCAGTGAAGGAAAGGGACCAGGTGCAGTGTTTGCCAGTGCTTTCCCCTCTAATGGAACAAGAGCCTAATGAGTTACAGGTGAGCGGAACAGGCGCCAGGACGACCCCTAATGATGAAATGTAATTAGGGGAAGAGAGAGCTGTGGAGGAGATGGGCTGAAAAAGAGAGAGAGAGAGAGATAGAGAGAGAGATGGAGAGAGAGATGGAGAGAGGGTGAGAGGAGGGAGGGGAGGCGAGGGGAGGGAAGCTCATGGATGGGTCCCGCTGGTCCCCAGGCTGTTGTGACATTGGTCGAGGTTGGGTCGGGCCACTCGTGTTCTGCTGGTTCTGTGGGGCATAGTGACCCGGTCAGGTCAGACTCTGCAGCCTGTTCTGACAGTCAGGGGGAGGCACCATGGTCAACCTCTGGTCAGCCGGGCTCAAAATGCTGTGGTCCAACAGCGCCCAAAACAAACGCCCCAGCATGCATTGCTGTTTGGCGACCCAGCCTGACTCTCACTCTCTCTCTCTCGGGTTTCATGCCGGATGTCCTCAGACAACAGAGGTTTAGATTAGATTAGATTAGATTACATTCAACCTTATTGTCATTGTGCAGAGAACGGTTATAAAGCCAATGAAGTGCAGTTAACACCTAACCAGAAGTGCAGAAATAGCATTATTAGATGAAATAGTAGTTGGCAGAGAAGTGTGGGAAAAAGTAAGCACTACAGCATAGATTATGTTATATCTTAGAATGTGTACAGTGATAGACAGTGGAGAGGTACAACATACAAACATTATATATGTTAATATTTTACAGACGTATAGGCCTATACAGAGATAAGCAAATGAAAGAGTGCAAATGTATTTTTGTATGTACAGTATGAACAGCATATGTACATTTGGCTAGTATAAAAGTATACAAAATATGTATAGTTATATGGACAGTAGCATTATTTCAACAGTGACGGTGGTTCAGTCTACACAAAATATAAATATGGTGCAAATAACATGTTTGTTAAAGTTCTATAAGTGCAGTAATGAGTGCAGTGATGCTATTAGAGTGATGGAGTGGAGTTCAGCAGAGTTCCAGCCTCAGGGAAGAAGCTCTTCCTGGGGCTGCTGGTTTGGGAGGGGAGGGGGAGGGGGGGTGCTTCTGTGGCGGATGAGAGGAGGGTGAAAAGTCCATGTTAGGGTGGGAGGCGCCGTGGATGATGTTCCTGGTCCTGCCCAGGCCGCACTTGTGATAAATGTTCTTTATGGTGGGAGACTGTGTGCGGGTTAGGACACCGAGCAGATAAAGAATATATACGCACACAGAATCATGTGACAGACACACAGACACACAACACAGCACAACATGAATAGGCAAGCGTTCACATATGCACACACATAGTCGAACACACAACACAGCACAACATGAATATGCATGTGTTCACATATGCACACACATAGTCAAACACACAACACAACATGAATACGCATGCGTTCACATATGCACACACATAGTCGAACACACAACAGAATACAACATTAATACGCATGCGTGCACATACAGTATGCACACACATAGTCAAACACACAATACAACATGAATACGCATGCATTCACATATGCACACACATATTTAAACACATCACAACACAAAAAAAGGAATTCCCATGCTTTCACATATGCACACACATAGTCGAAAAACACTCACATTCACTTACTCACTCACACAACACCCACAAGCCCTTTGAGCCCATAGTCTGCTCTAGTGAAAGTTCTTGTTGCTCCGTAATTGGACTGGGGAAACTGCAGTGATGCAGAGTTGGGGAGTGAGGAGAGTCGCCTCTCGCAGCCAAGGGGCCTCCAAAATAGCCGGGGCCGAAAATGAAAGGAAGAGAGCGAGGGTAGCTGACGCAGGTCTGCCGTCACGACTGGAAACGCATCTTGCAAGGGAGATAGCGGGACGTATCGATCCCCACTCCTCCTCTCCCTGCAGTTTGATGTAATTGGATTCAACAATATATCTGTGGTGATTGCTAGCCAGCCGGGGCCCCTTCCCACGGTCAAGCCCCCCTGAATGGGGGCCAATCAATTCAACGGGGCCACTCAGCTATTCAGCCACCAGCCGTCCTCCCAAGACTTGTTACACAAATCGATCAGGGGGCTGCTCTTCGTCTCTGCCAGCTCAACGGACCGCAGAGCGACAGAGAAAAAGCTACCTTAGCTTAGCGT
>NC_045152.1:6903225-6905725 GCF_900700415.2 Clupea harengus | reverse complement strand
AGGACCCCCTGGGACCGATGCTGTGCCTTTGGAAGTGCCGACTTCTGCTTGTTTGCCCGTGAATTTGCAGAACCGGTGGTTCATCATAATATCTCATTTTGGGTTCATTAGATGGTGTTTTGTTCTGCTGGGTTCTTTCACAGGTGCATTGTGGGCTGGAACAAAGAGCTGACTTAAGATGACTCCGGAGAGTACCCCTGTGAGCAGTTTGTGTTTTTCAGGAGGCTGCCTTCATTCTGCAATATCTTTGTCAACAGTTTGCACCATTAAATTAGGTCTTTTTTATTTGTATTTCTCTCTGACAGAGTCAGCCAGTGTTGTCACCATTTTGGATGGGGCAATTTCCAACTGGAACACCAGCAGATATATATTAATTATTGTCTGTTCCTCTGTATGCAGACACTCTGTAGGAGGCATGTAGATTGAAACAAGTGAGTGGCAGGCTATGTTTTTTTGGGGGGTGGGGGGGATTCATCTTATTTCACCTGACTGTCATTTTGAAATGGCTGTGCTGTGAAGTCACTCCTAGTTTAACAGAAGTAGCTGGAGCACAGCGGATCAGATGGACCCGTGCCCGTACGTCCCTGGACGCTTACCTCAAAGAGGGTCGTAGGCAGTCAAGGATCCTTCTGTTCCACTCCTCTAAAAGGGGGCTATGTGGGTTGACAGGGTCCTTTGTGGCAGTGAGCTTAACGTTGGGGGTCGCAGCACTGGTTAAAAATAGCTCTTCACCTCCGCTCGCTCCTCTCTCTCTCTCTCTCTCTCTCCCCCTCTTCCTTCTCTCTTCCCCGCATCTCCATCTTGCCCACTGGCCAGTAACAAATCTTACACTCCCTTTCCTCTGTCGTCAGCAAGCTGACAGCAGCAAAGATCAAGCTGCCGGGATGCCAAATTGAATTCACATGAAAGTGATTACATTAATTAATTCCATGTCAACTCGCTGCCTGTTGATGTTGATTAAAGCAGAGGAGTTGGGGGGTGGGGGAGGAGGAGGGGGAGGAGGGGATGGGGGGGGGGGGGGGGGAGATGGAGGGGAAAAAAGGAGACAGAACCAAGCTGGGTGCCATTTTAACCGATGAGGCGAATGAGAAGGTTTCATTGTGCTTTCACCCCCTGGACACAATTTCGGAGGCAGACAATTGAGATCGTTCCCAAATTTTGCTAATGCTGTTTTCAAACATTGGTGAGATTGATTTTCCACAGGGCTAATCTCATTTCGCAGGGATCTTAGTGCCTAAGAGAGCTTCTTTAAATGGATGTACCACGATGACATGGCAAAAAAAGAACAAACAGCATTATTCATTCCCTGATTTCTGCTCACAGACTAGGGGGGTAAAACCCCCACTTCCTGCACCAGAGAAACAATATGCACAGCCGTCTGAAAAACACTCCCTTCGGGCAATCATTTAACAAGGGCTCGATTTTTGTCGGACATATTGGCACCTGTTCTAAATGGAAAGGCGTAAAAAGACAAAAACAAGAATGAACGCTGCCAACTCTCGCCCCCACATCTGCATGGCTGGAGCGCCTCTCTCTCTCTCTCTCTTTCTCTCTCTCTCTACCTTCCATCCCTCTGTCCTTCCTCTAGGTAAGACATGTTGGGGTGGGAATGGGACGGACTGTGGATGTGTGTGTGTGTGTGTGTGTGTGTGTGTGTGTGTGTGTGTCTGTCTGTGTATGTGAGTGTGTGTGTGTGTGAGAGGATGGGGGGGGGGGGGGTTGATGGTAGGCAGAGACTGGAGGCCATGACAGATGTATTGTTCTGGGGAGCATAATAGGAGTGTAATGCACTTTGGCACCGCACTATGTTGATATTAATCTGACAAAGCCAATTCATCAGCGTGAGCGGCCACAGTGAGCAAGACCAAAAGCCGGGAGGTGATTTAGTGCGCGGATGCACCAAAGAGTCCCTGACGCCACTCTGAGAGAGTGGAGGCCCCGGCGCCGGCATCGGTGAGGACGTGGACAAGACTGCTGCGGTCAGCACGCCGTAAAGCATATCGCAGAAGTCCGCTCCGCTTACATGGGAGTGGACGCTACATACATCACCTCGGCGAAGTGCCTAAATAAAGACGAAAAGGTGAAAATGTTCCCTTTCCACCTCTATATTTCTGCTGGGGGTTAAAAAAAACAAACAAGCAAAAAAACGGACAATAGTATATGGCCCAGTGTGTGATTTCCCTCGTGTGGCGGTTTTCTCTTTTCTTTTGCCTTTCACTGATCTGGACCCACCCCGGACTGGACGCTCTCTCTCCCCCCCGCCTCGTCCCGCGCTTGCGTCATGCATCCATAAGTCACAAGGAAGCTCTTCCAAATGAGGTCTCAGAAGGCTGCAGCCCTTTAAGGCGACAGCCCTTCATTACAGCACAGCGTCCATGTTTGCTGTATCCGTGAAAGTAAACTTCCTTAGCTGAACGGGGCGCACTTTAAACAATGAAGCCTCCATGAGCATCTCTGACTAAAGTCGAAGTGAACTTTTATTGACCTCGGCTTAGTGGTG
>NC_045152.1:6880725-6895725 GCF_900700415.2 Clupea harengus | reverse complement strand
GTTATTTCTTTCTTTCTTTATTTCTTCATCACTCTCTCTATCCTTCTCTGTACATCAAAACCCTTTCTCTTATCAGAGGAGAGAGCAGCAGGCAAGCCCAACACGACTCCACATCCAACCCCCCCCGACCCCCCTCCCCCATCCAACTAGACCTGTCCACGTTTAATTGCTGTGACTATAAATAGCCAATCAGAGTCGAGCTTCCCTAGCAAACAGGGGTCTGTGGGAAATTAAAGAACAGGTTGACTTATCTAACGCAGCAATTAGCGGATCCCATCAGTGATTACACCCCTGGCTCTGCCTCTGATTCGCAGTCGGAGCGCACTCCCTCACTCACTCACTCCCTCGCTCCCTCGCTCACTCCTTCACTCCTTCACTCACTCACTCACTCCCTCCCTCCCTCGCTCACTCCTTCACTCACTCACTCCCTCCCTCGCTCCCTTGCTTACTCGCTCACTCGCTCACTCACTCCTTCACTCTCTCACTCCCTCCCTCCCTCGCTCGCACTCACGCTACGCTGAACACTCACATCTCAGAGTTAGTGCGTTGAGGGGTGTTAAGTAAAAAAAAAGCAGCAACCGTTTGACGCACAGCCAGCGTACTTGCCCCTACCCTGACTTTTGCACAGAGCAATACGTTTCAGCGTTAAATGAAGAGGAGTCGCTGCAAGAAAACTGAGCACATGCTTTTTCTTTTTTTTTTTTTTAGGCACCATCGATCGACTGTTTGGCTTCGTGAATTTATGAGCGCTCTTTCTTTAATTGCCTGCTGCTCGGATTATTTTCAGAAACAGGAAGAGGGGACTGAGTCACCAGGAAATGTTTTGCTTGTGCTCACACACCAGGAAATGTTCTGCTCACATATTGGCCTGGCGTCTCAAGACCCCATATTTTACTGTGTTTGTTTTGACCAAGACATGCACCATAGAGATTAATTGGGGTTCAAATCTTCCGCTCCCCATAGTTTGCTGATTGGCCAGCCAGTAATCACTCCACAGTCCTTTTTCAGACTATAATCCTAATACACAGTACTATTAGCTACAATCTTAGCTATACAGTGATGCTCACAGGCAAAGCTTAAGCCAGAGTCCTCCGACCGTATGTGTGCATTCGCAGAGCTGCTTAGATGGCTACCCAGATGTGACCAAACAAAGTGCTTTATTGGTCTACATATTATATGATCCCTTGTAAAGTTCTCTACAGAGACCTGCAGTAGGGGCTACACAGCTCTGAGGTACACACCACCACTGTATCACGTTCTGCTCTGTACCACCATTCTGCCACTGAGCTGGTGAATATCGATTAGCCATTGTTTGTTAGCCCCTTGGGCAGCCATGCTGGCAGGCTCTCCACACACACTCTTCTCTTCCCACAAACACAAGGGCCGTTTATTTACCCAACTCGCCGAATTAGACCAGGGATCTTGTTGTTGTTGTTGTCGATATGGCCCTGTGCAGGGCCGCCGCTTCAGCATGGCTCTAGGGCTCCTCCGCTGAGAAAGGCCTTCGGTCAGTTTGGGTCCGTTGTCAGGGGAATCAGAGTGGTGGTGGTAGAGAGAGCAGACGGGTTTGACATCACGGTGATCACAGTCGAGAGAGAGAGAGAGAGAGAGAGAGAGAGAGAGAGAGCGTGGAAGGGAGAGTGAGACAGCGAAAGAGAGACAGAACACAACACTGATTGGAAGAGAAAGACAGGAGTGCGATCCACGGGCACCAAATCTATTTGCTCCGTGACCATGGCAATGCTCAGCGAGCAAACAATTAAAATGCTAATTCCCCATCCCTGTGGTAAGGTGCTAATGATTTAGCCAGTCATCCAGAGTCTAATGAATAGCTTCTGGTGAAGGTTACGGGGCCTGATACACTGCCACCGATTGAGGACAAACCTCTTTGGACCAATAACAGCTCGCATTGTTTTATGCACGGCACAGGGGTCAAAGAAAATTCAATAAGCGGTGTTTGAAATGAAATATGACTCACGGTAGCCCACGGCTAGAACAGATAGGTAGGGGTCATATCAGGAGGGGATCATGTCTTGGCTCTGACACATCCTTGCTGCCTTTATTGTTTTCTTCTCTTTGTGTACGCATGGATGTTTCCTTTAATCAAGTTTTTTGTGTGTATCAGGGTTTCTGTTAGACAGTAATTACCGTTTTTTTTGTCTGGTAAAATTTGTCTGGTAATACAAAACATAAAACGCATCCTTAAACAGGACATTTGGTTTTTTAACAAGGCTGTATCTTATTGTTATTATCTTATTTTATTGATGAATGCGAGTCACAAAATCTGACTGCTTCCTACTCCCCTTAGACAGTGTGTGTGTGTGTGTGTGTGTGTGTGTGTGTGTGTGTGTGTGTGTGTGTGTGTGTGTGTGTGTGTGTGTGTGTGTGTGCATGTGTGTGGGGAGAAAACGGATTTCATCCAATTGTTTTCACAATGTTGGAGCTTGCAACAGTAAAAATAATATTTTTGTAGTCCTCTTTGTCTTAAAATTCGTGAAAATTGGTGCATTTAAAAAGCAAACTTTAATTTCTTTCTTTAGTTCTTTAGTATCACATCTATTGTTGCTAAGCAGGACAGTTTGACACTCACACATCACGTTAAAATGCTGTAGTGTCTGTAGAGCATGATCGTGCTGTGACTATGGTAGATGGGTAGGATTTGGACATGACCTATTTGTGTTGAATTTAGTTGCCCAACCTACATACAAATGCCCAGCCCAGGATGACATCCTGGTAACAATCAAAATGATTTCAGGATGTTGTCATTCTTTTGTCAACCTAGGTGTACATTATAAAGGCTAAATTATATTTGTGTTTGTATTGAAACATGCACTGGTAAGTTTTGAATTTGTTCTGGTAAAATAAATTCTCTCTGGACACTGGGCCAGCAAGAAAAAATCCTAGCACACACCCTGGTGTGTGTCTGTGTTTGTATGAAAGTTTATTTGTGTGAGTGTTATGTGTATTTGACTCCATGTTTGTGTGCGTGGGTGTGTTTGAATTTGTGTGCTTGTGCTAGATCGCAGTTCTAATTTGTGCAAATGAACACATGGGCATAGTGCCAAGCATCCATGGCTCCCTTTGGACTTGCACATGGCAACCTTCAGAGCACAACACACAGTGTAGTGTACTTAAAACACATTTCGATTGGATGGTAGTTGTGCTGGTAAGATACTGATTTAACCAATAGTTTGTACTGTTTGTTTGTTTGAAGTGTGTCATTAAAAGCTACTTACTTCATAAGGACGCACTAAGGTTACATATGGAGGTGGAGGTTACAGTTTTGTAGTTTTTACAGTTAATTTACCATTGAGTGTGTGTGTGTGTGTGTGTCTGTGTGTGTTACTTTTGCACTGTCAACACCCCTTTACTCTTTGCAGAGGCTTCATTACATCATCCAGGTGCTGGAACCACAAACAGTCTCACATATATAAGTGGACATTCTAAAATCATTCTATTGATTATTCTAAACATCATTAGAATTCTTGTCAGCATCTTAACAACCTATCATACTCACACACACACACACACACACACACACACACACACACACACACACACACACACACACACACACACACACACACACACTCACACACACACACACACGCACGCACACACACACACACACATCATACTCACAAGCACATATAGTGCATGCTGAGAACCTCTACCTCTCCCTATCTCTCTCTCTCTCCCACACACACAGGCACACACAGACATATATACAGTATATACATATACACAATGTATACATGTAAATGCCATATATATACACACACACACACTGAGCTTCCTCAGTCCCGTTAATTACGACATGGAGTTGTTTTTTGTTTTTTTTGTTTCAAGTATTTTTTTTAGAAATAAACAACAAACTTCTTTTCTATTAAGCGCTGCAATACAATGATGGGGAAATTAAGCATCTTAATGTAGATTCTCCGCACCATTGCTTTGCAAAGCTCCCTTTTAATTATATTTACCTAATGAGGTTGTTTTGATGCACAGCACCTCTCCTCCATGCTAACACTGCAAAGCAGGCGAGTTGAGCCAGGCTCTCTCCCATCCATCGGGCCGAGGCTGATTAGATCTTGAGTGGCTAAAACGACTGGCTAAAAATGCTGCCATTTTGTTGTGTTAGTGTGGCGCCCAATCCTGGTATTTTTCTCTATCGATTGGGACCCTATCTAATTTCTATCTCCGGGCCGTTCTCTACCTCCTCCTCCTCCTCCTCCTCCTCCCTCTCTCCTCAAGTGTGCTTGCCTGATTTATCTTTTATTTCTCTTCATCAGAGAGGCGCTGGCAAAAAGTATTTATTTTCAAAAAACATTTAATAGAGTGGATGTGGTTACTTGCTTTCACCGCAGTAGAACGAGGGTCATTGTGGACACTTGGTTTCCTAATCCTACGACATATCATCATAGAGAGTTAGACCGCCCTTAAGGATGTAGGAGATGAAGCAGCGTGTTGTAGAATAGGCTCTCCCTCCTTCTGTCCCTGGAGTCTCTGCAGGGCACGCCTGCTGTATTGAAATCGATTTTGATACGCTGGCCGGGATTGAATCTAATTGAATGCAATTGTGCCTTAAAGAGATGAAGGGGCTGGCCACAGAGGCTTCAAGCGAGCCGTGTCTGGTACAACTTGTGTGTGTGTGTGTATGTGTGTGTGTGTGTGTGTGTGTGTGTGTGTGTGAGGTGTGTGTGTGTGTGTGTGTGTGTGTGTGTGTGTCTGTGTGTGTGTGTGTGTGTGTGTGCGTGAGGGTACGGTGCCCTTGCCCTGCTAGGTGATCAGGTTGGACGAGGCCGCTGACAGGAAATGAACGTGGGAAAATGAGACTGGACAGAGTGGGATTTCTCCTGCTCCCTCTGTTCCCAAGAAACGACACTGCGTATGTGATGTGTTTGAGAAACAGAATCTGAGCTGTCAGTGTGAGTGTGTGTGTGTGTGTGTGTGTGTGTGTGTGTGTGTGTGTGTGTGTGTGTGTGTGTGTGTGTGTGTGTGTGTGAGTGAGAGCCCACATGAGCAAGCATATGTCCCCCGCATGTGTGTAAAGTTTTGAAGGGCAGTTCAAGAAGAACTTCAAAGGCAGCACACTTTTTTTATGTAAAGTCAGCTTGAATGCTTGAATGCTCCACAGTGTAATAGAGGGAAGGAAGAGCTAGCTAGCACATGAAGGATAGACACACAGAGAAACAGAGCGAGAGAGAGAGAGAGAGAAAGAGAGGGAGGGAGGGAGGGAGAGGGAGATAAAAAGAAAGGGGGGAACAAGAGCGAACATTTGCAATTTCTGAATCCTGTTACATTAACAATTTATCGCACAGAGGGCCGCCTCGGCTCCCTGTGTGCCACTGGCATGGTCGGCTCGTCTCCGCGCTGTAATATTTTCAGGCGTGGTGACATCACCGGCCTTCAAAACAAACTGAATAATTCAGAGGCTCTTTGGCTTCGTCAGCCCATCATCAATACGCGAGTGCTCTGACGACATGCCTGCTCATCACATGGGACAGGTATCAGAAGCACATCTCTCCTCTAGAACGAGCGCCGTCACTAACCACAAGCAAAAAGGCATTCATAAGCTCTGTAGACATCATTGCCGTATGGTTAAATCCCTGATGCTGGCACAATGCGAATACAAGTGGAGGAATGTGTTTTGCGAGACCAGGGAAAATCACCAAACAATGATGTTTTTTCTTTTCTTCTAGTGTTGGGACAGACGCGGAAGTAAATCCTCTTTGATTATTCCGATGAGATTAATTAGGTTGTGCTTCCCATAGAACTCCAAGCGCCCGTGGCATTCCCCGATAACGGCTGACTTTTGAAACGCATCTGGCCCTGATCTGAAGAGCATCCTGCAGATCCTAGCCAGTTCTGGGCCAGTTCTGGGCCAGGCCCGAGCCAGACCAGCTCCCGAGTCCGAAGAAATCTGGGTTATCTTGTCCCTCCTGCTTTCATCCTTGGCAAACAAGGCTACGGTGCTGTTTTTGGTTTTTGATTCGCCAGTCCCCTGAGAGTGATAGACCCCCCCCAGCACCCCACCCCACACACACACACCCTTGTCATGAGCTTGAATCGACAGAGATAAACTTAATGAATTTGTCACACTTCGCAAAACAAAAGCCTAGTGGACAGAAGCCGTCACCAGCCGGGGCACTGACTGCCGAGGAGCCTCGCAGTCTCATCAGGGCCAAGGACCCGGGGGCCTCTGATCCATGATCCGTGCCCGCCGACGGGCCTCGATGCTCAGTGTCAGCCCGCTGCCAGGCCTGCGTGACCTGGATAAGTGGCTCCGGGTTTTTCTCTTGGTCGCTGTCATGTCTGTCAGTGGTCCACATTAGTGCAGTAGGCTTTTGGTCACTGTCATGTCCTTAGTGCAGGGGGACAGACACTTAGAGACAGAGAGGAAAAAGAAAGAAAGAAAGAAAGACAGAAAGAACGAAAGAGTGAGAGAGAGGGAGAAAGGGAGTGGGGAGGAATAAGTAAGTATGAATGTAGAGGGAAGTATAGAGAGAGAGAGAAGAAAAGAGGGAGAGAAGAAGAGAGAGAGAGCATGGGTGGAACAGGATTATTCTCCATTGCAGTGACATGGTGATGGGATTAGCGGCATTAGCCCACATTTCTCATGATGTGCGGGTTAGCGCCACTTCAGTGGTGTCGCTCCGCAACATCACGCCACGTCACGTCACGCCACGCCACGCCACGTCACGGCAGCCATCAATCACGTTACCACGCCTCGGTGACCCTGACATGTGCCCCCCAGTGCAGTCAAGTGTGCATCGCGCCCCTCTTCCCACGCACCCGACACACAGATATATACAGTGTGTGGGTGCAGAAGACCTGGATGAACAACCAGAACAGGATGGTGAACACAAACACACAAACACACACACACATAGACATACAAAAGCACACAAAAACACACACATACACGCACACACACAAAGACACACAAACACACACATAGACACACAAACACACACACACACACACATAAACACACAAACACACACATAGACACACAAACACACACACACACACACACACACACACACACACATACACATTCAGAGTGAAAGTCAAAAGTTTCTGGTTCTTGAGCTTATTTATTTCATCAAATTAAAGTCCTACTATACTGCTTGTCATCCTGCACCTGGGGCCCATTCTCCAGCCTCCTCTCACACCTTTGCCCAAGTTGCTCCCAGATTCACCCTCCACTCGGTGTTGAAGAGCGTGCGCATGAGACAGTGTACAGGCCAGTGATGGATATGTTGTCCTTGTCGTTGATGTGCTGTCATGCGATTTGGTTTCTCAGCTCCCCAGTGAGCTGTGTATTTGAGTGTGTGTGTGTGTGTGTATATATATGTGTGTGTGTGTTTGTGTGTGTGTGTGTGTGAGTGAGTGAGATAGAGAGAGAACTCAAGAGAGTTGTGTCACAGTCTGTTGTGTTCTGTGGTTCTGCCCCATGGGTGTGTAGAGAGAAAAGGGGAACGGGTTTTGGGGTCTATTCGGGTCACTCTTCATCTCTCTCTCTATCTCTCTCTATCTCTCTCTCTCTCTCTTCTGCAGATGGGTAAGTGGGAGAACCGGACCCTGACCCTGAAGTTCCCCGTGTGGCCGCGCTACAACGCGTTCGGCGACGCCGAGCCCGACGACAATCACCTGAGCATCGTCACGCTGGAGGAGGCGCCCTTCGTCATCGTGGAGAACGTGGAGCGTCGCACCGGCACGTGCATGAGGAACTCGGTGCCCTGCCGCAAGTACATCAAAGAGTACGTGCCGTCTTCTTACGAGCTACAGGCTCCTCTTTTCTGGTTTTCACTCTTAATTCCCACCGGCTCTTCATTCCTCTCTCGCTTTCTCTCTATCCCACTTTCCAACTCTCTTTCCCTATTTTCTTTCCCTCTGTTCTTCTTCTTCCCTTCCTCCTCCCTTTCTCCGTCCATCTCTGCGCGTCTCTCATGTGGTCTTCGCCCGTGTCTCGTCTCCTGCTACACTTCCACCATTTCCTCATTCACCGTGACCCGAGTCAAATCTCCATCACTCTCTCCTCCTCTTCCTCTTCTCTTCCTCCTCCTTCTTCTGTCTGTCTCACCTTTACCCCCATTTTGTATCCATTTCCCCCCCATTCATTCGCTTGTCTTCTCCTGAAATGCCCCACTTGTATCAAACCGCAAGAGCCATAGTGGAAAACACTGACTTTCTTTTTCTGGTTTCTCTCTCTATAAATATACTGTTTATTTTCTGTTTCTCTGCTTTTTTGCGGTTTTGTCTCCCTGTTGAAAAACAATTTGGTCCGACCCTTTGCTGTAAATGTGCTACACAAATAAAGGTGCTTATTACTTTTTTTCGACGTAAAGGTAATGCAATCCTGACAGCCGAGGACTCTTGAAGACCCCGTGCTGAAGATGTCCCTGGTCTCACCTTCGCACAGCTGACAGCACAGCTAACAGGCTTTTAATGGACCTATTAACTATGCAATGAACATACACACACACACCCACCCACACCTACACCCACACACACACACACACACACACACACACACACACACACACACACACACACACACACACACACACACACACACACCCACACCCACACCCACACCCACACCCACACCCACACATGCACATGCACACACATACACGCACACACATTTACACTTCAACACGTTGTTCAAATGGATCACTTGGAATGGTATCCTCTGTATGAGTCCCTTTGGGATGTATTTCAGTTAATAATGGCAGGCCTGAATAATGTCCACTTTCCCCTAAAGGAATGCACAAATGGCTTAAACGCCACTGTGCTCTATGAAGTGCTAAATAGGGCAAAGAATATATGATCTCCTAGGATCACTGTAACAAGCCCTGTGATGACTGAGCCAGAGAAACTCTCACCAAACAAGACATGCGCGCAAACACACTACACACACACACACACTACACACACACACTACACACACACACATACACACACTATAAACATACACATGCACACACACACACACACACACACGCACACACACACACACACACACATACACACACACACATGCTACACACAGCACACGTGTCTCTTGCTTGCCACACATGTCCACTTACAAACAGGCCAGTGCTTTCCTCTGCCTTCCCCTCTAACAGCACAATGCCCAGTCAGGCAGCAATTGTGCCCATTTGGAGCCCGAGAGCAGCGGGCGAGAGTGGAGCAGAGCGGAGCGGAGCGGAGCGGAGGAGAGGAGAGGAGGGGAGAGGAGGGGAGAGCGCAGAGGGAAAGCAGGCCAGGCGGGAGGACGAGTGGGTAAAGGGGGCCGCTGTTTGCTCATGCAGAAGCATTCACACAAGCAGTGGGGCAAAGCGCAGAACAGAACAGAACAGAACAGAACAGAACAGAGCAGAACAGGAAGCCGCACCACACCACAGCACAGCACAGCACAGCACAGCACAGAACATAGCAGAGCTGGGACTTCCCAGAGCGATGGGCCGAGAACTTTAATATAACTTCTCTCGGGCTGCTCTCTCTTCTTTCCCTCTCCTTTCACCTCTCTTTCTCAACGTCGTCGCGCCGTCTCACTTTTGTAACTCCTTCGTAAAGCGCTACCCATGGACAACTAGGCAGATGGCCTGAACTCAGGTGGCTACACCCAGAAATCAGCCTCTGTTCCTTTAGCTGCGTGAGTGGTTCATAATCTCCTTCAAAACCACACCCCACCTCCCCAGTCTGCAAACGTGGGCATGTTCACAAACACGTATGCACATATTCTATTTCTCAGTTGACCACGTGTGTGCTGACAAACAAGCCCTCTAAAATCCACATACTTTCAGGGTGGGAGCAGCTCAGGCTCCATAAATAAGTTTTTCACAGCTTGGTTTGGTGTTTGCCTCTCTGCCTCTCCACAGGCTGACTGGTACAGTAACTGAGTTTTGATATTCTGTGTGTAATGCAGGGATTTACAGTGGGTCTGGGGAAAAAAAGCCATTTGGCTCTTTTTTTTCTGCTGAATGGATAGTCAAACACTGAGTCAGCTCTGTGTGCCACTCACCCCACAGCTGAACAGACAGACAGCATCCAGACCCTCCACAACAAACAGCGGCGACTGCTGAAGAGGCGGACCGCACATTAACAGGGCGGCCCCCCTGTAATGTAAACAGTCTGTTTGCTGTCGCTGTGGTTACAGCCCCATGATGTGTGTGGGCAGGTCTCAGAAGGGCCTCAGTGGGACTGTGAAGCACATCAGTTGCACGTCCATCCCTGTCCTCTCTACACGTAATGAGGATTTAAAGGTGTAGTCCACAATTCTAATCCAATGCACTTTTTTGTCAAATTCATCTAATTGCTCAACACAGTCTTTTAGCTGCCCATTCTGTGTTTGCAGTTGCACGTCCATCCCTGTCCTCTCTACACGTAATGAGGATTTAAAGGTGTAGTCCACAATTCTAATCCAATGCACTTTTTTGTCAAATTCATCTAATTGCTCAACACAGTCTTTTAGCTGCCCATTCTGTGTTTGCACTCGAAATAAACGCTGGTGTTCGTACACAGTCCTGGCTCTGTACATGTGACACAAACTAAGTAGATAAACTATTTCAGCCAGTAAACCTGTTGCTTCAGGAGCATGGAAGGGAGGGCTGTAATTACCTGTTGAGCTCAACTGAAAATACATGCAAGCGAAATGCTCTCTTTGCTCTGTGTGGCCGTGATGTGTGGAAATGGTGTTACGGACTGAACCAGGAAGCTAGTAAGCTATCCAGTCACTTGTCTTTGCCACTGAACTGTCATTATGTTTAAACAAGCCCAGGATTAAATATCTAACGTACTAGGAACAACAACAACCCCATACAAGTTCGCTCCACATTTGCATAAGATTAAAACTTTCCCAACTTTTTTCTGCTTAATTCACCCAATTTGCCCGTCTTCCTCTCCGTTACCTGCCCTCAATATAAAATGAATGGAACACAGCACTTTGCTTTGCTTGTTTCGCTTGCATGTATTTGAGCTATGATGCTGTCAGTCACTCTGGAGCAGTAGTTTGAGCTTCTGTTCAGAGAAGTATCCCGGCTGACCCGAGCGTTTCACTGCTTCACATCTCCAGGCCCCTTGAGGATATCTGATAATTACTGTAACTGACATTCATGCCATTTAAAAAAAAGAAAAACGGCTTCTGTCAAACGCAGTCATGTAATTCCTTGGGGAGCTCACATTTTTATTTTTTTTGCCATATTGTCTTTTTAATTTATTTGGTGCCAAGTGGCGCCCTTTGGAATAGTTGAGAGCAGAGAAGACTTGCCGTGTCAAGCTGTTTGAAAATGAAAGTGTTTTCTGTCACAGTCCATTTAGTCGATACTGTATTTCAAAGCTGCGTAGCAATAGACTGAATTCAAACGTTCATCTTTGTGCTATCTGTGAACTGAAGTGATGCTCATGATGTGATTACAGCACTGGACTTGAACAAGTTGTAGTGTGTAAACATGAGATGGCGGTGTGATATCCCTTCAGTTAAACAAAGCCAATGCTTTTGAACTAATTCCATGGGTTAAGACTTCAAAACTTCAAAAGTCGCATCTTAACCCAGGGTACAAGCGTGCGCACACACAAAACAGGTTACGTACACATTTATACATGGGAGCAAACACTCACTTTGGTGCACATAAGGACAAGATAAAGATTAACATTAAATGTTTATACACATGTTATAAACACAAATACATGTGCTCATAGAGCTTAGATAACCACGTGTACATGCCAAGACATGCACAAACAGTAAAAAGTGCTAATATTTACTCAAACACAAACACACACACACACACACACACACACACACACACACACTACGCTCACTCCTGCCAAATAACAGGGCCCACACACAAACCCAGTCCTACAAACAGTCCCACCCGTATGTTTGGGCTAGCTGAGTGACATTGTTATTACCAGTGCAGAGCAAATTTGCTTTAGGAAGCAATGGTAATGTGACCATCCATTACATCCTCTGCTTGTTTGTCTGCCATGCTAGCAGCCCTGGCAAGAGAGATCAGAAAAATCCATAAAGACAGCCGCAGTAATGCACTTTTTGCGGGGTTCATTATAACGCTCGGACAAGAACTATCCTCAATGTAATTATGGCTTTACAAGTTCTTCAGAGTGCCATCTTTGGTGGATGGAGCACCTTAGGCTTTCATATAACAAGGGGTTATGGGAGAGGAAATTCTGCCTCCTCCGTGGCCAGAGCGAGCAAATATGGTTGGCACTGTGTCTTCATAATCCTTAATTGGTGGGGTGTTTCGGGCGAGTGAGAGGGGGGGGGGGGGGGGCGTGACAAGACCGGCCACGCACTTATTGGCGCTCAGAGAGAGAGAGAGAGAGAGAGAGAGAGAGAGAGGGAAGAAGGCTAGGCTCGGTGATATAGATCCCCTCTGCAAGAAACTCGGGGATGAACTGCTGCCAAGAACCGGGGGAATTCACGGAGTGCGTCATCAGGACTGCAGCGAGCGAGAGAGAGAGAGAGTGAAAGATTGAGTGAAAGAGAGAGTGTTAGAAAGAAAGAGAGGGAGAGGAAGAGGAGATTGATTTAACTGCGAATTTCGCTGAGGCAGTGCATCTCTCTCCTTCATTCTCTCTTTCTCCCCCCCTCTCTTTCCTTTCTTTCTCTCTCTCTCTCTCTCTCTCTCTCTCTATCTCTTGTTCTCTCTCTCTCTCTCGCATCATGGAGAGACATGGAGGAAGGTTCGTTATACGCTCCTGTGAATCTGACAAGAATCCATACCTTTCATTATTTCATTTTCTGTACATTCATGCCCCTGCGGCATTAGTACCTCCACACAGCACTGGCCAGCAGCCTTCTTCTTCTGTGGTGGTCCCTGCCTCATCAGACACGACTCCCTTTTAGCCTGACTGTGTTCTCACTGATTAATGAATGGAGGCTGTAGGACCACGGAGTCACATCGCTGAGCCGCTCGTTAAACGAGCCAAAGAAATGTGATTGAGAGCCTGTTTCTTACAATGACGAAACACACTTCTGTTGCTACATATGGCCTCCGTAATTTATTCTACAGCTCTTGTGGTCTCTGGAACTTTTCCCCCACTTCCAAAAAAGTTAACTTTTGGCAGGAAGTGGAGTCAGTCATCTACAGAGTGACAAATGGGGGGGGGGAGGGTGGCGGAAGAGTCTGTGGGGATTTTATTTATTTATTTTTCCAGAGGAGTTCATAACTTGTGTTTTTTTTTTCCCATCCTCTCCACTCTTTTCTCGCCAGTTTTGATCCTCAAAAGGACACGGCGAGAGCTTGGTCGTAATTAGCTTCAATCTAAAAGTTAAATTAGGCTCCCAGGTGGCTCCCGTGCTTGTTTAAGTGGTGCACGTCTGAACTCCACGGCGGCGGCAGTCAGAAAACTCACAGATGGTGTGGTGATTACGCATGCAGTGAAGTGCCGTCCTCAAGTCCTGTCAGGCTCCGCACAAAAAAAAGAAAGAAAGAAAGAAAGAACGCCTTTTCCTCAAGAAGGAGTGAGGTGCTCTGCGGCGGCTGAGGCGGCGGCGCCACATTAGCACAGTAATGTGACGGGAACACGGTCACCTCAGGCAAGTGTTCGAGTCGTGTTGACTTTGGGCACTTTTAGACGTCTTATGCTAAACAGGTGGCGCATTTATAAATGTAAAATATGCTGTAGTATTCCCGAATATTAATTCAGATGTTTATTTAATCCTCCAGTTATACCATTAATATTCATGTTAATCAGCTATTTACAGAGACTCCTGTGTCAGTCTCATGCTGAGCAGCCTCTAAGTGTATACAGTCATTCACGACATCATATTGATCATTTGTACCTTGTGTTTTGAGTGGGAAGGCAAGGCCTTTATATATTTGAAAAGCTCCTTGGCACCCGAGAGACCGCACGTATGCAGCTTTCTGTCAGATCAGTGTGTGTGATCGATGAAGCTGTCTGTGTGACTGTGTCTGAGCATCCAGTCAATACACAGAGCCATAGGCACTTATCGAGTAGGCCTGCTTATCTGTCTTGGGGGTCTTGGTTAAAGGAAGAAAAAAATAGAAAGTGGCTGTCTTCATGTCAGAGGGGCTTCACTGTCCTGCGGTGTTCTCCGAGGATAGACAGGAAGAGGTAGTGGCCAGGGTTAAACATGATTAAGGAATTACCAAAGGTGTGTGCGACCGAGAGAACACGAAAGTGACACAAAAGGGCGAAAATGTAACATCAGTGGAAAGGTGGGATCAGTGGTTTAGTGTCTCTGCGAACACGACGCCGACATACGGAGCCTGGAAGCGTTGCCATTGTGGAAAACCGCAGGTTAGCTCCGAACACGTGCCTGCGACGCTTCTGTTATTAATCGACAGGAATAGGCACAATCTCAATCTTTCCTGTGAATAAAAAACCCGGGAGTCTCTGCTTCCTCCTCTCCTCCTCCCACTGCTCCTCAGACGCAATTAAGGGTGGCTGGATGGCCCAGCCTGGACGCTCCCTCTCCTCTTTCTCCTTTTCTACGAGGCCTCACTAATCTCCGGGAGGCGCGCCGCACCGCCAGCGCCCGACCTCAGGAGAGAGACCCAAAGGGACATGCTCTCTATTCATCATAATTAAGAGATTTCTCAAAGCACTGAGTGTGCAGTGGGACCACCTTTCTCTCTCTCTCTCTCTCTCTCTCTCTATCTTTCTCTCACTCTCTCTCTCTCTCTTTCTCGCTCTCTCTCTTTCGTTCTTCTCATTCCTCTGCCTTAAAACGGTGTCTCAGCTTCGGGCTCTGTGTGTGTGTGTGTGTGTGTGTGTGTTTGCATGTGATCCCTTTGCAGGAAGACAGGAAGCCATTCAAGGAGCTATGTTTAGTCATTGCCTTCCCACGTATATCTATGTGTCAGTAAGAATGACTGACACAATCTCTGTCTTTCTTGTTTTCGCGTTGTGACAGTTTGCCAAAGTGATGTTGTTTCGCCTAACTGTTGCCCCTAGCTGACGCCCTGTTCTGTTTGTCCCTCCACCCCCACCACCCTCCCCACAGCA
>NC_045152.1:6850725-6875725 GCF_900700415.2 Clupea harengus | reverse complement strand
GGGGATTGTCGTATTCATGCTAAAACTGGTGGCTAGCAGAGGATGAGGGAGTCTCCGTCTCTCTCTCGTGCGGGTATCCCACTCGTGTTCGACGGTGTTACATAAGAGCACGTTTGGCTGGCTGGGGAGGTCTGCGAGTTGAATGTTTGGAGCTCGAGACTGACTCAGGGAATGAGGATTTTGGGGGTGGGGAGTGGGAGGGGGAGAAGGAGAAGGAGAGTGGAGCGGGGTGGGGTGGGGGCATTGAGGGTAGTTGCCAAGTCTCTTGTCTTGGGCCGAAAGGGGGCTAAAGCTGGGGCCGTTTACATAACGCAGCCCAGAGTGCATAATGAGCAGAGAGTCCAAGGTCAGCGTTATTAAGCAGAGGTCCGCGGCCATCTCCAGTCATGCGCAGACTGATGCCTGGGCCCGGGGCGGACGGTTCTCTCCACGCGTGACGCATGCGGCCGAGCCGGGGCTCACAGGGGGATGCCACTTGCTCACTCACACGTGCTGTGGCCGCCGCCGCCGCTGCTGCGCTAGCCCCGGCAATCAAACGAACTCAAATAAACAAATAAACAGAGAAAGAACAAAAACAACAAACAAGCCCAAGCAGAGGACGGGGCAGCCTTAAATATGCAAAAGGATCCAGATAATTGATAGCTGCTGCAGCTGAAGTATGTGCACTCGCCCCGCAGCCGAGTCGGAAACATCTGTGACCTGCGTTGGCTGTTTGTTCTGCGCTGGAAAAACTCTTTTGCAAAAGGGGAACTCAGAACCGGAAGGGAGGTTGTGTTTACCTCAAGCAGCTCGGGTCATTGCAAGGGTGGAGGGGATCAGAACAGCAGCTGCCCTCATTTAAAAAAAAAAAGCATGCTGGTGCACACAGAGAGAGTGCCACATCAGCCGTGTTGATGTGTTGATGAGAGCTATGTTGTGTCCAAAAGATCAGGAGTGTTGCAGTGGCTGTGAGTCGGACTGAAATGGGTCAATCCATCTACAGTGCTTCCTCTTGTGTATGCCTAATGTGTTCGAACATGACCTTTAACCTTTCTCATGCCTTTCTTTCTCCGCCACCCCCCTCCCAAATCCCCCAAATCCCCATCATAGTTCCAGAGTCCGTACTCCTATTCGCCCCCATTCCGTTTCGGGACGGTTCCCAACGGGAGCACTGAGAGGAACATCAGGAAGAACTATCCGGACATGCACCAGTACATGACGAAGTACCACCAGGGCGGGGTGCTGGATGCACTGGTCAGCCTTAAGACTGGGTAGGATCTCATTCTTCAGGGTGCTCAGTGTTTCTCTGTCATTCTGGGGCAACTGGGGATCAACTGCACACTGACTAAACCTTAGGTGTAGACTAGGGTCCTCTTTAGTGTGTGTGTGTGTGTGTGTGTGTGTGTGTGTGTGTGTGTGTGTGTGTGTGTGTGTAAATGTTGATGTGTGTGTGTGTGCGTATACATAAGATCGTCTGTACCTGCACGTGTGTGTGTGTGTGTGTGTGTGTGTGTGTGTGTGTGTAAATGCTGATGTGTGTGTGTGTGTGCGTATACATAAGATCGTCTGTACCTGCACGTGTGTGTGTGTGTGTGTGTGTTAATGTGTGTGTCTGCCCATGTCTTTGCGTCTAGACACCCTGAATGAATGACCATGTGTGAGTGTGTGAGTGTGAGTGTGTGAGTGTGAGTGTGTGTGTGTGTGTGTGTGTGTGTGTGTGTGTGTGTGTGTGTGTGTGTGTGTGTGTGTGTGAATGAATGACCATGCTAACTGGGCGTAACGGGGCTATTTTGAACAGGGATCTCCATAATGGGAATGGAAATAGGAATCAGGAGATGTATAGGCCTGCACGTTTCTCATTGGGCCCCGAGAGAGAGGGGGAAAGAGAGAGGGAGGGAGAGAGAGAGAGAGAGAGAGAGAGGGAGGGAGAGAGAGAGAGAGGGAGAGAGAGAGGGAGGGAGAAAGAGAGAGAGAGAGAGGGAGAGGGAGAGAGAGAGAGGGAGAAAGAGAGAGAGAGAGAGGGAGAGAGAGAGAGGGAGAAAGAGAGAGAGAGAGGGAGGGAGGGAGAAAGAGAGAGAGAGAGGGAGAGAGAGGGAGAGAGAGGGAGAGGGAGAGAGAGAGAGAGGACGAGGGAGAGAGAGAGAGAGGGAGAAAGAGAGAGAGAGAGGGAGGGAGGGAGGGAGAAAGAGAGAGAGAGAGAGGGAGAGAGAGAGAGAGAGAGGGAGAGTGAAAGAGCACAAGGGCAGACAGAGCCCTCTTTAGGGAGATGTGGAGGAGGGGGAGGAGGAAATATCCACCATGTTAGCAGGGTGCTGTGGTCTAAGGGGCAGAGGGGAAGGGAAACAAATCAAATATCTCACAGCTACTGCCAGAATAGATTTTAAGTCCAGCCTGGTACATAAAGGAGGCAATTCTCCCCCCCAAAAAAGGGCGGAGAAAAAAATATTGTTTTTGGAGTTTTGCCATTCTTAACAATAAAAAGCTGGTCCTAATTCTTCATCACTCCCGCCCAACAGCTCGCCCATAGTCTTTCTGAAAGGAAGGGGGACCATTTTTATTTCTAGCCACTGGGCGATAGGCCTACACAGGGCGCCCGTAGTCTTCCTGAGAGGAAGGGGGACCATTTTGAATTCAGAGCGATAGGCCTACACAGGGCGCCCGTAGTCTTCCTGAGAGGAAGGGGGACCATTTTGAATTCAGAGCGATAGGCCTACACAGGGCGCCTCATTTGCTTGTATGAGACAGCGACGAGGGGCTAATGAGAACTAGCTGTCTGAGCGCTTCACCTCTGAGATACCATCACCTTTTTCCCTTTCATCTGCTCAAGCCCCCCCCATTATGCCAACTAGAGTCGTATGCCCCCTTGTGTCATCAATTAAAAGTGGTGACATGACAAGGACGTACTCAGTGTCACAGTGCAGCGGCGTGTGTGTGTGTGTGTGTGTGTGTGTGTGTGTGTGTGTGTGTGTGTACAGCAAGAACAATATCATAGGCTACACAGCGGTAGCACGCTAACAGAGCTAAATGCTAAATGTTATCATGCAAAACAAATTCAAGGCAAATCATGTTTCCCGTTGTTGTTCTGGTTTATTGGTGTTCAGGGTTAAGCTCGGGATGAATAACATCCTCGTTTGAGCTTAAGGGATTTATTCTTCCAGGGCCTATGAGGATGCTTGTGTTATCCTTTAGGGAAGGTGATAAAAAAAAAATCGATGATGACTGAATACTGTCAGCCAAGCAGTTCAGGTTCACCCAGTGCCGTCCCCACGGTCTTATTGATATTAATGAGCCCTGATTAAACACAAGCTGATTTGTAATACAAGCTCAAAAACTCAGAAGCTAGTGCAGCGCAAGCATTACTTGGCCTCCAGCAATATTGAGTGGAGAGAAACCAATCATAAGCAATGCTTGTCACGGCTCTGTTGTGCTGTCCACAGTCATGGAAAGAGTTTATGCTGAAAGTTTAATTCAAGGTTTTCAGCTAATCATTTAGTCAGATGCAGATCGTTAATAACACAAAGAAAAGGTTTGCAGAAAGACCCCAGTGCGTATGACAAACAAGGACCATGGCTAAATAGTTTGTTTCATTCTTGTGTGACACTCAATTGGAAGTGAGGGGTATAACTTCTGGAACAGGGTTCAGCGTTAGTCACCTTCAGGACTTCAGAATGGAGACAGGTTACAGTTAGGGTTGATGGTTATTGGCAGGCCGTTGAATTTAAGGGCTACTTGACAAGTGTTTGTTAAATAGCCGAAATAGCGCTTAACACATTCAGCTCACATTTGTGTGAATGTGGGTTTTCACATTTGTTTTACTTTTAATTGTAACATTTAGTTTCATTGTTTAAAGTTGTGGAGTAACTGGTCATAACTGAAGTAAAGTGAAGTGAAGTATGCCTAGAGAATGAGTGCAGAGAGGACGACTGACTGCGCTGATCTAACTTGCGGGAGGCCAGTGGAGGTACGTGAGGCGATCGAGAGAGGTTTAATTCACATGCTCCCCTCGTTCCTCCTCTCCCTACCTTCAAACGGCTGTCAGGGTTGGGGGGGGGGGGGTGAGTGGGGAAGCCTGGGAGACAAGGCCAAATCCCCCCCGCCCCCCCCTCCCCCCTCCCTTTGATGAAATTACTGAGCCAAAATATTGGATCAGGGCCTTGCTGTACTGAGCTCAATCTGACATACAGGACGGCACTCCCACTGGGAGCAGAGCAGAGAGGGTGATAATTGTGAGGAGTAACGTTACCTCAACCTTTTCTCCAAATGTCAGTCCTGTAGATCAGAACCATGCCTCTAATACAGGACAGCACCCATTGTCTATTTCAGCACATCGCATATGTTCGTGTGTGTGTTATTGTGTGCGCTCGTTTGTGCGTTGTTGACATGTGTGTGGCTGACTGTATAGTGAGTTTCAGTTTGTATGTCTTTGCATGTTGTGTGTGTGTGTGTGTGTGTGTGTGTGTGTGTGTGTATGTGTGTGTGTTTGACTGGGGTTTTAAGTGTTGGTCTGTATGTGCATTTATTAATGTGTGCGTGTCCCTGAAAGACTCCCGTAGGTGCCCTCATCCCTCTCTTCCCCTTCACGGAGAGGTCAAGCCTTCTCTCCTCACCCCTCCCCTACCCCCCACCCCCACACACACACACACACACACACACATACCACACGCTCTCCCCCTCTGGAGCTGCCAGGGCCAGATCAGAGACATCCAGGGGTGGAGGATCGACTTAACGACGCAACGGCGTCAAGACCAGGGCGAACACACTGTTGAGAAGGGAAAGCAAAGAAAACATCCATACTCACTGATACCAGCCCCTACCCCTACCCCTCCCCGTCCCCCAGCTATGTCTCCTTTTCCCCAGAAATCCCATTAGAGGTTAGGGTGTAGCGACAGGGGTTCATCCAAAGACAGTTGCTCTCTGGTGGTGATGTCCTGTGTGTGTGTCAGGAGTACTGTGTTCCATAATGTCATGCATTATGGAACAGAGTATCTTCCCTCCCATGGAGCTTTTTTCGCTGTTCAGCCATAACACAGCGTCTAGACCATGGGGTGAGAGACTGCAACGTGTTACTGGGATGTGAGATGGCGTGAAGATTTCGCCGACGGTGACTAAGCAACTTTTGGGCCATGGATGCGTGTGTGTGTGTGTGGTTTGTGTGCACGCGCGCGCATTTTGTTTGTGTGTGTGTATGCGCTCGTCCTCTTCCACCACCAACAGAAAATTGGATGCCTTCATCTACGACGCGGCTGTGCTGAACTACATGGCTGGGAGAGATGAGGGCTGCAAGCTGGTCACCATCGGCAGCGGCTACATCTTCGCCACCACTGGCTATGGAATAGCCTTGCAGAAAGGCTCCTACTGGAAACGCGAGGTCGACCTTGCCATATTAGCCATCATTGGAGACGGTGAGCACACACACACACACACACACACACACACACACACACACACACACACACACACACTCACACACACACACACACACAGGCACACACACACACACAGGCACACACACAGGCACACACACACACACAGGCATATATACAGACACACAATCAAACTCACCTCTCTGTCACACGGTGAGCCTGAACACTCTAGCACACACACCCACACACAAGCAGGCACACACACACACACACACACACACACACACACACACAAGCAGGCACACCCACACACATATACACACACACACACACACACACACAAAAGCAGGCACACACACACACGTACACACGCACACCCACACAGACAACCTCAGCATCCACACACAGTGACCACCTCCTTGCTCCCTTAAGTGCTTGATGCCCGTGAGGTCAACGGTAATGCTCCTAATAACTAGTAGGGCAAAACAGGCTCTCTCCGTGAGCACCAGCGATCTCTCCAGGCTCTAGGCTACTCTCGTACAACTGCACAGTCATTTCCACCAATATGGAGTACCACAAACAGCTAGTGCGACCTCTCGCAGAGTCCCCACAGCACCAGCTGTGCTGATAAAATTGTGTAAATATAGCCTTTGATGGTATTTCTGAGATGGGGAGGGGGGGGAATTAATGTATTCCAGATTCTCTATTCTCTTTTTTCTTATCTCTGGCGGTTCACGAGTGAGTCATGGACGCTTTGGTCACGGTGAATAGTGGAATGATTATTCCCCTGGTTCTATTTCCAGACTGGGCTTTTTTTGGTCAATCTAAACACGCAGGGAGATATAGGTCTGATAGCAAAGCCAATTAAAAATATCTACTCATTACAATGCGCAATGTATGTTTGATGGGTATTTCAATTAGCATACGTTATTAGCAAACATCATCTTCTCCTTTTTAATATCCCTCGTGCAGAAGGCTTGCGAAACCCCCTTAAGACCTCTCATCCATTGTCTTCACTTTGAGATAATGTCCCACTCAAGGATTTATAACGAGAACATCAAGCAGTGTACATGGCCACATGGCCTGATGAATCACAAAACCATTCTCCCAGCACCTGTACTTAGCTTAAGAAGCGTGGACACCATATGGTTTACACTGCAGACATTTTAACTGTGTCTGCTGTTTTTGTGTTACGTTTCGACCACAGCGCCTGGACAGTGACTGAGCGTTCGTATTTTTAGTCCGACGCGGCGCTAGCTCGGCGGGCTCTTACCGCCGCTGATGGGGGTTCATGATTGACAGGCATGTGTCTTCTCACTCTCTCTCCCTCTCTCTCTCTCCCTCTCTCTCTCTCTCTCTCCCTATCTCTCTCTCCCTCTCTCCCTCTCTCTCTCTCCCTCTCCCCCTCTCTCTCTCTCTCTCCCCCGACGCAGGCGAGATGGAGGAGCTGGAGGCCCAATGGCTGACTGGCATCTGCCACAACGAGAAGAACGAGGTGATGAGCAGCCAGCTGGACGTGGACAACATGGCCGGCGTCTTCTACATGCTGGCCACAGCCATGGGCCTGAGCCTCATCACCTTCGTGTGGGAGCACCTGTTCTACTGGCGCCTGCGCTACTGCTTCACCGGGGTCTGCGATGGCACACCGGGCCTGCTCTTCTCCATTAGCAGGGTAAGGAGACGAATACATATTATATATGTAGTATCGCTATGGTGGTTGTAGTGCACCCTGTAGTGTTATAGGCTAGGCTGTTGGGTATGAGTACTTGCATGAGACAGTGAGAGGATTGGACGCTGTGGGAAGTCCCCAACCAATAGCACTAGGAATTTAACTTTTATTTAATTTAATTTTTTTTCCTGCGTATAACTAATATCACGTATGTAACATATACACACATTACATACATACATGTACAAAAACATACACAGAGGTCCGCACACAACCACATAGATTTGTACACATGCACGGTGAAAAGTCACACGGTGTGGGCAGGAACCCCTTATGTGGGAGTATATGAAATATTCTATTTGTGTTTCTATTTCCATTTTATTATTATATTCTATTTGCGTTTGTTTGTATAAAGTTAATTGAAAACCAGGCCCTTTGGTTGAGGCATACATTGGGAGTAACATTGGTAACCCTACTTAAACAGAGACTCAGTCATCACAGTCATTAGACCCTCACCTCGGCAGGTAGTTGAGATGTTTTCCACTCTCCCAGTCTAATTGAACTGTTGCATTGGACTGTTGGTAGTGTTACATGTATAGTCCTGTTATGTGAACAATGAAAACATCAGTGAATAGACATATTGGCATATCTCTGTGTTTTTAGGGACTTGACTCAGTGGGGGCTTTTTAATAATAATTGAATTGAAAAGTGTCAGTGAGTGCTTCTTCACGTCCCCGAGGCCGCATCTGTCAGGGGTTTTCCGTCTCGAGGAGATCTCGATTGGTATTCATCGCTCATCCCCCAATTAGAAAGCCCTGTCATTCATGGTCAGTGAGGTTTTAATGACAAAGCCACAGTCTGTGGAGAGAACTACTGCTTTTTAAAATCCCTCCAACTTGCTGTATGTGGGGTATTTTGTTTTGATTCCTTGTGGATATCTGTATGCGCGGCGCACAGAGCTGTTGGAGGGGGAAAGTGCGTGGGAGGCTCTTATTAGCAGGCCTGCTATAATGTGATACAAGCTCAAGAGGAGCCCCGTGGAAC
The DNA here is from genome assembly GCF_900700415.2 of Clupea harengus. NCBI lineage: Eukaryota > Metazoa > Chordata > Actinopteri > Clupeiformes > Clupeidae > Clupea > Clupea harengus. Next base: position 6,867,670 of record NC_045152.1, on the reverse strand, counting down.
AGGGAGAAAGATCACATATTTATTAGAAGAGAAGAGAGAGAGAGTGGGGAGAAAGAGAGTGCTTGCGGGACTCAGTGTGGTTCGGAGTAATGAGACGACGTGTCCCGCCGTGCCTGTGAACAGGCCGCAGTCATTTCAAACGGAAGAGCAACGGCTCGACGTAATTTCTAAAGTCGTTAACGAAAAACGTGTTGAAGTCCTAACGTTTTCAAAATGTCACCCTCGATCTAACCCGGGGGGTGGCAGCCGGCTCCTCTATGAGGAGTCATTTGGTAAGACAAACAGATCTCCGCAGGCAGGAGGAAGGGGAGAGGGGACGGGAGGGGGCGGGGGATTGTGTGAAATCCCTTCGCACGTCGAGATGACTGACTCCGCTGTGTGTCTGTGTGTCTTGCTTCACAGGGCATATGGAGCTGCATCCACGGCGTCCACATCGAGATGAACAAGAAGTCGTCCGACCTGGACTTCAGTCCCCAGGCCAACATGCTAAAGCTGGTCAAGTCGGCCAAGCAGATGACCAACATGACCAACCTCAGCGCCTCGCGGATCAACTCGCCCAAGCGTGCGGCCGAGTACATGCACTCCGCGAGCCCCATGATCATGGACATGATGGCCGAGAAGGGCAACTTCATCTACACCGACAACCGCAGCTACACCCCAAAGGACATGATCTACGGCGACCCCGGCGACCTGCAGACCTACCTGGCCAACCGGCACAAGGACCACCTGAACAACTACATCTTCCAGGGCCAACACCCGCTCACCCTAAACGAGACCAACCCCAACACGGTGGAGGTGGCGGTGAGCGCAGATGCGTCGCAGACTAACGCCAAGCCCAGGGCCCTGTGGAAGAAGTCTGTGGACACCGTGCGACAGGGTCAGGGCCCCGACACTTTGGCCCCGGACCCCCGGCTGTCTATGAAGAGCCAGAGGTACCTGCCGGAGGAGGCGGCCCACTCCGACATCTCCGAGTGCTCCAGCAGGGCCGCCTCCTACCAGGATCCGGATAATAACAAGCACCTAAAACCCAAGGACAACTTAAAAAAAAGATCGACAACATCAAAATACCCTAGGGATTGCAGCGAAGCGGAGCTGTCCTACTTAAAGACTAAGCAGGTCGGCCCGAAAATATACACCATAGACTCTGACCGGGAGCTGAGCCTGCACTCAGATCCACTGCACTACAGAGAAAGCAGGGGCTTGGCTACAGACGATTTGGATTTCCCCGAGATGTACTCCGACCACAACGACAATTACCGCAAATGCGACCAGCCCATCATTCATCTCAACAGCAGTCCCCTCCATCACACAGACTCCGACCTGCTCCCCGACAACGCCTACAACAAGCACTACAGCAACGCCAAGGACAAGCCCCTCAGCCCTCACGAGAGCAACGACCGCTACAAACAGACTCACTGCCGCAGCTGTCTATCCAAGGTTCCAAACTTCCCTGCCGGCGCCACCCACTACCCCGGCCCGCTTCGCTCCCCCTACAACCGCTGTGAAGCTTGCTTGCACATGGGCAACCTCTATGACATAAGCGAGGACCAGATGCTCCAGGACGCTATCAGCGGCGGTGCCAGCATGCACCAGGACGACATGTTCGGCAGCTACTGGCCGCAGACGGATGGGCCGCACGTCCAAAAGCGGAATCGCCTGCGACTGAGCCGCCAGCACTCTTTTGACAATATCATGCTGGAGAAGCCAAAGGAGATCGACCTGAACCGGCCGGCGCGCAGTGTCAGCCTCAAGGAGAAGGATCGCTTCCTAGAGGACAGCCCTTACGCGAACATGTTCAACTTCAAGGCCGACAAACTGTTCGGCAGCAGGTCCATGCTCTTCAACCATAACCTGGAGGAGAGCAAGCGCAGCAAGTCGCTGTACCCCGACCACACCTCAGACAATCCCTTCATGCACTCTTTACGAGACGACACGCGCCTCTTCCACGGCCGCAGCTCCTCTGACATTTACAAACAGTTAGCCCCCATCAAAACGCGAAACGAAAACAATCTGAGGTCCTCAGTTAAGTCCACCACTTCATACTGCTCCAGGGATGGTCGAATACCCAAGGACATGTACTTTTCAGAGCATGTAATGCCTTATGTAGCCAACAAGACTAGTGCATACTCAGCTCCCCGGGTCCTCAATTCAGCGCAGTTCAGCAATAGAAGAGTGTATAAGAAAATACCTAGTCTTGAGTCAGATGTTTAATGGCCTCTTTGTGTAGTTTAAAGACATATATACATATATATATATAAATATACAGTATATTCACTTAGGATGCCATAGCCACCTCCATCTAAAATCAAAAAAAGTACCCGAGTACTCTCTCTTTACAGATATCACATCCTTGTATGAAACGAGTTGGCCGCATGGTGCTTGCCAAAGGTTTTCAGCATTTTAAAGTTACCCAGTCTGGGTGGGGTTGGGGTGGGTCTGTTGGACTAATTGCAAACAGACAATAAGTAAGTCATTCGCCCGTGTAATGGGGGGATTAGGGCCGCATAGGCCATTACAGAAACCAGTGCCGTGTATGAAACCAGCACTTGGCTCTCGGCTCCACGCATTCTCCAGAGATGTGTGGAGCCGAGACAGGATGGACTGCCCTGAAAGTCCACTCCGAGGCATAGTGACGGCGCGGGACGGGATGGCGACGGGCTTCAGGGGGGGGTTAGTTTTGGGTAGAGTAAAAAAAAACGCAAAGCTGCATGTGTCGCGCGAGCGTCGCCAACCCGGTCGGGACTCGTTTGCAGGTTTCATCACAAAGAGAGCTGAAACCAGTCCGTCCTCTGGTCTGAGACGTCTTGGGCTAAAATGAGATATTTTTAGGAGTTGTTTACAGACACGGGAGCTGAAGTCGAGTTAAGGGTATACTCATTCTATGGCACTCAACAATGACAACATAGCATTGTTGCTTTTATTCTATAACTATAGATTTTTGGGAGGATTCTGGCATTTTGATCCCCCGTTTAGACTTTAGAATTTAGCTTATTTGGTAGCACAATAACCATTAGTTATCTACCCATCTTTGCTTTCTAAAGCATAATTTTGAATTTACCTTCAGGAATAGATTATTTTGCATGTATTGTTCTGGTATTGGAAAAGAACACTCACCCATATTTACATTAAGGTGAAGATCATCGAAAGCGGATGCTTGTGCAATTAACACTTGACCTGTACTTAGGAAGTTGACGCGACCCTGGAAGGCATTGAAACACTCACATAATGCCAGTGGAGATTGACTAGGAATAATCTCCCTCAGAAACAGGGTACTGACTACTGTGGAGTTGTGTGTTCGAAAGTTGGATGAAAACTTGTGATCGAACTTTGTTCCACAGATATTGTGTTCAGTGCTTCTGCTTTGTTGCTACACACACTGTGACACTGAACAAATGCTTCACTTTTGTTGTTGGAGACTGTTTATTTCTATGTGTTGTCGATGGGGAGACACAGGCTGTCTTGCCAATATGTTTCCATTGAGTCATTTAAATGTAAAGACTAATGCATGTACAACCTTGGGTAAGCTTGAAGAATTGAGAACTTTGATTTAATTACATTTTTTGCTCAGCGCACAGCCAGCACACACACTCACTCTCACACTCTACCACATACACACATAAACACCAACACATAAACACACACACATACACACTTGTACACAGCAACGAACCATAGGGTATTACCAGGCAAACTTGATGTTCTGCAGAACTATTTATTTATTGCTGTATATTATGTAAAGTACTTTGTAGAAAATTAATTAGCAAGTTCTCCATGTAACTTTGATTTGACCACACAGCCAAAAATTGTGCTCCACTACTTTTTATATCAAAAACAAATACCTCAGGATGGTTTTTGTGGACATTGTATTATCCGAGGCCAGACAGCAGAGGTGAAGCAAAGGATACTCTGGCATGCCGAGTGTTGCATGTCACACAGTGAAGTCTATCTGTCCTCTCTGTTACCGTTGTTTACTCGTTACAAGGTCTTCCAAACGTAGCCATCTTTTTCAAGTGAAAGGTTACGAAACACAATTAAACAAGCGGGAACAACAACAGTAAAAAAAACACAACAACAACAACAACAAAAAAATTAGGAGAGAAGATGTTGTGGGAGGTTTGTGTGGTCGCCTCTGTGTTCAGGTTGCTGTTTGTTGCCCTTACTCACATACTTGTAGCAAAAGGCTACCAACAAATGGAAGACGTGCCATTTTCCCCTGTATGAACCGAGAGGTGTTATCGCACATGGAAAAAAAAAAGAATTGAAAAGAAAAAATGACAGAGTTTCTACACCATGGACTGTACAGGGCGTTGTCATATCACTTTGAAAAACATCTGCCAGTATGGGATTTTGTAAGCGAACTTGATCTTAGTATTTATTTCAGCTTACCCAATGTTCTGAAATCATTTCTGTAGAACACTCATTGACATAATCATAATAATTGTCATCATTATCATTATATTTATCTTTTTAAGTGCTGCTTGAAAAAGCTAATGTGTGAGAAATATGCACATGTAAAATATCAAGTTCTAGTAAAAAAAAAAAAGAAAAAAGTATGAAATGTCCTTTTTTTGACTATTTTCAGTCATTCATTGAAAACTTTCTTTACAACCTTGTCATGACAACACCCCCCCCCCCCTCCCCTCCCAATGTTAACAGAAAAAAATGTTTTTTGATGACATGAAGAAAAAAAGAAAAGCAAACAGCATGCAACCCAGATGTAACACTTTGTATGTTTTTTTTTTTTTAAATGATGTTACGATCACCAATGAGGTGTAAGGGGTGCACTCCAGGGGTGTAAGGGGTGTACTCCAGGGGTGCACTCCAGGGGTGTAAGGGGTGTACTCCAGGGGTGTACTCCAGGGGTGTAAGGGGCGTACTCCAGGGGTGTACTCTAGGGATGTAAGGGGCGTACTCCAGGGGTGTAAGGGGTGTACTCCAGGGGTGTAAGGGGCGTACTCCAGGGGTGTACTCTAGGGATGTAAGGGGCGTACTCCAGGGGTGTAAGGGGTGTACTCCAGGGGTGTAAGGGGTGCACTCCAGCGTACATGTGTGCAAAAGGAGGGGTGAATCCACTGCTGCTGTGTTTGGGGGAAGAGGAGGAGCAAAGAGCTGGCCTCCAACCCCACAGCACCCCCGGTGTTTGATCAAATTTGACAAAAGCTGTACACCACATGTTTTTTATCCTGCAGGGTGGGGGTGGGGGGGTAGGGGGGCTCTTTGCGCAGTGGGTTGAAATATCCTTGCTCCTCCTCGACTGGCAGGTGAGAAAAAAAAACTAAATCACCAGCTATGCTTTTGTCCTCTCCCTGTCACCTGTATTCCAGATTTAACTTGTAACAGAAGAAAAATGAAAATCCTTTTTCTGAGTCTGCTGTCCCTCCAAAGATATGACCTGTTGTTTCTTTTAGTTGGTCCTTCTTAACTTATCGTTTGCTGTATGAATAGAGCTTTTTTTTTTTTAATCCTCAAAGACTTAAGGAACTATTTTGAATATTAGACACCTGTAAATTGCTTGTAAATTCATATTCAAATACATCATTATGAAATTATGATTATAAAGAGTAAAAAAAATATTTTTTGTGTGAATTTCACGACGGTCTGTATAATAGCACTCCTTTTTGCTGTAGAAGTAGAATAAAAAAGCAACCACACTTTGTTCACAAGGTCATTGAAATGTCACCTAATGTCATGAGATTTTCACAAGTCTCCACTCGGGTTGGATAATCGGGGATTGCTGCCCTGGAATCTTTTTTTTATTGAAGCTAGAATAACGGGGCGGGGGGGTTTGGGCAAGGGGGGTGGGTGGGTGGGTGTTTTGATTGAGGTACGGATGGGAGATTTTCTCTTTTCTATGTAAATAACCTCGCTGTAATTCAAGGTGAGCTTGGATCAAGCATGCCTAATAGAGTGGCGTTGATAAGGGGGGGATGAGGTGGTGAGGGGTGGGGGGGTGAGTGAAGGGGTAGTGGAGGCGCACCCCCCCCCCCCCCCCCCCCCCCCCCCCCCCCCCGGGGGTTTGGTTGGTGAGTACGTAGTGCAGATGCCGCTTGAAAATGTGTCCGCCCCTCCTGCTCATTAACCAAAGTGAGGATGCTTGGCAGGCGCTACGGCTTGTCAGAGAAGCAGTCGAAACTACTGGGCTTTAATTTCCGTTCACTTCTCACAGTCCTCAAAATCCAAATGTGCCCTCCTTTATTCATGGTGATGATGTGTTCATTTGGTCTACATGTCTGTTTATTTGTTTGTTTGTTGGTTTGTTTATTTTTTTGTTTTCTCTTCAGTGATCAAAGGGGAGATATTTCTGCTGGTTAAAAGGTGTTCTGTTGTGTTGGTGCAGGTCAGGTATTGATTGCATCTGTCTGTGAAAGAGCTGCTTCAGAAAATGTTTTTTTTTTTATGTAGCATCCTCAATCTAGACAACTACCATCCATAGTTAATAAAGAATCTTAAGTATGAGTACTTTTTTGTTTTTACTTTCCATAGTATAGTAACCTATGTAAATTTTAAGTATGACTTAGCCTAGACAATGTAGTTGAGTTATTAAAAATCCGTAAGCAAATTACGCTTTTCAAACTAAATAAATTAGTACTTTCTCAGTTCTTACTCATATGCCTATATGAATGAACCTCTTTTGTCCTCTTGTCTGTATATTTGCTTTCTCTATCGGATAATCAAATGAGACCATGCTGTGTGTGTGTGTGTGTGTGTGTGTGTGTGTGTGTGTGTGTGTGTGTGTGTGTGTGTGTGTGTGTGTGTGTGTGTGTGAGTGTGTGTGTGTGTGTGTGAGAGTGTGATTGTGATTGTGTGTGAAAGAGATAAAATAGAGGAAAAGAGAGAAAGAGAGATTGAGATAGGAATTATTGCACAAGACTTCATTAAGCATAACAGTTGAGAGAAACACATTGTAGTACATGCCCCAGAAAAATATCCTCTAATCACTGATGGGGCATTTTCTCCCCTCAGACCTGCCATTACTGGGGCACTCCACATGATAATGCCCCAATATGATCCTTCCTTTTGATGTAGCCCCACCGAAATACCCCCTTCCTTCCTCCTCCTCGTAGTGCACTGTGTGTTTGTGGGTGATTTCAGGCTCTAAACGATGGGGAGAAATGACTCATCCACTTTTCTTTTTTTTTTTTGGAGGAAGGAAATGACCCATAGCTCAGGATTACATTTTCTTAGCAAGAGAAAGAAAAAAAAAGACACAGTAGTCGAAAAAAAAAAATAGTACTAATCACGATAATTTCATAATGAGTTCTGATTAGTTTGCGGGAATTGCATGGTCACCAGGGCTCGAATGTGTTGACCTAATTACTCCTCTTACACTCCACTTAGTCATCACGCTCTTTTTCCCAAAGCAAAAGAGGCCAGGGCAAAACAATAGTGCTGCTTTGACTCCAGGGAGGCTTCTGCACTGTTACTGCATCAGGGGAGAGTCACAGCACCAGTAGACTCAAACAGAGACACACCTCGAGTCAGAGCTTTCAAAGCAGAGTCACTGAGCCGAGTCTAGGCTAGGCTACGTTAAATCTCTCCCTATGCTTTCTGTGTAAATCACAGCGACTGCAGTGAGTCGAAGTAGCGAGAGACTTCCGTCGGCTCAGTGCTGCTCGGAATTTAAACCAAGATGGCAGCTGGCCCCCGAGTGCTGGGTCCGCTTCCAACATCCGTGGCCCCGGGTCGCTCTCTGAACCCCTCCCTCCTCCCTCCCTCCCTCCCGGCCCCCCGGTGCATGATCTCGCGGGAGACGCACTGAGCTGCAGGGGGCGACGGTGAGCGCTCTCTCACTATGGACGAAACTCCTCTCTTCTCTCTCAGGCTCCTCTGCGTCCCTCAGGGATACTCCCGGGAAAAAAAACTCTCAAAAGTGGAAAAGAAATCCCATCCAAATAAAAAAATTATAATACTATGGCAGCTTGCTTTTTTGATTCCCCCACCCTGAAACATTCAAACCCCCTGACTTTCAGCCCACTCTCCTTGGACTGTATACGGATGTATACATATATACTTACTTAGTGGATCATTTTACTTGGTAGTAACATCCCCTGAATCTGTTGGATGAGAATTGAATCTGAAGTGTGACACTGTGAAAGCAGATGAATTTGTGTGAATGAAGTGGAATACGATCAATGTTATCAAATACATCATTAACCCCCCCTTGTATACACCATAAAATTACTCTTTTTAAATTATGTGTTTATTTCCTAGTGTGGGTAGTATAAGAATGCAAAAAAAAGTTTGAAAGTGATGGTTATAGCACTGCAATGGGTGCTTTGATAAATCTTGCATGCAGAAGCTTATGCACAATGCTGTAGGCTACCTACGTGTGTGGCTCAGGTTAGGGAGTTCATACGATCCCCCTTTGGATCACACAGACGTTGTGTAAATGAAAATGACTTAAGTCACTTATGTTTCTTGTTAGATAATCACTTTGATTTTGCACATGTTATTCATATTTTATGTGTCTAAAATCAGATTTTTCTTTCCAACATATTTTATTCTAGGGGGATGTCATGTGACTATAACCACATAAAACCATGTGACCTACCTAAATGTTCTTTTGTTCGTATAAAAGCATTATCACTTGTGTGTGTGCTAAAATGTCTTACAGTTTGAGTAAACTGGGATGTATCACTTAAAAATGTTGACACAAATTCTTGATTCATTGATCAAATGATTTCTGCTTTCGGCAAATTGCATGAGAAGGTACTTATACAGTGGGATGGTTTTGAACATATCTCCTGCTCCTTGACGTACACCTGTTCCGATCATTTGTAGCATATAGATAGAGTAGAGAACTGTATTGTGTCCCAATTTTTTCTTTTTTTGTATGTGTACACCATGTTAAGGGAGTGGGTTCAGGTTGTCCTACGTGAAATGTAAATACCGATGTTGCTGAGGAAATAATGTGCAAAATTACAAGATGTAAAAAAATGTATATAAGTAAAAGTTTCATTTTTCTAATAAAGGCTATTTCTGCCAATTTATATGAATTAAGCATTTGTAGCTGACTGCTTATGGAGCCTGACCATGCATTCAGCTGTGCCATGCATGTGTGTGTGTGAGAGAGTGTGTGTGTGTGTGTGTGTGTGAGAAAGAGCAAAAGAGAGAAAGAACGGGAGTGACATGATAGACAGCTATTGTAATGTCAAGTGATGATTGGTGTATGCTGTAATGGCAACAGATTTCACACTCTTCCCATTTCCCTTGACCTGTCGATGTGAGGGAGTGAGTGTGTGTGCGTGTGTGTGTGTGTGTGTGTGTGAAGCAGGGGTCTTGTCCCCCTCGGTGCTGCATGAGTCAGACACGGCCCTGAGGTTGAGGATCAGGGAAGACCACAGCCGCTGCATTGTGTGCCAACAATAGAGGGGTGTTTTCCCCTCAGGTACAATGGTCAAAGAAAGAAGGAAAATAAAAGGTCCTCACTTGTTTTGGCTGCTGTCACTTCCTGTCTCACCGCCCACCCTGAGGAGGAGCTGTTGCTATGGTAGCGTAATAGCTTGCTAATAGCTGAACTATATAGTAATTGACACTCTTTTTATCCTTGTTCTTAGTAGGTTGTTAAATATGTGCAACTTTATTAAAACTGTTGAACAAATGAAGGGGCAATGATCACTCGTGTAGTTACAGGTCTGTGTTTTTTTTGTCGATCCCAGCCTGTTTGATACCACCAGCCTACTCAGATCTCCTGAGCGAAAAATCACTCCGATACATAGAACATAAACCTGATCGAGTTTTCAAAATGGATGAAATCACGGATGAAGATAAGGATTCCCCAGCCAAGCTAATGATTTAGCCTGATGACTTGAAAAGGTCACATCACTGAAAGATGATAAACTATAGAACACCCACAGTACATCAAACAAAATAGCTAACTATCTTTAAATGGATTTACAGCGTGGCTTTATATTTAAGAGTGAGCTAAATAGAACTAATCCCAGGAACACTTTGTCCCCTACAGACTAATTTTTGAGAGGAGTCCATTGCTTTCATGGAAAAAGCTCTCAGTCACAGCATTTAGATTTAGAGCATTTAGATAGGCTTCAGTCCAATACTGTTGACTGAGTAACAGGCTCCCTGGAAAGCCATTGAATGGAATTATGTTAAATAGTTAGATACCCCTCTACAGTCCAGGTTGTTTTTAACGTTGGTGCAGTCGTATCCTTGGAGAGGCATTAACCTGCAGACCATAAAATGAAGCAATTGTATTCCATTTTACCTCACACTGTGATGTGGATATCTAGGTTGCCCTTCCACTGATGTCTATAGAATAGTTTGGACAAGTAATCTTGTGTTTCACAACACTGTTCATTTTTGTAAAAATCATTTTGAAATACATTTTAGGTGTCTGAATGTTTTTCCCTGTTATTTTAATTCAATGGCATGATGGCTTAGCTCTTCACTCAATATTTTATTATTCATTTTTCAATATGAAATACAGAAATGATTTTTAATGTCAAGACCATTACAATAAGCCATTTCATTTAATGCAGACCTAGATCCATAAACACAGACACACACACACACACACACACACACACACACACACACACAGGGGCGGTTTTTCCTAGTTTTTCTGAGTGGCGCCTAGGGCGCCACTCAGAGGGGGGCGCAAAAAACTGCGCCCAGCAAAAAAAAACAAAAAAAAACAAGAATTGTGGGGTTTTTTTTGTGCCCCCTTCTATATATCCAACCAATATTTTGACATAAAAAAAAAATTCTAACATTAGGGTAAAATGAGCCAAAAATCGAAAACGGAAGGGGTACGTACGTCCTTGTTGTTGTCAGAACATGCAAGCACAGTGAGGCGTTTGGTTAGAGTGTGTGTGTGTTCAAGAAACTTTGAAGCACAAAATAATGAAGAGGCAAAAGCCATCCGGGGCGCAATTTAGGAAGAAAAGAAAGGAAGAAGAAAAGAAACTTGCCAAGGAGAAAGGTAAATCCTTAAATCCTGTTCTAGCCTAGAATGAATTCCAGATAAGAAAACGTTCACGAATGCGTGAATTGCCCGCGGCACTTTAGTGGAGTTAAGAAGTAAAGATGTACAGAGGCGGGTATATAAAAATTGATGTCCATTTATTCTACATTATACAAAAAAAGACATGATTAAAATAGGGGCGCACATATAAAGCCAATAGCCAGTGCAACAACACTACACATATCTTACTCGTTGCATAGCACACCCATTAAGGAAGCCAAACACGGCAACGTGTCAATAAGTGAGGAATACTGGTAAAAATCCAAGTGTTGTCAACTTTAGCGAATGGTTTGTATGTAATCTTGCTAGTTAGCTAACGCTAGCTAGCCAGTGACTTGTGACGTTCCTTGTTATTGCCATTCAGTCGAAACATCAGTTCAAGTTCAGCTGTACCGCAATTTGCGTCATTTTGCGTCATAAAAATTTGAGTAATCAAATTTGGACAGCTTTAGTTTTGGTGGAGCGAGCTAGCCAGTTTAATTAGACATGATTCAACTAATCAAGAGCTAAGCATCTTGGGATAAAAAAATGTCAGGCTGTCCAAATACACCAAAATGCTTAATAACTACATAATAGCTACATTTAACAAATGATGATAATACATACTTTTGTTATATCATTTTAGATTCACTTTTAGAAGACTAAGAAAACATTATTGACGTGGAGGTGTGTGTGTGTCCATAAACAGTTCAACAGGGGGCGTGGCCGGAGCGTAGTCCAGCACAGGCGTGACATTTTCTCAGTGATTTGTTCTTGAATTAATGTTCGCCAGGAGTGAAGCTCGCCTAGAGCGCCAAATGTGCTAGGGCCGCCCCTGCACACACACACACACACACACATACCTGTTTTCTGCCATGGCTGCCTGCATAATAGGAGGATATCATTCATGCCTGTAAAGAAAATGTGGTATTGATTTGACCACAAATGACTGGAGTAAATGCAGCTTACATATCTACATGAGCTTTGAGTTTAACAAGAATCACACTGACTCAGCTTGCCTTGAAATGCTTTGGCATTGACAAGACCAGCCCTAAAGCCAGCTAAAGAAAATATTAGTGAATGTTTGGCCATGAGAATCAGACTGCGGTTGTCAATTAAATAGTTCAAAACCATCTCTTATACATTGAGCTGATTGAATGTTAAAAATATTACTGTACATCTTTATGTTTTTATATTTTAGTTCAAATTAATAGACAGCATAGAATGTAACATTTTCAAATAAGTATGTGGGTTATACAGCTGCTTCATTCCTTTTCATCATCTGGATGGATGTTCCTTTGTTCTTTCTTGAGGGATAAATTGCAAAATGATTTGTCAAAGTTGTCTCCCCCCCCCCCCCCCCCCCAGATGCACAGCGAAACAAAACTAAAATCCTTTTCCAAGGAAATAGAATCTTGAGACAAATACACGGAGGGGCAAGGCATGGGGTAAAAAAAGAGGCCTGCAGGCATGTAGACAAAAACACGCGATGACAGCAAAACTCTGAGCCAGCATCTGCAAGCTCCCAGCTTCGAACAACTCTGGCCTCAGATGTGGCTTTGTCTCTCAGTCAAGGAAAACTGAGTAACTTAACTCACTTTACTTTATTTGTTCTTTTCTCTTTCTTTCTTTTCTTTCTTCCTTTCTCTCTGACTCTTCTCTTCCTCTTTTCTGGGGCCGACTGGAGCAGACTGTCTCCGGCACGAACTGCTTAAAAGGCCGCAATTAATCACAGGGTGCCATGCGTGGGCCTGGCAGCATTGAAGTTGCAATTAATTACTTAAAACTGGCTGACGAAAAAGCTTCCCTCAGATAGATGGCTCTGTTTAATAGTTTTGCTGCGATAAAAGGAGGTTCTTGGGTAGATGTTGTTTTCCCCCTCTGACTCAGTTTCTCTTCAATATGTCCCCTACTGTTTGCCGTAGGGCAGAGGGCCTGTGTGCTTTAGTGTTGTTTGGGTGTGGAAGGGTAAGTGGCATATTTTGTTTTGCCCTGATGTTCTATTAATAGTGTCTTTTTGATGACCACAGGTGGGACGGAGGTGCATCGGCTCCATCTATTCAGCACCACTCTGTACGCTATGAGGCTTACAAATGGCCGCGCTATGGATCATGGCCGACCATCCCCCCTCCTGCCCCGTAGTGAAATGTCAGCGCATTTGTTATTGATCCCATCCCCACCCCACCCCGCCCCTGGCACACAAACAAAGTCAAGCTCCTGTTGCCCGTGCATAATTTGTAGAACCATATCAAAAGGCAGTAGCTTCAACAGTAGGCTTGGTGATACACCTGTAAGGAACCAGAAGAAGAAGAAAGTCTCCATCATTCCCTGTGAGCTGCAGGAGTCCAAGTACCAGCCCACTTTGGTCACCAGAACCCCCCAAAAAAGAACAAAAGCCGGAAGTTAACTGGGTCAGGATTATAGATCACAGCAGCTGACTACATTGGAAATGATTTACTGCTATTGAAGCAGACTTATTTGGGTATCTGGGGCATGCTGCAGTCAGGCCAATGCCTCCCAGCCTCGCTGTGTGTTTGGGCTGCTCTCTGTCCATCCGCTGCCTCAGTGCTGCAGTGTTAGCCTAGCGCCACTGCTAACTCTCCTCTGCACCGATGATGTCACCTCATGCCGAGCTTCTCGTGGGTCTCGGTGGGGAGAGCGCCTCATCATATTTTCTTATGTAATTCAGTCGGCTCACCCAGGCATAAGAGAGAGATAGAATGAGAGAGAGAGAGGGTGAGAGAGAGAGAGAGGTGAGAGAGTTGGGCTGCATCATGGCGACGACGCAGTTTTTGTGTACTCTCGATCAGAAGCACAGATCTGACATCCTCCTTTTCACTTGGTGGAGAGAGAGATACCAGTTGGAGTGGTGGATTTGTTTTTTTTTCTTCTTTTTCTTTCTTTTTTCTTCTGAGGCAGTGCAGTCAGCTGCGAGCAGAATGTGTCTAAGTATTTCAGTATTACTGCATTGCCTTTATTTTCAAATCGGTGAGGCACATCATTCCACATACACACACACACCCCCACACCCACCCCCCCACACACACACACACACACCCACCCCCTACCCCCACCCCACAACACCACGTCTGGGAAATGTGCCTTTTTGCCAAGTTCACTCCAAAGAGGGAGAGGAGGCATATAAGGGAGGGTGTGCAACAGCATCAGGCTGTGAAAAGAATGCTTCAGGCCGCCCTCTACCAGCCCTGCCCGCACACAAGAGCAAGCGAACAGCATCGGTGTGCGAAAAGCCATTTTCTAGTTCAGGAAATGATGCGTCCTGAGACAAATGGTTCGAGACGCGTAGCTAACCCCCTCAGAGGAGGAAATAGAGTCGTGATCGCTGTAAATGAGAGCTCCGTAAATTTACAGGGAGAATTCCCCCCTTTTTACACACGACAGATGTAAAAATCCAGCACTATGAAACATCGCTTGTCACTTTGGCTGCAGGATGGGCTTGAGTGATAGACTCTGACGCCATTATTTTCCGCCCGTTCCTTTTTTTTTCCTCTAATTTCGCTCTGAACTGGTATCGCCCGCGTTCGCCTATCACAAGGCATCGCATCAGCCACGGTTGAGGGTGCTGCTAATGCTTGTTTGTGGCTGAGCAGGAATCCATGCAGAATGAGCGCATTTGACCGACCGAGGCAAGCTCCAATGCCTTTTAGGATAAAGAGCTGGCAGTTGTTTACATGTGACATTAAAACCCCCCATGCGATCATGCATTCGTGGACTCTGTGGGTATGTGTGTGTGTGTGTGTGTGTGTGTGTGTGTGTGTGTGTGTGTGTGTGTGTGTGTGTGTGTGTGTGTGTGTGTGTGTGTGTGTGTGTGTGTGTGTGTGTGTGTGTGTGTGTGTGTGTGTGTGTGTGTGTGTGTGTGTGTGTGTGTCTGTGTGTTGGGGGAATTTAGCAAGTGAGATATTGACATTTCAGCCAGGCACATTGACAGTTCTTTCTCGGCCTTTTGTTTTAGAGGTTGACAGGCCATTGTGCCCCTGTGAGTTCATTAGGCACGCTGAAAACCTCCTATCTGCTCCAAATCGGGAAACCATCCAAACTCTACTCACATACCGCATAAGTGTGGTGACACAAAAGTTTCAATCAGAACACAAAGTGCTACACTTGGTATACACCTTGCAGTAGAAGAAACAACAACAACAATAACAACAACAACAACAATCTTGCAGATCCCTGTGAGTGTACATATTTTCTCTCAGTATGGATAAGAGTGTCCATGTAAGAGTGTCTTTCCTTCTAGACCTTAGCGTAGCAAAGCGCTGTGTCAGAGACATGGACCACATGACCATATTGTGTGATTTTCAGAGACATGGACGACATGACCATATTGTGTGATTTTCAGAGGCATGGACGACATGACCATATTGTGTGATTTTCAGAGGCATGGACGACATGACCATATTGTGTGATTTTCAGAGAGGGATGACTCAAGGATGGATAAGTCTTAAAAATTGATTCACCACTTTGTCTCCCCTGAAAAATGTTAGTAATGCAGATTATTCACTTGAAAGAGCACATGGGGATGCATATGTATATGTATGCACTGTATGTCGTTTTTGAGTTGATTTAACACTTGACCTGCATAAATCCATAGCATAGTAGCACAGATAATGTGCTGTGTATTCATATAGGTAAAGATGTGCATTGGAAGCACAAAACCCGTTGCCAATGGCAGCGGTCATTCATTTTTTGCAGTGGTCATTACGAAGAAATATCAGACCTCCGAACGTTGAGATGGCCCATTCAATTCAATGGAACTTTTTGCAACATATATATATAAATAAATTCATACATATAAAAAATACATAGAACTCAAATTTAAACAGACAGATAAATCACGCAAAATTACTGTCATTAGGTTCATCAAGTGTAAAAGAGAGAAAATCATATCTACTGGCAGATTATCAAGTGCATGAGAGGCAGAGACAGGAAGTGGTGCTGTAGTCCTGCCGCAGTGATGTTCATCTTGTTTTATCTGTGTTTTCCAGTGTTGTCGTTCTTCACACGGCAGCACTTGCTGTTTTTGAGATTTTTGGGGTATTTTAGTTAGCTGTAGTGGTCTCCAGAGAGTAGCATTCTGTTTCCAGGCATATGGGCTAGGTCTCCGCAGTGCAAAACAGTTGGGAGGGGAAAAAAAACCTTCCAATTAGGGATGGAGATGTTTTCACAGCAGAGCTACTATTTCTTTCTGTCTCTTTTTATATTTAGACAGTAATGAGTGAGGCAATCATATTTATAACACTTTCTCGTCTGGAAAGTAATTCAATTGATCAACTGGAAGAGAGTATTATCTCATTAACTTTCATTTCTTGGGCGTAATTAAAGGGCTTATCAAGGCATGTTATCAGGTTCTACAAGTGAGGAGTTCTCAGAGTTTTTGTAGCGGTGTACTGCTGTCCTCGGGGCTTAGATGGCTTTTCTCCTTTTTTTTCTTTTTTCTTTTTCCCTTTCCTGGAGGTTTCACAATGTTGTATTGCAGACCTGGCTGTTGAGAGTAGCTTGGCGTGAAATTAAGTGTACGCTGGACCACCACCACCCCCTGCCCCCCCCCCCCGCCCCCCCTCCGAGGATCCTCCCTCCTCACACCTAAGCCACTCGCTCATGTCTTGGGTGAGGCCGTCTAACACCACGTGCGGCGTCTTTAATTAGGGTTCCCAAAAAAACTGCTTCCCCTGGCAGTAAAGTAAAGTCAACACAGGGATTGAGGGAGAGTCACTGTGCTCCACTCTCTCCACTCTGCTCTAAGTCTGATCACTTCAGCCTCATTCTCCTCTGCAGTTTCCCCCCCACCCCAGCCCATACCGCACCCCACCCCACCCCAGCCCTCGGAGAGCTCCATGCATGTTAATGTCTTTGAGTCATAGCACTGCGCACTTTCCCACTCAACTGCTTAAGAAAGCAGAAAGTTTTTGGCAGTGTGTCTATGTGTGTGTGTGTTTGTGTGTGAGCGTGTGCGTGTTTTTGTGT
>NC_045152.1:6838225-6845725 GCF_900700415.2 Clupea harengus | reverse complement strand
TTTGCAAGTGCCAAAACTCACCCCGAGGTAGCAAGCCATTACCTCATCTCTCTTACCCATCGTCCCACTATTGCGGTGTTACAGAAGGGCACCCCTGAAATAAATCTGCTTTAAAACATCTGGACGGCAGTCATTATGCAGGTATAAAACTTGCGCCATCTGTTCGCACACACGTTAATTATCATTCACAGTTCTAACGGCTTCAATCATCCTGCATCCCACTAGCTACGCCCCGGCTCTGACTCGTGCCCCCACGTTCGTTATTTTAAAGGAGAAATTATTTCAATTGCTGCTAATTCAGTCGCTATTAAATTAAGAGCGGCGTAAGGTTTTTTGTTTTTAATTTGGTAGCTACCGTCTATTGTCTCATGAGCTCGTCCACAACGTCCAAATGGACTGTGGGTGACGTGAGTCAGATGGACTTTAAAAGCCCGGGATGTGTTCAATATGGGGACAGTGCAGCAGAGAAGCCTGGAGAAACCCAAACTCATCTGTATTGGCTCCTGTGTAAATGCAAAGAGACAGGAGGCCATGTAGGGGACAGCTGCTCTCTGCCACACACACACACACACACACACACACACACACACACACCCCGCACACACACAGAGCAGATGGACAGGACTCTGAGCACTGACCTGAGATGGATACACAGACACAGAGTGAGAGAGAGATAGAAGGAGAGAGAGATGCAGACACATACACACACACACACACACACACGCACACATACAAACACAAACAGAGTGAGAGAGAGAGATAGAGCGAGAGAAATAGATACACGCACACACACAGACACACACACACACACACACACACACATACACACACACATACAGTGAAAGCAGTAGGGATAGAGAGAGAGAGAGAGAGAGAGAGAGAGATACACACACATAGACAACCAGAGAGTTGTTTGTGCACATTAAGAAATACTGTGCTCTGAAGCAAAAATGCTTGATGCTAATGCATATACACAGAGAAGGGGAAGAAACAGGAAGAATGAAAAAGAGAGATACTGTGCTGCGATGCAAAAGAGAATTGCTAAGACGTGAAGCAACAGAACATACACACTCACACAGACCCACACAGACCCACACACACACACACACACACACACACACACACACACACACACACACACACACACACACACACACACACACACACACACACACACACACACACACACACACACACACACACAACCACAACCAAATCTCCCTGTTGTTTCCAATGCGAATGCACCCCCCCATTAGTAGAAGTTACCATTTCTCAATTGTATTGGTCTTCCAGACACACATATACCCCAAGCTGGAAGGCAGCACAGGGGGCAAATGGAGGGTTTATTTCTTGATAAATATGGATGCAAATTGTCACAAATTCATTCATGAGAACGAAAAAGATGTCTCGCTCGAGAGGAAGAAAGGCAAACTCTCTGATTAGATCAGCTTTGATTTTGCGTTCTGTTTTGAGGAGAGAAACGGAATCTCATTCAGTGAAGTCCAATGATTCATCGCTCTCTTTAGGGGGGGAGAGGATCATTCTCCAAGCAAATGATGAGAAGCATCAATATGGAATTAAATTACCCCCACTGTCCGTATTGCAATGCGTTGCCGGATTTCTGAGACAGGCATCAGACTTCCTCACTCAGTACGGGGTAAAAATGATGACGTCCGTTGATGGCCAGTCAACTCTCCTAATTTATAAATAACTCTTCCCCCGACAGATGAGGATTCTGAAAAGTCTAGAGCAAAGATGCCTTGTCTTTGGCAGCAACGAACCTTAAATTGAACATAACTAACGTCCATGTGCGATAATGCCTTCATCTTCTTCATATAATAGCTGGGTGAAGTGTCACCGGCACTCTATCAGCCAATGAGCTTTATGCATGTCATAATAACATGACTATCATAATTCATGGCCTTCATTGGTGCCTGTGGCCTTTTTGTCCATGTCCCTGTATAGATGTGATATTTTGATATGCACATTCATTTATTAGTCTTTAGTCGCTTTTGATTTAGACTCAAAAGCTGCATCATGCTCCTTTATCACCTTCTCTCCTCCTCTCCCTCTCTCCCTCCCTCTTGGTCTCTCCCTCTCTCTCTCTCTCCTGCCTTCCTCTCTCCCTCCCTCCCAGTCTTTTCTGAATGGATAACTTTTCCCATTTGATATATCACATATTAAAAAATATGCTTTATGGCCTTTCATGTACTGCTGGTTTTGCCAAGCATGCTCAACTTTTCCTATAAAACCTGTTCTGGGCTTGAGTAAGAGGGATGGTGTCAGCCTCAGAGTCTGAGCAGCTCCGGCACAGACCGGCTGCGTTCCCTTCAGTCAGGTACATAAAAATGTCACATTTCTTTATCCTTTGCCCACATCTCTCATGTCATCCCAAAATGAACCCGATGAAATGTCAGAGAGGAGGAGGCTGAGAAAAGCCCATTGCACCGAGTTTTGACTCGAACTAAAAATGTTTAACATTAATGTCCATGGGTAGGTTAAGTTAGTCTTCTGATATATGATTTGTACAGAACCAGTCTTTTTTCGATTTCTGATCTTACTGAATGGATGTCTTCTCCAAAAGCGTGTTATGTAACACGCTTGCTTCAGTTCAGTCAAGAAGATAGATTAAGATTACTCTCCGTCTCACAGCTACATTCATTTCACTCATTTCTCACCTAGGGTTCACTCACACATTTCACCACCATGCTGTTCACCACGCCGAGGGGATTTGGTGTGCAGAGTGCCCTCCCTGATATATCCCTCCATGCTGCCGTTGACCTTCCATAACCCCTGTTGACCAGCTGAGGTTCCCACTTGAGAGTGTGCTCTGGGCCTCTCCCACACCAGCTCAGCTGGCAGGTCTGCTAGCGGCAGCAAGGTCACGGGGTCGTTCCTCCACCACTGAAGTGGATGTGCTCTCTTGGCTTCGCACACGTTTGCATGAAATATAAACATAGATATTGAAACATTGATAAGCCTGAAACAAACTGCTCCCTTGGTCACAACTTTCTACTTTTGCTTTGGAACCTGTTAGTGCTTTTAGCTATGGATACCATTCAAAAGTGTTAGTTTGTTTGTTCAAATGCTTTGGAATGATCAAATGTTGTTTGAAACACATCAACACTATGGGTTAATCATCGCTATGTGTGAATTGGCTGGTTTTCTGTGTTTGACTCGCAACACATTGTTGCCTGGAATTGGGACTGGAACATCTATTGTGCTAATTTTCTGTTTATATGCCTGTCACACAATTTAGGTGACAACCTTCCCAGTCAGTGGAAAGATTACTATAATTTTACTGCCAAGCTTAAATTTGACAAGATATCTGCAGTTGCAGGTCCACTGTCCTGTCTGGAAGCTTCTTGACAAACAGCCCATCAGTTTTCCTCCTTGATTAGAAAGTGAAAAAAAAAAACACGCACACACACACACAAACACACACACACACACACACACACACACACACACACACACACACACACACACACACACACATAAAGACTAAAAGGAATCCATGACCAGTGGAGACAGTATTTTTTTCTTTTTTTAAGAGTAAAACTGTGAACGCCAGTGGCAGACTGTAGGGGTGGGAAGAGGGTGTATTTTGGAGGGAAGGGAGAGAGAGAGAGAGATAAATAGGGAGAGCGAGAGAAATGGAGAGAGAGAGAGAGAGCACGCTCTCGGAAACTCAACATGTGAAATCATTTCCCGTCGGGAGGGAAATGTGTTTTGACAGCAAATCATGGAAGCGGGCTGGAAGCGGAGAAGATGTCTCTGACCCGAAGGAAAGCCAAATCTCAAATCTCACTGTGCCGTGTCTCTCCACCATGCTGCCACACTGACGACGGCACTTCCTCTCCTCAATAACTACTGTGTGCTTTCCCCTTGCACTGTTCCCTGTGTGTGTGTGTGCACAGCCTAATGCAGTATACAACAGTGCACTCAGACAGCTTTCAATTAGGGCTGGCCTAAGTGATGAGATGTCAAAGAAAGTATGGATGCCAAAACAGATCAAATCTACGTGCATGCTACGTCCTGAGAGCTAACTGTGCGATACTTGGTGCAGCCTCAGAAATACTGTGAGATAATAAATATAAATATCTGCAATCTTACATTTCTCCGATTTTCTCAGAATTGAAATTCTCAAAATGACTTGTTCAACCTCCACATCATCTTCACTTGTTGACATCATTAAAGTAATGTATGATTCTTCTGAACAAATAGCAAATGCTTGGGCACATGTTGATCAACATACTGGTTCCCAGTTTCAAGCCAAAAGGGCTGTTTTCTATGTTTACACATCTAGTATCTATATGCGGTATTTTTCCTTTGCGCTGTACAGTGCTTGCAGTACAAACAGTAAAAGCAGAAATGTGAATCCTGTCCAAACTCTTGCAGTCAATCTTCCACATTCGGCAATGTGTAACTTTGTTCTGTTTAAATTAATACATGATAAAGAGCAGCCTTGTGTAACTTTGTACTGTTGAAATTGATATATGATAAAGTGCAGCCTTGTGCATTTTCAATCATTGTAATCAAAACCTTAGCCATAATTTACATCAGAAAATACTTACAGGGTACACTGTTAAATTGACAACATGACGAAGCATATTGACTATCTTGTTTATAAACAAGGACACAAGGATTTGTCATAATGATGCCACTGACATCTTCATTGACATAAATATTTATTTTGACATAATCTCAAAGTTACAGGCTTTTGTAGGTAATCTGTTGTGTGGTGCTGTTTGTGCAAATAGTTTCAAGAAATGCACTCACTGTTTTCCAAATGTTCATGTTGATTTGAGAAATGTACCAAAGCGACTTATTTTCTCAGATAATAAATATCTACTAAACTGCAAGTAAAACTGTTTCAAATACCATTGCTTGTATAATGTAAAGCTTAGCGTCCATGTTGTTGAATTTTTTTTACTTTATCTTTCATCGCATGTGAAGTTTTCTACCAAACATTTTTGTAGTGTTTTGTACACTTCTAGTCTGAAGTGTGGATACAGCCCCTATGTCTAAGCATCTCATACAAGATATACTTACAGTGATTTTGTAACAAATTGCATAGTGCAATAAATATTAAATATATCACAAAGATATTTCAAATAAAAATAGAAAATAAATATTAAATATATCATAAACATATCTCAAATGAGAATAGTAAATAAACCCATTGTCTGACAACAAATCTCCTTGGGTTTAAGTTATCAGTGGTCATGACAACACATTACACACCTGGCCATCCTGACTGAAGACCTCTTTAATGATCACAACATTAGCTCCAACAATTTATGCTGTGGCAGTGCTAGCTTGGCAGCTTTAGTTCCACCATGTGATAGATAATATCATTTTATTAAGCACCATCTGCAGTCATCAGGTGGTAAGTGTCCAAATGCAGAGGCACATGGCCATTAGCATAGGCTACATGACATGGATTAATGCAATGATGAGTAATACTCTGCAGTGGTTGCACTGTTTCATATTGGGCCATGTATTTTAAAAGGAGTGCTGACAGGGAATGAAGTCAGGCGATGATACAGATGATGCTAAATAATATTTGATGAAAATGAAGTTGAACAAATTGCTTAACTTAAAGCCCCTTAAGTTTGTTTTCTGTCTCTCTTGTCATGATTCATTTCTGGAGAAGGCGTTCAGCTAAGCATAGACCCTGAATAAAACATATCACCCTTGTGTATTCTGAAGCACAATAGCTTGCATACTATGCTAGTCAGTATACACACTGCTGCCTATACACAAATGTTTTCAGATGGAAAGTATTGCAATGGTAGCCAGCTATCCTTCAAGCATACAGAAGGTGTACACATTACACAAGGAACCCAGACATCACCGTGATATATTTAAAGGGTGGATATCAGTGAGAAAACAACAGTCACAACAAGCCCAACAGCACAGCCAAGCTTCCTCAGGCAGGAAGGCACAGACACTTGTGTCGCTGAAGTTTAGTGATGTTAATTAATACAATTGTGAAGCAGAGCCTTGAGCACAAAATAATGTCCAGACTTACAAAGTACAAAGACTTTAGGGTGGAGTGGCTCTGAGGAACAAAAGGCTGATGACAGTTGGTGTGAGCAGGCTGATTCACTTGCTGATCTGAAAAGGATTCCCAAGTATAAACAAAGGAGAGAGGATATACATTTTTTGGAAAAAACAAACAAATAAATTGATTGATTGTATTGACCAAAGCAAAATGCAGCAGTGCCAAAGAGGTAACTAAAAGCCGTTTTGCAGTTTCCAGTTATAGCATTCTAGCTCGATTTCGATTGTTTTTGTTGAAGTGACATCTAATGGATGATTTGTTAGAAAATGGGTTAATAGCTTCTATATGCCATTATTAATGAGCCTACAAAAAGATTGGCCATCCACACAAGTGTGTCTTAGCTTCTAAAGTTTGATTATCCATAGGTAACCATTTTGTTGAGCAACCCAGATATGAGCATATCACATTTCTAAACTTTAACTTAAGATGTTCTTGAGATATTAAAATTAGTCAGTTTTCAACCTCTACATCACAACATATTGGCTAGTGAAAGGCTAGATTGTGGCGCTACTCCACAAATGAGTCGTAATGAGCTAAGATCAGGTGCCATAAACTTGCCATAAATATTTCATAATGTTTAGTTAAACGGTTGACGAACTATTGCCCAAAAAGTGTACCCCACTTCATTGCTAGCACAAAGGGACACGCCCATTTAGGGACACAAACCTTATATTCCCAATCAGCCATGTGGGGCTACAATCATGCCAAGCTTCATGTGGAGGGGTCAAGTCTAAGTATATGATATCATTGATTAAGAATCGTTGAAAAACAAAAAAATCAATAAATGTGATATAAACAGACAGAAAATTCTGACATGCAGTAATACCAGAACAGTGTTGTTAGATCTTGTTACATTGCTTATGGCATCTGTATGTTTTCTAGATGTTAATTTCTAAACAATCGTTATTTTATGTATTATTTAATTTATGATGCGGAAGCTGAAATCTGAAGAAAAGAAAAACTCAATTGCCCTGACCTAGGTGTCATTCTACCCATAATCCTTGGATGAATTGGCCAATCAGGCCCCCCGATGGAACACGGGCGGGAGATGGAAATCAATACATTTTGGGGGCAAATGTCAAATGGCACACAGGAGATTCATAGAACCATTTTCTAGGATCCATATCAGTCATGTGTTGCTGGTTTCCCCCTACCTCTTTTGCGAAGCGCTACACCTTGTCTGGCATGACTGATGAGAGGAGGGTCAGAGAGGGGCAGTGTGTACGGAACACACCGCACACTTTCTCACGCTTTCTCACACTTTCTCTTTGCATTTCAGCCGTGCTGAGTGCTGAGGCTCGATGCATAATTATTCAGCCAAATCCCCTCCATCGATTCTCCCGGTGATTGGAAAGTTGACCTCAGGTGTGGTTGAACACGGACGAACGCAGGCCAGGCAACATGCATAAACACACATACATATACAACAT
>NC_045152.1:6813225-6833225 GCF_900700415.2 Clupea harengus | reverse complement strand
ACTTGGTGCCGCTGCCTGGCGCCGTGCAGGAATCACCTTCTGACGAGGGCCAGGCTCTTTGAAGAGCGTTTTTTAAGGGGATTACAGGGTCTTGTGAGAACAGAGGGCTTCTTCGAAACACACCCTGCTCTTCATTTGGCCAGGTCAGCAGATGGAGTAGAACTGTCTTAAACTGCTGGGCTGCAACAACATATCAGAGCCTTACTGACTGATGGAAACTTTGATTGTGGTGGAACACTCCATTTTCGAGTATTAAATATGAATATGCCCCACACCAAAATAAACCTGGTGTTTTGCGAAGAGCGAGAGCACAAGTGAACGATTTCACAGAGATATGCATGAATATATTAACTCATAGAAGTTCCATTTTCTACTCTTTTCAACTGTAAATAATTAAGAAGAACTTTCTTCTATTACATTTTTATATATTATCAATATTATATCTTTTATTATATTTTATACATACTTCCAGGATAAAATTGCCTGTTAAGACTCTAAAATTGACTGCATAAATCACACTCTGAGGTCAGTACAGATGCCAAGCTCTTATAATAGTCTCTTTAGGCTTTTTGCTGACGGAGAGGCAGCCCTTGGTTTTAAACACTGTACTTATGTATTTTATTACACTGTAATTATGTACTCATTGTTCTTCTGAAGTTTTATTATTATTATTATTATTATTATTATTATTATGTTCTTCTTAGCCCCTGGAGTCAGCTCCAGCTTCATCTTGAATGTAGATTACCTTGTAATCAAACAAATGCTCTGGTGCCTGACTTTTACAGGGATGTATAAGCCCAGAAATAGGCTAGTTGTTTCGAAAGCTTGTAGCTGAATATAGCCTACCTCTACATCAGACCTCTGCTTCTCTGGCCTACATCAGACCTCTGCTTCTCTACCTCTACATCAGACCAAAGCAACTCATTTAGTAAACATGAGCTAACTTCTTTTTTAAACTTTGCTCTCTCTCTCTCTCTCTCTCTCTCTATATATATATATATATATTATCATAATAAATCCAACAAATCATATTGTACATTTTATATTCGTTCCATGTTGTTTTATTACAAGAATTCAATGTGATTGCATATTCTATACATCAGAATTTAATCTATTACATGTTTGGATTTGGACTACAGTATTTTCAATTAACTGTAAAAAGGCCTTTATTGCCTCTTCTTTTCTTACAATTCACACTGACTTTGGAAATGATTGTGTGTGTGTGTGTTTGGGGCCGCAGTGACGCTCCAGACTGATGGGCCATTACCTTTGACAGTGGGGAGTGGGGCAGTGCCTCACACCCAGCTCATCCATATGCATGATCCAGGCCACTGACTTTCAAAAGAAACAGTGTCACTCCAAACTTTGTAGAAGTTTAGAAACCAAACTACATGAAACTGATGAATGCTTTAGTGACCTCTATGCAGCTAACACTTCTGTCTACAGTGTACAGAGCTCAGTATTGGCCACAAACAAAGAGGACCTATTATGCTTTTCCGGTTTCCCCCTTTCCTTAAGTGGGTTATATGCTTCTTGTGCATGTAAACGACCTGCAAAGTTACAAACCCAAAGTACACCCTGGAAGGAGTAACTCTCTACCACAGAAACCACTTTTTCTCAGCTGCCTGAAATACCTCTTTGGAATTCCAGCCCTTTATTTCCTTTATTACAACACGACGCAACTCTTATTAAGACGAAGGAGCTCTAACAGAGCGTATCAGACAGAGGGTGAATAAAGATGTACAGTATTAGAAAAATAATGTGTTTTTGGACTACTGAAGCAAGTATATCTATTCTAGTAGACCTTGGTATGAACATTGAAAATGAGCATAAAAGGGCCTCTTTAATGATCTCTGAAAATAGGTTTTTGAAAACTTTATTTATGATTTATTCAAAAAGTTATAATAATATCATTCTTACTGCTCTCAGAGTATTGTTGCTGAGTTTGTACTAAATACTAGCATGCATAGCACTCTGGTATTACAGTAATGTTTTCACATAGGGAAAAATGTCAGGGCATGTTCAACTACCTCAAAGGTGCCTTACAGGCCTCAGTCTCCACAGGGCTTAATTTGAGCTGGATCCTGTGCAGGACCTCTCTGTTTGCATTCCAATACATTGACTGTCTGCATTCCAATACATATCCTTGCACGGATGCGGTAGCCTTCTTCACTGGAAAAAAAAACTAAAATAATATAAAAATGTAATATGAAATAAAAAAGTATTTTTCAATTCAATTCAATTTTATTTATATAGCGCCAATACAATACAATTGTCTCAAGGTGCTTTGCAGAGCCCAGGGCCTGAGCGTATTTCAGTGATAGTGGTGTGTGCATCCTGAAGGTATCCATATTTAATAGTTCATAGGATGCTAGATTCCTTCAGCTTCCTTCAGTCACTCAGGTCACTTGGTGAGGCATGAAGCGTGTGGAGTTTAGTGCATGTCACATGAGCTAATGTTACTGCGATTTGAACCTCAGCAACAAGGAGGAAACTGGTAAAACATCAAAAACACAATCAAATGTGTTTCATTTCTTTAAGCCAGTGGGTCAGTCGGACTATAAGCAGGCCAAAGTCGTTACGGCGGATCAACAGGAATAATAGTTCGGTTTCATAGCCTGCTTGCTTTTTGTGGTTGTAAATAGAACTTTTGGCCCTAATTCCATTTTCCCATATTGTAGCAATCTATAGACAGAAGCAATACGACAGGGAAGTGAAGGAACCGTCAACGAGAGAGAGAGAGAGAGAGAGAGAGAGAAAGAGAGAGAGAGAGAGGACAGGGAAGTGAAGGAACAGTCAACAATAGAGAGAGAGAGAAAGAGAGAGAGAGAGAGGACAGGGAAGTGAAGGAACAGTCAACGAGAAAGAGAGAGAGAGAGAGAGAGAGAGAGAGAGAGGGAGGGAGGGGGAGCTGCAAGCCATAAACAGCTGTTTATACACGCCTCCCCCTGCTGATTCTGAGTGATTGTTTATGATGACAGTTTTGTTTGGTTTAAACAGCCAATGTTATACAGACACTGTGGATGTTTTGACACGTTCCATGACTCCCCCCCCCCCAGACCTGCCGGATCAGCACCCTCTCTGTGTTCTGCCACATCCTGATTTACAAATGAAGCATTGGGTTTAAACGCCTTATGATACTCTTTGAATGTAGGCTACTATGGCTGACACTTGATCAGATAGCACAAGGTAGGTCATTCCACCACTGAGGTACCACTAATGAAAAGAGCCTTGATTGCCATCCCTTGCTGTGGAGAGAAGGCACAGACAACAGACGTTCTTCAGAGGAATGAAGTGGTGGAGTTCGTCCTAGATCTCGATAAGGTAAGGCTAGGCAAGTTTATTTATATAGCACAATTCATACAGTGGAAATCCAAAGTGCTTTACAATTGAGAAGATAAAAGAACATAGATCAATAAAAGATTAAAAGGTTAGGTGCATTATAAAAGAACATAGAACAATAAAAGATTAAAGACGAAGCTAAAAAACATATAGAAAAAAATAAATAAGAGTAAATAAATACAAAGTAGAGTGCGTTTGATCAGTTAACAAACAGCATCTGCGAACAGTTGGGTCTGGAGCACTGGAGCACCTTTGATGTCATCAGGAAGTTGGTTCTAGAGCTGAGCAGTATAGCGGCTAAAAGCTGCTTCACCATGTTCAGTTCTGACAGTAGGTATTACCAACAGATCTCTTTGCAGTGATCTAAGAGTTCTAGCAGATGTGTACTGCTGAAACACATCTGACAGGTAAGCTATAAGGTGCATTTCACACAATGAATGAAGACCATCAACTCATTTTGAACATTGACCGATTCATATTTTAATAGCAGAGTATGTGTTGTCTGCCTGTGTGATGCAGAATGCCAGTGGGTCATTGGTGTTACACGCTTTTGGCATGGGAAGTGTCACATGCTTGTATTCAATTCATTTTCAATGAGAGGCGGGAGGGCAGTGCGTGCTAGTTGGGCATTTCGGTGGTGGTCTAACCTGCGGGCGCAGTCCTGAGACTCATGCCGTGTGGGAACATGCCCACCTGCCTCCAAGATTTAAAAATATCTTTTTAGGTGTCAGTGCAGGATTTTTTTTTTTTTTAAATGGCCAATCAGCATTGTTTATTCAATGAGGTCATGGTTTAGTTCAGGGAATGGAGGAAACTTTCATTTTGATGGTAGCAGACCTGGAGCTGCTCAAAGTAGGTCAAAGAAGTTAGCCTACCCGAAAGTAACATGCTCTCAGTTTTAAAAGATGGTCTGGAACAATCACTTTCTTCAAATGGAAAGGGGCAATGTTTTTTATGTGTTTACTGAACATTATATATGTTTTATGAATGATAAAATAAAATAAAAAAGGATTAAATTAAAAGGTAGGCTCGCTGTCCCGACGTGATTTGATTACTGAGCTATGGTTACCGCAGCAGCATCTCGCTTAAACGACTCTGGACGTTTAGCTGTCTTTCAGATGGGAGGGGGCGGGACAGAGAGAGGGGACCGTTTTCCATCTAAAAGTGCCCCTAGAGAGCCGCTGCCCTGCGCGATGTTACATTACATTTACTGCTCATCCAGTAGGTGGTAGGAGAACCGAACCGCTCTCATTCGTAGGGCAAAGTGTTAGCATCCACGTAATTGCATGGGGCAGTTATGCAGCGACCGACTTCTGCTCCCAATCGCATCCACATTTTCTTGTGGAAATGCATCTGTAGTTATGCACTTACTATCATATTCATACATGTTCATAGCATTTTAAAGTCAGCCTGAAGTATTTCAGTTAAACAGAAATAGTATTTTTGGTTGCATTTTCCAGGGCCTGAGATGTGCTTAAAAATGCTGTAAAATGCTTATATTTTACAGACAGCATCTGTCATTGTTTAGAAGATAGGATTATTCTTTTGGCATCCCTATAAGAATGTCTTAAGTCTCTCTCAGCTTAAGAGCAGCTTAGGTCTTCTTCCATGTAATCTAGCTGCAGGTTTGTCCATATAAATAACGGTTCGTAGGGTAGTATTACTCCATTACCGCGGAGACAATTGCACACATTTGTTGAGTCATTCCCTTAATGTCGAATTCCAGCGCAATCAATTCTGGAGAAATCTAAGACAACCCCGGCCTGACTTCAGCTCATTCAGCCTCAGGGTGCCTAAAACCCTTAACCCAACACATCTCTGTACCCAGAGTTCACTGCGGCTCCGGCTAACCTCTGACCTGCAGCACACTGTAGGTGATTCAGTTCCGCTGCAAATAGTCTTTCCATTCACTTCTTCATATCGTACTTGAACGAAACGATGAAGAGCCACAAAATCACTATGACCCTTATGACAAAAAAATGATACAAACACAAAATCACTATGACCTTTATGACAGAAAATGACACCAACACAAAAAGAAAAATAATGAAAGCCCTTCTTTTACGTGGAAATAGATGTGTGAGGCCCAAAAAAAAGGCTGATCTAGTGTATTCTTATAATGGGAGTTGATCTAAAAGCCCCACTGCTTGTGCCAAAAGCATCTTTCATATCAGACAAGACATGGTTTTAGCAAATGGAAAAGGAACAGATGGCATTGAGAGAGTGATGTGAAAAGGATCAAAATTGATGCAATTTGCACGTTTTTCTCCCCTCCATGATTCACATTCATTTGCTAAAGAAGCCTATTTGAGTGTGGTGGTGGACTGAACCTGTAACACGAGACACTTCTGTACAGCCTGTAAATGAACCTGTACAACGAGACACTTCTGTACAGCGTGGTGCTGGACTGAACCTGTACCAACGAGACACTTCTGTACAGCCTGTCGTGGACTGAACCTGAACCATGAGACACTTCTGTACAGCCTGTAAATGAGGCCAGCCTTGAGATGGGCTGCATTGCCTACGGGTAAGACGTCACTCCATCCCTGAATGGAGGGAGAGGCTGAAGCTGTGAATTACAAACCAGGCAACCTGTCCGTGAATGATCAATATCTGCTCATCTGTGTGTAAAAATAATAAACCTGCGCGCAGCATCCGCTCTCTCTCATCGAGGGCAGATTTGAAATCCTTCCTGCATATTTGCCGGCATAGTTTATGTGCCTGACTTCAAGCTCTGATTCATAGTTCACTGTTTAGCGCCTACAGCTCACTGGTTTATCCGGGTCTAAATTGCAGCGACTATGGTGCCTCTCTCCCTATTGTGCTACCACCTTCAAACAGCGTTTGTTATCATCCTGTTTTCCTAAGCAGCATAAAGAAACAACATGAAAGTACACACATTCAATTAATATGTCTGTGATTCATGACCATGAATGCAAACGCTTCCCCCCACACACACACTCTTTTCTACAGCTGGCTTTTTTTATACTCAAATGAAAGCAGTGCACAGCACCACATTGCTCTCCGACAACACGCTGTGGGAGTATTTAAAACAGCACACATAATCACATCTCAACATTTTGTTGTCTCTCTCTCTCGCTCTCTCTCTCTCTCTCTCTCTCTCTCTCTCTCTGACACCTTCGCTGAAGATATGCACGTGAGTGACGAGGAGTCATCGCATCACAGTCCACCCTCAGTCCCCCCCCCCCCCCCCCCCCCCCCCCACCCCCTGGAAAAAAATAAAAATTGATGCAATTTCTGGTGAAGCTTTGCACTCCCTAATCTACTCCCCTGAATTAGGAAGCTGGGAGCGTGTGAGGCTTTTACTCACTCCGCTGATTCACCCGCTGAAGCATAGTATATGATCCAGGAGCGCCGTCATGCAGAGAGACAACGGGAATAAATGCATTCTTATTGGCGCCCCTGACTGACAAGACAAAGAGATAGCCTATTTCCACCCCTCATGATGGTTTTTTTTTAGTGCTGACAAGAGGATTGGCACCCCTGTTTGAAAGCATTGGCAATAGCAAGGTGGATCAAAATGACCTCTGGAATGACCCTGAAAAGTTTTGCTGATGTGCTGTAGGGGCTTTTGCTTTTTTCCTTCGCTCAGAGGTGCAACTATGTTTAACCATACAGTGCCCGAGGCCAAGTCATGAGATCAATTTCACATCAATTTCAAATCTGTCTTTTTGTTCATGTATTAAATATCATCTTTGGAAATCTGCCTTTTGTACTAATGTATTCAAAACATCAGCCATGGAAACGTGGGAGCCTTTATGTCATACCGTCTTCATTGTGAAACGGGAACCCTAGTGAGCAGAGCGGAATTCAATCCATTAGAATTGTAAGGAGATCAAATAAGATTATATTGGATCAATATCATAAGTGAGGCACCACATCATTTTTTTTCTCCTGTGGAGACAGGTTTGTGTGTTTGTGTGTGTGTGTGTGTGTGTGTGTGTGTGTGTGTGTGTGTGTGTGTGTGTGTGTGTGTGTGACTTTGTGTATTTATATCTGGCTATACTTGTTCATTTCTGCATGATGTTGTGTCGTTGTGCAAGAGGTCATGTGGTCAAGCATGTGTTTATGAGACAATATGAAAATGGGTTACTTTGAGTTTGAAGGGCTGTGTTATTTCTGAGAGAATATCTGTCTTTGTGTGTGTGTGTGTGTGTGTGTGTGTGTGTGTGTGTGTGTGTGAGTGTGTGTGTGTGTGCTGAAGTGACAGCATGTTGTCACAGTTAGGAGTGCTTTGAGTGGGGGAGGTCTGTGTGCGCGTGAGTATATACCGTGTGTGCATGCATGTGTGTGTGTGTGTGTGTGTGTGTGTGTGGGTGGGTGTGTGTGTGTGCGTGTGTGTTTGTGTGTGTGTGTTTGTGTGTGTGGGTGTGTGTGTGTGTGTGTGTTGAGGAATGGGGGTGGGGTTAAAGACAGGCGTCATCACCTCCAGGGCCTGTCAGAGGCATCCTTGTTTCAGAGTGTTTATGACCCACTCATCTCTAACCCCGCCCCGTCCCTCACCCCAACCCCACATCTTCATCATGACCACCATTATCATCATCATTCTCACTTCCTCCTCTCAGGCTCGTTAATGGCTGCAACTGCTGTAACAGCGGCTCAACCCGACAGGAGAGGGGTGCGGGGTTGTTGTGGGGGGCAGATGCTGGAAGCCACTTTGGTGGCCGGAAACCTACGGTGATGCACCTAATTATTTTTGAGTTTTCGAATGAATACAGCGTCAGGGAAAACGTTGGCGGACGCGTAAGCCTCTTATACCTACCTCTCTTGAAATGTGTTACGCTAACGCTAACTCAGACCCTGCCTGCCTCATTCAGCGATCTGGCTGCCTCTTGAAGCTGGAGTGGAGGGGAGGGGAGGGGAGGGGAGGGTCGCAGCGGTACAGTAGGAAGTGTTGCTGCGGCCGTGTAATTGTGATGTGTAGTGGAGGGCGGTTATCTGCAATCATGGGTCATACTGTGTTCACTTCACTTTTTTTTTTTTTTTTGGGATCCACTATTATTATGCAAACCGGCTCTCAGCACATCACTCACAACACACTCACGCCTTCACCACGACAGGGATGCCAGGCAGTTCAATCAGCTGGTTTTTTTTCAACTTACACTCGCCTGGGAAATGAAATTACAAAATCAAACACTTATTTGTTGGGATGTTTCATCACGGTGCAGGGGTCAGTTTTCCATATGCCATTGGAATCATTTCAAGAGAAGAAAGCCAATCATTTCTGGGGTGTGAGGCCCACTACAGCAGATTATCATCAGCAAATCTACTTAATAAAGATTGGTGTTCTTCGACATGCTGGTAAAAAATTGACCTTAAGTGGATCAACAGAAACTGACTGATAGGCTGTTGTTGATGTTGATGTTGTTGTTGTTGGAATGGTCCGGTACAACAATGACATGCACCATGGGAATGCCACACAGGTGCTTGCGTCAAAAGGCCCCCCCTGCATACAAATATATGTGGTTTTGGATGGGAGATGAGCGATATAAATACTCAAGCTTAAAAATGTGATTGAATCTCGGGAGGGCAACAAACGGGACGAGGGAAAAGGGATATAACTTCATCTACCTGTCAGCGGTCCTCAGAGGCCGAATCAATCACAGTGAAATAGGTGGTGGTGCTCCAGGTTGGGGAGGTGGGGGTCGGGGGAAGGGGGTTGAGATGGCAACATATTCTGTTTCCCCTTTCTGAAGAACCGTCATCTGTCATGCTCTCCACGAAGGCTCCAGAAATTATTTGCGGCCTCCATTGGGGTGATGAGGGCTTTTCAATTCTTCAGGGGTGTGTTGCTGTTGGTGTGTGGAATTGTGTGATGGTGTGTGGATGTGTGTTTGTGTGTGTGTGTGTGTGTGTGTGTGTGTGTGTGTGTGTGTGTGTGTGTGTGTGCGTGTGTGTGTGTTTATGTGTGTGTGTGTGTGTGTGTGTGTGTGTGTGTGTGTGTGTGTGTGCGTGTGTGTGTGTGTGTGTGTTAATGTGTGTGTGTGTGGGGAGGGGGGGGGGATGTGCCTGTGGGTGGTAGCTGATGCTACATATGTTACCCCTCACCCCTGGATGACTCACCACATCAGAGCCATTTTAACAAAGGGGCGCTACTTCACACGAGTGCAAATTATGGCCATGCTCCTGATCGCCGGCTTAAGTCCTGTTTGTCTATTTATCACCAGGGGACATTCCTTCAAGATGTCACTCATGGCCACTGTGTGTGCATCATGAGCTGGGAGGTGCCTTGACAAGCCCCGCTACCTGTCAAGACATGCGTCACGCGTACCCAGATATTTCACAGCCCACATGCTGACAATATTTAAAGCTTTCTGCAGTGAGTGTGCATTTGTGTGTGTGTATGTGCATGTGTTTGTGTCCGTGTGTGTGTGTGTGTGTGTGTGTGTGTGTGTGTGTGTGTGTGTGTGTGTGTGTGTGTGTGTGCGTGTGTGTATATGTGTCTGTGTGTGTGTGTGTGTGTGTAAATGCGATTATGTGTTTGTGTGCCTACCCACACGTGCAGTGCTGGGTTGAAACCCCCCTTCCTACAGCTTGTTTATGCATGTCGTGAGTAAACCAAGAACATGCTCATAAGCACATTGGCAGAATTAACATCACAGGCAGAGCAGAATGCACAGAGTGCACCGCCTGGCAAGAAGAGGGTGTGAGATAACGACTGGGGTGATACCCTCCCCTGTCAAATTCGACAGAGTACAAACAAACAGACGGGTCTGGCTTACAGAGACTTTATTCGACTGATTTATGCAAACAGAGAGGGAGACAAGGGGTGGGTGGGTTGGGGGGGGGGGGGGGGGGTGCGCAGGTACCCAGCTAAAGGCCCATGGGTGTCTGAAGATAAAAAAAGAGAGCAGCCCCCCTTTGAAGATGTGCTGTACTTCCTGTTAGAAATCCAGCTCATCGGGCAACGTGCAGGCGCAACCAAACAAACAAACAGACAGACAAATAAAATATGCACCTTGAAAACCTTCCGGTGTTGTCATTAAGTGATAAGACGTCCCCGTGGGAAACGCTCGTCGGCGGGCAAAGGGGTGTGCAGCTGGCTGCCATGGCCGAGGCTCCATATAGCCACTGATGCGGAAGATTCCACCCCCCCCCCCTTTCCAACACCCCCACCTTCTCACCTCCTCCTCTCTTCTCCCGTCTCTTCTCCTCTCCTCTCCTCTCTCCTCCGCATGCCTTGTCTTCCCTGTGCCCGTCACGCACTGTCACCGTGCCAACGAAGATGAAGTTTGTCATTGGGGCAGAGGGGTGACTCAACACAGAGTGCATTCTTTTTTACTGGAGACAGACAGGGAGAGAGGGGGCGGCGGGTGCTGGGTGTGTTTGAGAGGGGATTTTGTTAAGATGCGAAAAAATAAATGAGAGGCTCTATCAGTTCCGTGTGATGTTTAGTGGTCTAATGTTGCCTGTGTTTGGATTAGGAAGAGGAGGGAAGGAGGGGGGTGGTGGAATGGTGGAATATTCTGCTCCAGCCTCGGCGGTAGTGTCATGTCGTCTGTTGGCGTGTCAGTGGACTGAATCCATAACATCTGCTTCATCCTGGCACTGAAGGCCAGCCCTGGGGCCGCGGAGGGGTTCAAGTTGTGGAGAATAAATGTCTCCAATGTTTCTCCTGCCACACACACACACACACACACACACACACACACACACACACAGAAAGAAAAAGAGAGAGAGTGATATTCACAGATACAAGCACACACACACAGAAAGAAAAAGAGAGAGAGAGATACACAGTGATACAAGCACACACACACACATGCACACACACAATTCAAAAATAGCCAAAGACCTCAACATTTCCATCTGTCAGAAGGTTGTAAATGACAGCACAGGGAATCGTGGGGGAAAGCAGGGCGACATTTGTCGGAGGCTGAGAAATTTTTGCTCAGCATTGCCACTAATTTTCTTCATGTTCTCTTGGCGCACTCTGTGCAATGAGCCCTGCAGGCCTGTGGGTAATGTTTTTTCTCTTGAGTGATTTCAGAACTTGACAATAAATGATAAGACCTGATACCAAAATAGGTTGTTTTTCTCTCAACTTGTGTGCGTGTGTGTCTGTGTGTATGTTTGTCTCTGTGCATGTGTGTGTGCATGTGTTTGTGTGTGTGTGTGTGTGTGTGTGTGTGTCTGCGTGTGTCTGCGTGTGTGTGTCTGCGTGTGTGTGTGTGTGTGTGTGTGTGTGTGTCTGCATGTGTGTGTGTGCGTGTGTGTGTCTGAGCATAGACAATGGAGCATTAAAAGCATTTTAAAACACTTTGATGTTCCCCAGCTCAGACACTAGATTCCAATGAAAAATATTTATTTTGTGCCGTTCCATGTGTTGTGTTGATGTGCTCCCTCTTCAGAGCCGCGGCATAGAGACAGGAGACTGCGTAGAGGGGGGAGACTAATCAGCCAGGCCGTAGAGCCTCGTTTCACACTCGCATTGTGAGACTGTGAACTCATTCCTTTTACTTTGATATGCAGATAGTCGTCTCCCCTCCAACACCCGAGACACAGTATTGTATTTAAAACTGAGTAATGGAGATTGCGTGAGAGGGGCGGTCCATTCGGTGCAATCCTAGGCGAGCCATGATGAAATCTTGCTGTGGAGGGGTCAATGTCACTGCCCACCAAAATTACAACGGATATTTTGAGTGCTACTAGCTACCATCTTGCTAATTTCTTCCATATCAAGTGAAGGGTCACTCAAT
The DNA here is from genome assembly GCF_900700415.2 of Clupea harengus. Taxonomy (NCBI): domain Eukaryota; kingdom Metazoa; phylum Chordata; class Actinopteri; order Clupeiformes; family Clupeidae; genus Clupea; species Clupea harengus. The sequence continues at coordinate 6,821,163 of NC_045152.1, read as the reverse complement.
GGCTAATGAGAAAGAATTGAATGATGTAGTTCAGGTGCAGTATAATGTCTTTCACCCAGCAACAATTTTTTTTTCCTGGTTTAGCTGACTTAATTAGTGATGTGGGAGAAAAAAAAAAAAACGATTCCCTTGAAACAAATTAACAGTAGTTCCCATCCACACCTCTTAAAATTAAACCATTTAATTGAACAGTGTGTAATTGAATTGAGTTGAACGTTTACGACCAGCCGGTTTTACACCCAGTCAAGACGTTTGCCAAAGTGGCTTCTTGCAGTGGACAGATTGAAAATCCAGTGGAGTAAGACATAATAGTTTTGAATGACGAACTGCAGGAAGGTTTTAATGCATATCCTGGACTGGACATACTGTTCTAGCCAAGGGACATGATTTATAACTTCCTGACACTGACACTAAATTTTCTACAAAGTTACAACTCTTTCTGCAGACACTTTCTTTCTTTTTTGTACCCTTGAATAGCAAAGTCCTCACCATCCAGTTAATAATATAGTCATTTTCCCTTCGCTGATAATTACATAATATATTACTTTTCTGTTTACTCGTTTTAGGAAAAAAAATTCAGCTCCACCACATCCCCCCACCTTTGCCACAAATTAGATGAAGTGCTGTCTGTCATCACTGGACAGAGCTGAATCACGGGTGAAGGTGACTCGATGGTCATTGGGTGGATAGCTGAGAGGGCTATTGAAGAATACCTCATCTGTGTGGAAACAAACACCTAATTTCTCATGTCCACACATATGATGGTCCACATCCCACTACCCTTCCCTCTGACAGACCACATCCCCCTACCTTTCCCTCTGACAGACCACATCCCCCTACCCTTCCCTCTGCTGTTCCACATCCCACTGCCCTTCCCTCTGCTGGTCCACATCCCCCTGTCCTGAACTGATTCTGATCAGTGTGTTTTGGGGGCCTAAACCTGAAGCACTTTTTTAGTCATTCAGGTTCATGGTTAGAGCTCTGACATCACCATATCCCTGCTTAGACATGTTCCAAGGAAACATCACCTTTGGATGAAGGCGTCCCAGTGGCTGAGCCACATGCATCGGACTCACGCGGTGACCCATTTCCATCCCGCACATACAGTAGTGACCGTGTACCAGGCCAGCACTGGCTCCTTCTGTCTCGTGCCTCCATACCTAGCGTGTGCGCAGCACGAGAGCATTTAAGTGCTCCGCTGTGCTCATGTGCACGTTACACTCCACCGTAGTCATTTGACACACATGCAAAAAGGAAACATGATATTTTTCTGCCATGAAAATCATGCTCAGCGCAACGCACAGGCAAACGTTAGCAGCTGGTTGACGTGCTTTTTAAATGCGCAGCACACCGGACTGTCAGGCTCAACTCTAATGACAGACGTGTAAACGACAGCCTTCACAATTTAGTGAATGGCCTGTAACAGGGAGCAATCATGATGTATTGTTCAACATTGCTAGCACGCTGAATTACAACAGTGAAAAAAAGGAAACGTTCTGGGAGTTGTTACATAATTGCAGTATTCAGTATTTTGTAACGCCGAGCAGAAAAGGAAGGCTGTAATTAGGGCTGTCATGTTTAGTTCAGGCTGTAGCCTGTGGCTATGGTGCATTTAGACTGATGTGGGTGGGTAAAAAAGACCAATGATTGGTAGATTGGTGGGCAGGCCTTTCTGCCATCTTCCTAAATAAGCCCTTTTTATTCTTTTTCTTGCAGGCCACACTGAGTGCATCCCAGGACAAGCCCGGCTTGGGTTTATTTTTATGATAATAAATACTAATAAAGTGACTCCCCAGACTGGAGGGGAAGATTGTCATACATTTGAATCCCCTCCAAACAAATTCAATGGTAAGTGCATTTTCAAAGGTCACCGTTGCCTAGGCTGAGGGCTTAACCTTTTCTGACATATTAGTTACCATTCGCGCAACTGGCTGCGAATCTCAACTTTGATAAAGCTCAAAAGTCCCCCCGCCCCCTGCCCATTTCGAATACAGGCCAAAATAGAGTGCACTGAATAAAACACAGCCAAAAGACGTTTCATGTGAAGCAAGGCTCCCCTGTCTTTTATGACTGCAACCTCTCTCAAGAGCCAGATGGGACCACATTATTACTACAATCCCTAGCTTCTAAAACGACAGTGGATGTGTGTGTGTGTGTGTGTGTGTGTGTGTGTGTGTGTGTGTTGTATTTGTGTGTATTTGTGTTGCGTGTGGCATCAACAGTGAATCAGCATGTTTGCGTGTCAAGTCTAAGGACGTGTCTCTAAAAACAGACATCTTGCATGTGTGGCAGGCCCACCTTCCCTGCTATTCCCGCTCTCTCTTAAGGAGAACCCTATTTGATTTTTGTTGTCACCCAAGCACACTCTGTCAAATCATATCAGCCTTGATCCCCATTTGGAGGTTAAGAGGCTTCCCACTCGCGAGCCCTATTGATGCTTAATTTATCCTAATGGCCTGCGCTCGCTGCTCCCTACTCATAAAAGGTCACATGGTTACATTTGGGTGGAGATTCATGAAACTATAACGATGTAGAACAATAGGAACTTAATTGCCCAAATGGCCCCATGGACACAAACAGAAAAGATTGAAACTGACAGCAGTAAGTTGCCTGCTACAAATTTATCTCCCTAATTTCTTAATTGTTCTTCCTCTCATCCCTGCAACTCCCCCCCCCCCCACCCCCAATACACACATTTTGTTTTGTTTTTCGGTGGCTTGTTTTGATACAAACAGACCCAGAGAAGCCACTTATGCCTTGGTGTAGTCATAGTGTGTCATACATTATGTTGTGCCATACTTGCATCACCGAGTCCTGATGCCCCTGCAGGCTGTGTTTGGGCTTTTGTTTTGTATTCTGAACGCTATATTTTGGGCTTTTGTTTTGTATTTTGAATGCTATATTTAGGGTTTGCATTAGAGCAGTAGCATACGCAGTATGACTTTAATGATCTCTACCAATGTGCTTTTTTGAATTAGCCAAACTTTGCCATACTGAAATATTTCATCAGAGCATGTTGTGCTGTTCTGTGTTCTGTGTTGGCTGTTGGTTGTCTTGGCCAGCTCTTGATCATATTTTTGTATTCGTTGTTGTTCAGTATTGAGGTACTGAGCCAAGTTGAATAATGTTTGGCAAATGAGAACACACCCAAAACAGGTGTCACATTGTCTACTGCTAAAGAACTGAGGTGTGTAGTTTCCCTCTTTCAGGAAATACATGATCATTTTACTCAAATGAAAAAGCTCAAAGTATTTTCTCAACAGCAAAGACTACCCGGTCTCTTGAGTGCTGGTGAGTTAATGTAGGCAGTCTTACTAGACTTTACATGGGAAGCTGACTGTGGTCCCCAGAGGCTGATGATCTCCCCAAGGCTGTCTGCTATCTATCCACTTCAGTGGGAGACAGTAGAGACACTGATATTGAACCTATTGGTGATCAGACACACACACAGAGAGGTAGACAAACAGAGAGAAGTTAGACAGACAGACAGACAGACAGACAGACAGACAGACAGACAGACAGACAGACAGACAGACAGACAGACAGACAGACAGACAGACAGACAGACAGAAAGACGTCAGTTTGTCTCTCAGGGCTGTTGACAGTGTTTTTTGTCTTGCCACGCTGCCTGCACAGTCTCATATATGCCCAGAAACCACATTAAGACTCTGTGTGTTCAGTCTCTCACATCTCTCAGTCCTGGAGCCATGTTACTGTGAGCCAAGGCGCGGCCAACCCTGAGCTGGGGGGGCGTGGGAGCACCTCGAGGCCTCCCCGCCGGGAGCGTGAGTAGGTAGGCATGAGTCCCATCACGAGCCGGCCAGCCTGATGGACAATCACACACACACACACACACACACACACACACACACACACCACACACCACACACACACACACACACACACACACACACACACACTCACAAACCACACAGAGCTCAGGCACTGTGCCAGCAGGCAGGTTAGAGCTGTCAAAGAGACTGAGGCGGCAGTCTGCACGGGGGGTTTGGGGTTTGGGGGGAGGGTTTTTAGCAGGGCATGCTGTCCATAAAAGTTAGATTTCTTTGACGTTTTTTCCCCCGTTCACTCTTAAACACACGCTCCGAGCTGAGACGCGTCTGATGCTGCGATGCGTCTCATGGTGCTGATGCAGGCCGTAGGGGCTGCGAGCAGTTAGGTCGGCAATGCTTGTTTACTTGTTGTCTTATGAGGTCATAATCTAAGGGTAAACAGGAAGTTTAAAGTCATGCACGTTGCCATGGCATAACTGTGTCTTAAGGATAGAGAGACGGGGCGAGCGTGTGCGGTATACTCTTGGGGAAAAGGGAGAAGTGGTATATTGTGTGCTGGACCACTGCGGGCTGACCAGAGAGCTTTGGGCGAAGCCTGTGACTGTAATCCCTTGAGACTGGGTCAGGGCCGACACACTCAGAGAACATTACCTCGTCTGATGGTGGCAGCTAGCCTCACAGATCACTGTCGAAATTGAACAAAGAAAAAGCACCTCAATCATGGACTTGCAAGTGTGTGTGTGGGTTTGCGAGTGTGTGTGTGTGTTGCTGTGTGTGTGTTTTTTGGGGGGGATGGGGGTCTGTGGAGTGTGCATGTGGAGTGAAAACTCATTAGTGTGTGTGTTATGGTGGTATTTGAGAAATGTATGTCAGCTCAACATACAGTCATTAGCAAGCAATGCATGTCTGCTGAGTGACCTCTTGCCATCTTGCGTGTATGTACGATAACACAACATATCATCTCACGTAGGAATAGGGTCAGGGGTAACGCGTAGTGCGTAGGGTCTGAAGAAACTTTCTTGGTTTGGGTCAAAAAAATAGAACACTAAGTTGACGGCTATTTCCATTCAGGTCCTGAGCAGTATTGTTTATATATCATTCATAACATGTGTTTATAGAGGGAGTACTGGTTGGACTACTCTGTTAGTTGCGATGATTTTGGCTTTCTGGAAACTGATCCCAGCTCCTGACTAACCGAGCCCCCACCTGCACCTGCCTGCTGGCTACAGCACCAGTGCCCCACAATAATTATAACACTGGGCATTGGTGGGCATTGGTGGCAAAATGATGAATTCCAGGAGTGCCCGCTTGAAGCTTTCAGAGGGTCTGTCCAGTTCCAGTTTGCGTTTGCCTTTGTTGTGACTGCTGACGCTGTGGTGCATATACCAGCTGGAGGGCACCACTGCAGTTTCGCCAACGATCAATACACTCTCCCTCTCTCACACACACACACACACACACACACACACACACACACACACACACACACACACACAAATACACACACTACCTACTGTGCACACACTGAAAGATAATAAAGACATAAAACATTTATACACACTAATCATATGCTGAATAGATGTTTTTTAAGAACATGCTCAGAAAAACACACTTGGATACATACACTGACATGTATACCATGGAATTCTGTAACTATTCGCAAAAACAGATGAACACTTGTGTATGTGTGTGTGTGTGTGTGTGTGTGTGCATGTGTGTGTGTGAGAGAGAGTGAAATAGAGAGAGACAGAGAGAGAGAGAGAGAAGGAACGTACTGTCTGCGATATCCCACTCACTGTCAGGCAGTCTGGACTTCATGCCACACAAATGACAGATTCTGACTGAAAGAGACTGGCTTATTTTAAAATATTCACATTCAACAGCTGTTCATTCTGAAGGCAGCGTTTTAGATTCGTTAATCACAGTCTGCTGTGGGTAAACACTGCAATTTTCGAGCAGCATGGAAAGTGATAATTCCTTAAACAGAGCGGCTTTTAACTCGAGTGGACGGCCGGCCATGAGGTTCTTTAGAAAACATCAAATTCCTCACAGTATTAAAGAGAATGTCATTATATAATCTAAAATAATCTAAGATAATACTACACTAACAGAACAAGCTGACTGGTCTGAATCACCGGCTCAACCAGACACCCCACCACATGAGCACCAAATGAGACATCCAACTGAGCGTGAGACCTGAGCATGAGACATCCAACTATACCAAACAAAGACTCCTCACATTTGGTTACATAAAATTCCCCTTTAGTAATTTGCTATTGTTCTCATGTCCTAAATTAAGGTCATTGCTGTTGTACATTTTTGGGAATAAACTGTTGTCCGGGTAACATTGCCAAATGCATTTGCATTCCCACAATGCATCTCATTCCATATTCCTCTTACACCCGACCCACAGACCATGCCATCTTTGCACAATGCGAACAAATAGATGGATCGATAAATAGATATTTCATAAGCTCCACTATCTGTGCATTAGTTTGTAATAGCTTTCCTTTAATCAGCAAAGATGAGAGGCAAAAGATGAAGGCTTCCTGCCACTTCCCATCTCACCCCTACTCAATGAGTGCCTCAGAGCAGCCTGACTCGCAGCCACCAAGGAACAGAGGCAAACAGATGGAACCATCTTATGGAAAATGGTGCATCAAATCTGGGCTGGGCTAAAATATTTATCAGTTGGTATACACATCAAAGCCTGGGAGAGAGGGGAAATAGGCTGAAAATCGCTTTTTTTTTTTGTGTCTGATATCACTCTTATTTTTTTTCTTTCTCCAGGAGAGTCTTATTTGGCAGGGGACATCCATCACTCTTTATTCTTAAGAGTCCAAGTCCTGGGACCTTGGAGCAGTGTGTCTCGGAGGAACTTTGACCTTGACATGACCTTTTCTTCTCTTTAAAGCGGAGAAGACAGAAGATGGTTTATAATTCACAATGCTGTAGTTTCATCACCTTGACAAATACAGGTGTTACACAGACTTGTTTCATGACTTTAACCCTACAGTTTACTAATGTTGTAAAAAATACTTTCAACCTTTTCCATGCATTAGTCATTACCGAGATGCAAAGCACTTTACACTGGCTCACTATATTTACCTTATGTCTTTTTTTCCAGTTTTCAATAATGCAGCTCAGACGTTTACACTGCTCTTGAATCAAACATGAACTCACGCTCATGAATACCCATGAACGCCCCTGTGACTGTCGCAGCTCAAACACAGTCACTTTTCAGATGTTATGGGCGGACTCAAGCACGTCAGACAACGTCTTGGTTGTCAGTCCACCCCACCCCCCACCTTCGCCTGTGCTCACGTGCCTGAGCTGGAGCTCACACAGCTTCAAGAGCACAGAGACCTCCTCGCACAGGAAGCCTGGACACATCCCATCCTGTCACTGTTCAATACACCATATGCTGATTTGCAGGCCCGGGGCGCCCACTTGGGTCACACTTGTGCTTCGATGCGTTTTGCATGAGAGGGTAGTGCATTAGCGGGCAGAGCGGGATGGGGCGGGTGAGGGGGAGGGCGGGCGAAGGGGGGGGGGGGGGGGGAGCTCAGGTGGACGCTTTCTCATGTGTGTAATTTGGAGCCTTGATACGGTATTGATGGGCCGGGGAGACCAAGGGAAAATGAGGGTGAGAGGTTAAGGTAGCAGAGATTTGGAGCCAATGAGAGCTGAAACTTTCCCCTCCCGATTTGAGGCGAGAGGGATTCATATTTCTGGAGCGTGGCTCGTTCACTGTCGAGAGGGATTCATATTTCTGGAGTGTGGCTCGATCACTGGCTACTGCACATGTATTACTCAGAGGGAGGGTTTTTTTCCCCTCCTCTTCTTCTTCTTCTTCTTCTTCTTCTTCTTGAGGGAGCAGCTGAGAGAATTTTAAATGAATGAACGGATAAATAAATAAAAAAGAAATCTTGAAGGCGCAGCTGAAAGTAACGTATGTATATAAGTATGCCGTCCCCTAAAACGAAAAAACAGACATAAATAGATGCATATTATTCCATGCCATTAGCAGGTTAAGTGTAACAGTGTAACAGTTGTGTGTTGCATTGAGACACTGCCCTTGTATGCAGTGAAGGAGAAGACACTGCAATATGCACAGATAAGCAATTTGCTTCTGCTCAGGCAGCAT